>NC_083732.1:21365000-21705000 GCF_028564815.1 Eubalaena glacialis | reverse complement strand
AAAGTTGACACATGAAATACATTGCATATATTAATATAAGTATATTTATTATGCAGTTAATCTGAACTGATGGTATACAACTTTGTCATTTCCATATATGATAACAATCTTGACACCAATATCCATCAATGGTCAACAACGTGGTAGAATGGCTGTATTAATTCTATTTTGAATTTAGTGTTTTCTATTCAAGAGCATTAGAATTTGTCATCACAACTAATTGGGGCTTGTTGATTTTATATAAAGTTATAATTGTCTTCACATTTGCTTTGTTGTTTCTCTAAAAGTTTGGCAAGTTTGAGGCCATAATTATCATAATTAGTAAGTAAACAATAGAGTGGAAATAAAGGTGATATCCTAGAATCAGTCTTCTAAATTGCTGATCATTATCTAGCATTTTCTAGGCAAACCTTGGTTTAAAAGAGCATTCTGAAAATTATGTTCCTTAATACACTGATCTCAGAATATTCTACCCCAAAAAAAGAGATTCATACTCATACAAATTGGGGATTCATTTAAATGACACTCTATGCTTTTTTTCCTAAATATTTTGAGGAGTATTATAATTAAAAGATAAAAACTATCTTTAAGTTATTATTAATCAAATATTTTACTTCAAATGGCTTTTTTAGAAAAACATTTTTCAACATTCCTTGGAACTAATTTTTCAATGGAGGAGTCTTTAGGAAACACTAATTTTCAAGGACTAATAAAAAATAAGAAATAGGAGTTAAGAACATGCAGATAGTCCCGTTTTCTGGTGAAAAGAATAGGAATGAATCAAGCAGACTTCCATGCTAATTTTAACTTTGCCCCTAACTAATGAGTAAGGTTAGTGTTTTACCTCTCAGAAGCTCAGTGTCCTCATCTGAAGTAATAACAATGCTTAACCTGTTGCTTTATCATAACAATTACATTATATATAATGAAGTTAAGCACCGAATCTCTATTAGGAGCTCCTCTTAAATTTTTTTAAAGCAGCTATAAGTTACCATTAGTTTTTTGTTGTTGTTGTTACTGTTGCTGTTTGTTTTCAGCAATGCCTTGCAAACAGCTCCTGAAGTATTAGACTGTGTCCTCCATATTGGAAGACCCGTGGACTACGTGACTTGTGCAGCCATACCGGACATACCATGACCTCTTTCCTGTCCCAAATCCCATACCATATTCTATCTCCTTATACCATGGTAGGTTAAAATGACTACCTTTAAAAACTCTTGGTAAGTACCGAATACAGACCTGGAATCACAGGTTTAAGCAATTTGAGATTATCTCAGTTCTAAAACGTGTCCTAAGGCGCTCAGACTAGATAGACCTGGACACCAAAGGGGCATCATGTCATATGACAATAGCACCATGATTATTCATCCCACATATTTTGTAAAGATCCAGCCATTTGTGCCTTCCGAAATTCATGGGACATTGTGTCACTGAAATGATCTTAAGGGACATTTATACTGCATTCTTCTGTAGCTTAAACAACACTTAGCAATTAAATAATGGCCTCTGTTTTTGAAAGCAACATTTCTCAACAAAACTGCATATAATTTGAATTGTTTATATTCTACGTTTTAAAGAGAATAAGACACTTTTTCCTGAAAAGAAGAAAAAGTATCACTTAAATTAGTTGCTGAGCTGTGGAACAACATAGAAGTATAAGAGAGTCTGGGAGGAGGTTGAAGATACACCAGGAGTTAAAAACTGCATTATTTTTACTTAATGCTTTTATGTCATAATAATCATGAATATATATTTTACTTATTAATCTTATTTATTATCTGTTTACCCCCTCAAGAATTCAAGCTCAGTGAAGGCAATTTTTTTGTTGTTGTTTTTACTCACTGCTGTACCTCCAGGACCTAAAACAATACCTGGCACATCACAGGGTTTGAAATACTTGTTAAATAAATTAATCCAGAGGGTTGTAAATGAGGACATATCAAATGCAAATACTTATAAAGAAAAGGCTGCCAAAAAGAAAAGAAAATCTTATATATATATATATATATATATATATATATATATATATATATATATTTAAAATTTCTGTGGCTAGAGAGAATAATAAAATTATTATAAACTGTATTTTAGGAAATCAAAATAAATATCTTTAGACTGTATTAATTCCATGAGAATTAAAAGCTGTTCTTCAAAAACAGTTTCATAGGAAATATTTTTAAAATCTCTCTTTCACCATCAAAAATTTCTGTATGTTATTCATAAGAACTCTACCTAGGTTTAAATGAATCCAAAACTGATTTAAATTTTATGGAAACTTTTCACAAAATATGGAAAAGCTAGTAGCAAAAAGCCACCATTGGGTACTTGAAAAAATATGATGAGTAATAAAAGGTGGGAGAAATAAATATAAAGATATCATTAGCCCCAAGAGTGAGGGAAAGAGGACACAGATTAAGTTAAATAAATATGGACACAATTACCAATAACATTTATAAGTGGCAGCTAATAGAAACTATGATATACTTAAAGCAGAATTGATTAAGGACATGAACTAGGGGCCCTGCCTCACATATCCTTTTTGAATTCTGTGAACAACAGCACATGAAAAAGTTCATATGGTTCAAGGGTTTTACCTCAGATATCAGTTCCCAGGCTGCTATATCCCTATGCTAAATAGTAAGGCATTATCACAAATATAAAATAATCCCCATCTGTCTTCATGCCAGTAAACCAGGTAATTTGGCAAGGAATTGCATTAAAGAGAACATGTACAATTTTTCCAAAGCATTGCAGGTAGCATTATTCCCTAATGGACGGTAAGATATATTCTCTTAATTCTGTATTTTTTAATTCATTCATTCATTCAATTAAAAATGTTTTGGGCACTAAGGTATTATGCTAGTTACTGGGGCTAAAAAGATGAATAAAATATATTTATCTGCCTCAAGAGACTCACAATTCAGAAATATGAATATATAACCAAAACAACTGACATTACAATTGGATCAACCCTATGGCTTTAACAAATTGTTTTTTTGTTACACATGGACTGAAGCTTGAAGTACCATAATAAAAATATTATTTCTGTTTTATGTATTTTAATCATCATTGTGAAATTCCCTTTTGCAAGATCTGTTTAACCCCAGTAGTCAGGTAAGATACACCTAATAAATATGCTTTGTAACAATGAAAACGCTAACTTTAATTTTATTGTTACCACGATTATTATTAGAACACAGAAAATATTTTAACTTCATAAGTACATTTAATTTAGTCCTTTAATAAATCAGTTACAGTTGAAAATATTCAAAGTCTTTTATATTGCTCCAAATAAAACACAAAGCTGTTCTCCCCAATTCAACAGGAAAAGGTCTGTTTCTGAGAAAGCATTTGAGTATATATTTTATTTGCACAACATACTTATTCAGGGCATATATGCTAGGTAAATCTACAGACCTTTTTGCTATAAAAGTTATGCAAGAAATATATACCCCTGATATTCCCTAGGGGAAAGACTTCAAAAGCATTACTTTCAAATAGAGATAGAATTTCCAGCGAAGTTCTTCATATCCCTGATTTCAAGCTAGACATCTGCAGGAAGAGAGAAATTTGAATTTGTTGGGAAATAAGTGAAAACAAATTCTGCACTTGATGAATATTGCTGAGTTCTCAAACTAGATGCCTGTCAGAAATAAGTCATCTGCAACAGTAAAAATAGTTTAAATTTACACAGCACGTTCCTCTGAAGAATTCATTTAGCACTATGTTGGAAAATGCTAAGGGAAGCAATATTATACTTAAAAAAGATACAGAAAGAGGAAAATAAAACTGGTTGTGTCTACCTAGCAAGACAATAGACCATTTTAAGTCAGGAGTTAAACAAATGCAGCAACAAATTTTACTGATTTAACTCAGGGAATTGGCCAGTTGCTTGAGATAAATGAATCAAGAAGCTTTCAGCATCATCTACATAGATCATCAGATTGTTTTTGAATAAAGATTAACTAATATTTGAGGGCAGTTATTGAAAAGTTAAGCATTTTAAAAGATGGTTATTTTTGATGTTAAAAAAAAAAATAACACAGCAATAGACTCCTTCAGATATGAAAATAAAATTACTTAGTAGCAAAATGTACCTAAAAGTCTAAAGGACAATCATCATATCAGAAATAATTTAAAAAATCATTATTGACAAATTTCCAATTGATAGTCTTGACACCTCATTTTTTTCATCTATTACACTTCTGTTGAGCTTCCTGTTTGTGTCAAGCAAGGTAATGGGCTCTGGAGGAATTTCATGGTGAATAACAACACCAAAAAAGTTTCTTAATTTACAGAGTCTTGTTCAGTGAGGATATTCCTCTTTGTAAAATTTGTTGCTTGAAAATCCAGTCAATTATTTCTTCTTAACATGGAATTTAAGGGGGAATAGTATTGACAAAAGTTGTGTTATTTATTTTTTAACTCTTTATAACTCTAGTTTTCTGAAACTCTATTTTATATACATGAAAATAATTTTATATATCATATATCATGATATATTCATATTAATATATTTATATTAAAATTTTCTATATATTTACATGCACTTAACATTTATATGTTACTATTATATATTTAAATGTATAATTTATATAAATAAAAATATTGAGTTGGCCAGAACGTTTCTTTTGGGCTTTTCCATAAGATCTTACAGAAAAACCTGAACAAAATTTTTGACTAACCAAAAAAAAAATAATAATATATATATATATATATATGCACATACATATATATATATATATATATATATAATTACATTGTACTACCCAAAGACAGTAAAATTGACCCAGTAAAAGCCTGAAAAAAATGCTCTTTTGTTAACTTATGTATGGTAATTTTCACCCCAATAAGGCCATGTTTAGCAAACAGTCTCTTGAAACCAGAACCTGAGTCAAGGATTAAAATGCGGATTCTTTATTTGAAAAGTACACGTCAAGGGCCATGAGGATGAAAAGAAAAGTGGAAGTAAGGCAAAGGTGCAAAGCGCTACTACATAATTTACTACACAGACTATCATGTCAAGAAGTGCCACTAAGAAACACAGCAAGTTGTTCAGAGTTGTGATAGCTTGATACACTGAGTCACACGTTATCTTGAAGCTTATATGACATCTCTTGGAGAATCTACAGAAAGAAGACCAATGTGTAATATAAGCTTAGAGAGACTCTCAACAAATTTGGGCTTCTCAGAGTCCTGTTTTGCAGGGACCCAGGTAAATTTTGCTTCCCAGATGCAAAGTGACTGAGCTACTCATTTGGTACATAGACCCTTCACACAACTATGTTTATTTCCAAGCATCAAAGTTATGTATAGGGGCTTCCCTGGTGGCGCAGTGGTTGAGAATCTGCCTGCCAATGCAGGGGACACGGGTTCGAGCCCTGGTCTGGGAAGATCCCACATGCCGCGGAGCGGCTAGGCGCGTGAGCCACAACTACTGAGCCTGCGCGTCTGGAGCCTGTGCTCCGCAACAAGAGAGGCCGCGACAGTGAGAGGCCCGCGCACCGCGATGAAGAGTGGCCCCCGCTCACCGCAACTGGAGAAAGCCCTCGGACAGAAACGAAGACCCAACACAGCCAAAAATAAATAAATTAATTAATTAATTAATTTTAAAAAATTATGTATAGATTTTGGCAAAATATCAGAATATATTTTTGTTTGTCATCAAATCCATTAGAGGTCTTTTTATGTTGTACAGTATTTCTGTTCTGCATTCACGTGTCTTTAATCACTGTTTTTGTTAGTTATTGATATTGCTATCACTCTTACTTTTCTAGATTTTTTTGCTCTTTCAATAAGGGATTTTTCTTCATTCAGTGAATATTCTATGATTTCTCTAAACACTGAGCAACCTTATACATTTCAAAGAGGAAACCTAATCTCATTTATCACACCTCCTAAAATACTTCAGCCTTCAACCAGGCAAACCTTAGGTATAAGTTTTCACTTTACATCCATTAAAAGGTTATGGTTTTGTCTGACAATTTTTTTTTTTAATTGAGAGTGGGTGAATAAAATGCTGACAACCCAGTGGAGTAAAGAAATAGCCTTATCATCTTATGTTTATTAAAGTTTTTAAAAGCAACTTCAGTGACAAATTTAATATATTTTTATTTATGCTGACTAAATAATCTAAGTGGCTGATTCCAACTTCCATTTTAAAATAAACATAGTAACAGGCTACTCTCCAGGAAAAAACATTTTCAGGGAAAGAGCTAAGGCAGAGATTTTGTAATTGTCCTTTAGACAATTTATAAAATTTAGCATTTCAAAATACAGCTGAATTTGCTAGTAACATATTTGAAATAGACTTGGATCTACAAATTGTTATTTCCAGCATATTAAAAAATACTAATTCAACGACACATTTTCTTTTTTTTGCTTTGGATATCATTAGGCATCTGAATAAATGAAAATCTGATACAAAAACTTAAGGAAACATACTTAATTTTGTTCCATTCAAATAACAACAAGAACAAGAACAAAAGACTATGCATGTGTATGAAATCCTTAGAAAAAAATTAGATAAGCATAGAAATGTTAAAAAAAACTTTAAGAGAAAATTTTAGAAATATGTAGAGTAGACTTAAAAGTTAAGAAACCTAAATTCTAGTCCTAACTATGTCTTGAACTAGTGGGACCTTTAGAAAAGCAAATATTCTTCCTGATTTCAACATTTTTTTATCTATGCACCAAATCAGAGTTGAAATAGATGTCACGCAGCCCCAGTCTTCTGCAGCTATGACAGACATTGCAAATGGATCCCAGCCCTCCTCACCACCGTGCCCAAACAGGTATCTCATTCATTCTCATCCTACAATTTCAAGCAGTTACTAGCAGCTAATAGACTGACAATAGAGAAGAAATAATTTTGACACCTTTTGGTTAGATAAGCTCTAGGATTTCTTTTTTTTTTCTATAATAACATGATTGTATTGTAAAAACGAATGAGAGTCACCTATAAAATTTACATCTATACACATACAAAATGGAAGAAAAAATTGTTAACCAGTTTTAAAATTTTCAAGAGCATCAGTGTGTTTTTAAAAACTCATTTATTAAAATTATTGTAATGCCACACCTTGCAAATAGCATTTCTTAACTCTAGGTGTCAGTTCTTCATCTACATATTATGTAAGTAATTGTTCTTTAACAAAATATAACCAAATTCTGGTTTTCAGTGAGCCCAATACACAATACCTGTGTACTGCTGACATTCAGAAACAGAGAATCATTCCATCTAGCAGCTAAGGCCTAAGGGAAAAATCAAGCAGCTATTTAAATTAATGACAGCTGAAAATTAATTCAATTTGAGTGACTTAAGTATCACAGAGGCAGAATAAATTACAGAATTAGAAGGTCAAGATATATGGATTAAAATGCTATCTTCTCATCTTTACCCAAGTTGAAGTATTCATTCAACAAATATGTCTGAAGCCCAAGCACTTTTCCAGATGGTGGTACAATGTTAAACCAAACTGACACAATCTCTGGTTTTACAAAGCTCAAAATCTAGTGTGCGTTGACTGAAAAAATATGGCACAACCTAAAAGTTGAGGATTATGTTTTATTCGTTGAACTTTCTGAGGACTCAAAGCACACGAGGCAGCCTCTCAGATAGCTCTGAGGGGCTGCTCCAAAGAGCGAAGGGAGGAGCCAGGATATAGAGGAGTTTTGCAACAAAAAGCAGGTAGTTGGAACATCAAAAGATTACTGTTAATTAAAGAAAACCAGACATCTCAGGGTAATGAATATAGCACATTTCTATGTATGGGAAAATGGAAGAGTCTGGGCTCATTGAAATTATTTCTTTGATATGCATGTTAACTATCTAGTGCCAGTACCTTGGACTTTTCCATCCTGAATCCCCTCAGGGTTCACAGTCACGTGGCGACTGCAGTGGCTGATGCTTGATAGCCACAACATCCTTTGCTTACTGATATAGCAGTGTCATTCTTCATCCACATGTAGGAGTAGGGGAATATATATATATATAAAATACATATTACAAATTTACAAGATGAATTAAATTATTTTATTAGTAGGGGCAGACATAAAAGGTATGTTGAGAAAATGGATCTCTAAGCTAAGTCTTGAAGAATAAGCAGAAGTTAGAGTTGGTACTCTAAGGAGGAAAGCATGAACAATGTTTAAATATATTTTACAGGAAAGTGAAATATGACTTGATAAAGGATTACATTTAACAGATAAAGGAGATAGAAGTTAGCATCAAATTTCTGGCTTTGCTACTGGGTTGGTGGAAGCACTACTGACTGAAATGGATAATTAAAATGAAGGAAAGATTTGGAGGAAAGCTTAAGAGTTCAGCTTTTGGAATCAGACGTTTATAACAACAATAACACCTTTTAGAGATATGCCAAGTATTAACTTGATATATAGACTGGGAAATTAAAAAGGAGTCCAGGATGGGTATTTAAATTTGAGACCCTTCAGCATGTGTATTGCATTTAAAACCATGAAAATGGTTGAGATTGCCTAGGGAGAGGTTTCTGCATGAGAAGCTATAAAAGCTACAAGTGAATCTTGAGGATTTCTAGTAATTTTATAGAAACTATTCCTCAAAATGTGGTCTGTGAAATAATAGCATCAGCATTTCTTGAAAGCTTGTTAGAAATTCAGTGTCTCAGGAACCACTCCAGACCTATTGACTCATAACTTGTATTTAGAAGACCCCTTGATAACCAATATGTTAAATTTTGAGAAGCACTTGAGAGAAGGAGTAGGGAAAGTAACCTGAGGAAGGAAAAAGAAAGGAGAATCAGGAAAATATGGTGTCATGTAAGCCACTGGGAGAGACTGAAAACTTAAGGAGCAATCATTAGTGTGCAATGCTGTTGGGAGAACATTAAGATGAGAAAAAAAGTTTGCCTTAAATTTAACAGCATGGGGTTTGATAAGTGATATTAGCCAGAGCAGTTTTGATGGAACAATGCAAGTGGAAGCCAAGAATTTAATCAGTTGAAAAATGAATGGAAAGTGATGAAAAGGCAACAACCATGTGGAGACAACCCTTTCAAGAAGTTTGCACTTCAGACCTACTAGAGAATGGACTTGAGGATACAGGGAGGGGAAAGGGTAAGCTGGGACAAAGTGAGAGAGTGGCATGGACATATATACACTACCAAACTTAAAATAGATAGCTAGTAGGAAGCAGCCACATAGCACAGGGAGATCACCTCGGAGTTTTGTGACCACCTAGAGGGGTGGGATAGGGAGGGTGGGAGGGAGGGAGACGCAAGAGAGAAGAGATATGGGGACATATGTATAGGTATAACTGATTCACTTTGTTATAAAGCAGAAACTAACAAACACACCATTGTAAAGCAATTATACTCTAATAAAGATGTTAAAAAAAAAATCAACAACAACTGAAAAAAGAAGTTTGCACTTGAAGAAGAGTAAGGCCTAGGTCAAGAGGTGAAGGAAATGAGAGGCTGATGAGGGAGTCAACGGAGATGATATCAACACAAACAACGATATATGATGGGCAACATTTGAATGTTAATGAGAATAATCAACTATAAAAAGTGTTTTCTTTAATAAATTTATTTATTTTATTTATTTATTTTTAAAATTTTTGGCTGCATGGGCTCTAGGCACATGGGCTTCAGTAGTTGTGGCATGCAGGCTCAGTAGTTATAGTGCACGGGCTTAGTTTCTCCACGGCATGTGGGATCTTCCCGGACCAGGGCTCTAACCCATGTCCCCTGCATTGGGAGATGTATTCTTAACCACTGCACCACCAGGGAAGCCCCTAAAAAGTGCTTTAAGCAAACAGGAGGTAGATGAATTGAAGGAGCTCAGTACTGACAAAGGAGAAGAGTAAGGAATTCCAAGCAAACATGAGGAGTTTGTCTTTGATAGGTGAGGGGGTTTTCTTCATCGTTAGAGGAGAAGAAAAGAGTATAGATGACCATAGGCTTGGAGATATGGGGGAGGAATGATTAGGGAATATGCATCCAATGTTTCCAATATGAAAGAAGGTCATTTGCTGAAAATGAAAGTGGAAGGGTTGTCAAATATTGAAGTAAAGGAAACTTTTTATTCTTGCTAAATAAAAATTTATTGAATTGATAGCAACTCTTCCAGGTAGGCCATTTAATTAGCCCCAGTTTTAAAGATAGTATATTTCATGTCAAGTAAATGAAAAAGCTTGAGTACAAACTCAGCAAGTTTATTTCAGATCCATTCTTTGTCAACTACAAAGACAACTTTTTTGTGGAGAGAGAGAATTTACTAGAGAAACATAAGAATGTTTGGTAATGATGAATTTTAACCACAACCATTGACTAGATTGTACAATATCCAGTAAAACACTGTTCTTACACAAATGAAAAATGACTTAATTTCACTCTGACTCACTTTTTGTCTTCACATTGAATATATTATTATAGACCATTAAGAGAGCATAATAATAATTATGAACAGCAAAAATAATTAACCTTTGCTTAACAGTTTATAAGGCATTTTTATCTACTTTATTTTACTATGTATTATCACATAATATTTAATAATTGAGTACATTTTCTTATAAAAATGAGTTTTTTAAAGATTTTTTGATGTTGGTTCAGAAGTAAATGCTACTAGGATGGTTTATTTCTCATAACATTGTTGTGGAGTCAAATTAAATAAAATATATGAAAGCACATTATTCAAAGAAAAAATTTAAAGCTCCAGTATTAAGAATACAAAAAGAAAGATAAAGTTCAAAGAATGAATGTCATTGCAATTTTTAAAACCATGAGCAGAGTCCTGACTTACCACTCAATGGATTTTGATGAAAGTTATATTTTATTATAATTCCAACTACTAGGTTTGGCCATAATCAGTGAAATGTAAGTGTCCACTGGTTACAAGCATAATTTTGAGATGACTAGGATAGTTTGGCACAATTCTATGAAATAAGAAACTTCCATAGGAGACTATTCAGTACACTAAAAAAACAACATGTTCTAAGAAACCTTAGAAGATTTCTTTCTTCTTTCTACACAGCCCTTTGTAAATGTTGCCAGGACAGTAGAAGATTTAAGAGATAGGGGTTTGGTAACAACTAAAGTAAAATTGGGAAAAGATCTGCATGCCAAGATGTAAGAGGAAATCATAACAACAAGGGGCGTGACACAAAGGATAAAAGGGTCGGACACCTAAAAAGCAAACTGATTGCCAACTCTGTAGGAAAATCCTGAGGGCCTAGGGCAATAAAACTAGTGAGAAAACAAACAATTCATCTTTGTCAAAAGGCCAAATCATATACTCACTGAAACACTCTCTGACCAAATCTACAGACAAAACTATCTCTTAGGAGATTTGATGATTCTGGCCTATGAAATATTTCTACTAAATAACAGGAAAAGTAGGAGGCTACTAAAGAAATAAATGTCTAAAATTCAGCAGGAGTATACCCACTCCATCCAAAAGAGTTTAGAGTTTGACCTCCTTATCTTTTACTTTTATGTAATACCTTATGATAAAGCTAGGTTCTTTTTACCTACAGATTTTTTTTTTTTTTTTTTTGGTAAATGTGTGCTGAATCCTGATGGGGCAACCCAATACTGACACCATTCTGAATGAGATGTCATTTACCAAGGACATCAGAACCTGGATGTAATTGCCAATTGGTCTAACTTAAAAAGGTTCTTTGAATTTTAAGGTTCAAGTTTTTATTAAAAAAAAAAAAAGCAACACAAGTAAGCAAATGCATACTAAAGAATAAAGTATATAAAGTTTTAGTCAACAAGAAAATGAAAGATGATTTTACATAAAACACTAATAATATAGAGATTGTATCTCTGTAATGTTAGAGTTAGTTTCAAATTTTTCCTCAATAAATATTGTACAAAAATTTACTAAACAACACTAGGGAAATATCTGTTTAGACATTTTGTCTAGTTCTTGCTATATATAATAGATTCTCGGTCAGTCATTACTGATAATCTTTTTTTTTTTTGTATTTCATCTGATCCTTTTTTTAATGATAATTCCTGCCAAAATGATTCCTCCCATGTATAGTGAAAACTATGATAAGTGAAAAAGATTCCATCAATAATTTTACAATTGATCATTATTAAAAATTTGAAGTTTAAAATTTAAATTCATTCTATTTCAGCAAATCTGGATCATATTGTTCCTACTGACAAAGCAGAGGTCTCTTCAGCACTAGGGCACATAGAGTTATTACTTCTTCAGTGCATAATTTTCAAGAATACTATTGTTTACCCCACTAGTACTTAAGAATAGCTTCTTCTATCCAATTTTCACTCTATTGGCAAATGGAATGTTATAGATTGACTCAAATTTTGAAGAGAAAATAATCCCTTTCAATTTGAAACCCATGTGCTAAAATGTCTCCATTACTGAAAAGCATGTAACTTTATAAAACTTCCTTTTTTTCATAATTCATGTCAATTAAATCTTTTCTATGAAATCTAACTATTCTGATGGACAATCTCAATAACCATAGTATCTGAACTTTAGCTCAAGAAAACTCACTAAACGGCCGGACATTTAATTGCTACTATGCAAAATACCAATAAGCATACCAAGCACCTGCATTTATTTCCAATTTAGCGCGATTCCATTGCCTAATAAGGATTTACAAAGTATAATAGCTGTTTCACCTTTTTATTCCCACTTTCAAGTAATTTTATTTTGTATTGTGTATTGAGTAGGAAAGCAAATATCCATAGAATGAAACAAAAATATGTTGGAATGTCCAGTAAGTCTACTATGTGTTAATGAAATACATGATAGGATACTTGACAGCAATTGGTACCCCTCTAAGAAGACAGGTAGGTATATAAAAGTTTTATATAATTGTTATTATTTTACATATGAGTCAGAACGTATTTTAATATTGTGCACTAATTTTAAGATAATAAAAAAGCTATTTTTAAATATGTATGCATTACTTTTATACATCTAATTGCTTAGTAATATGTCATTAATAACTCCCAGTTAACCTGGAACAATCTTCATTCAACTAGCACCTCTTTTTCAAGATGAGTATTTGGGATGCTCACTGATAAAACAGAGTGTGCTTAATCAGCAGCAGCAAGGGAGGGCTTACTCCACTAGGACTGTGGTCTGGTCAGAGAGGTATTTAATGTTCAGCCCAGAAGGTCATGTGCAGCAAAATGCACAAAATCATCAAACCACCATTCATCTGGGTCACTGGGTGACATAGGACATTATAGATTAGGTGCACTTGTTTATACTGGAAATAGAGGCTGAGCCAACTTCTGTAAAAAGCAGCCCGAATGTTCTTCTACAGTGATTTTGCCATGTATTATGTAAATCTAAAAAGATAATATTTTAAGTTTCTGACAATTTTTAAAATTTTGTCATAAGCCCTTTCACAGCAATGAGCTTATAAAAATAAAAGCCCATATTTAATGAGAAATTAAGTACCAAATGCCTGTTTCTCTAGAAATTTAATGGTGATTTGTAACATACACAAAATATTTATTGATATTTGCTATTCATCATGGATTATACTTTGATAATACTTACAATGAAATCAAGACGTATTTGATGAAAAATCTTTTACCGTATATTTCAAAATTTAAAAATGTATATTATGGAGGTACATTTAGACATTCACACACTGTTTAAAATATGACTTTTCAGTCAGACAAGATGAAATTACTAGTTTCAAGTTTCTTATACACACACAAAAAGTAAAGTGATAGTTAACGTTTTTGCTCCATCATGCCAACAAAGAATTTGACAAAAAGTTGCATGAGGCCAGATTTTTTGCCTATGTTATTAGAAGCTTGAAAGAAAAATCAGTTATGTTAATTCCAAAAATGGTTCCTTCTTTTCTTCCATTTTATAAAATCAAAGTAAAGATTTTGGAATTTTACTAAGAAAATGGAATAGCTGACATTATTATCAATTTAAAAGTTCAATACTGAATATAAAATTATTTGTTTTTAGATAGATAATACCAACACAAATTGTAGTGGACAGTATTTTGACAAAATATGTATTTTACATATAGACACACATTTAGTAAATTATGAAGCCTATGGAGTAGAAACAAGTTGGGAATTTGATAAAATATACAAAATCCAAAAGTGAGTTCAAATTGTGATTGAATATTCTACTGATATAAGTAAAAACTAAAGTTGTAGAGATTTACAGAAATTCACAGAGTACAGGTATACACACAGAGTAAATGAACTACAAAAATGTTATGCCATTAACAGTGATACAAAAGTAAATATGCATCAGCATGACATACATACTTTCTCTTTTTGTTTCCTTAATAAGCAGAATTTCTAAATGTTTGAGGCTTTGAAAACAATGTACTTTAATGATATAAAACATCCTGTTTGTTAATGAGCCATGTAAATTATTTTTTGCACCTTATTCAAAATAAGTTGTAAACATTCAGTTAAAGTATTCAATGAATAGAGTGCTAACAAATTTCAAAATTGAACACCTTAACCAAATTGCCATTATTGAAAACAAAGCTTACGAACCAGAGCTAAAACAAAGTACAAGATTAAATTTCATAATTTTAAAATGTAATTTCGGAATATCTTGACCTATGCGAAGAATGTCTTGATGAACCAATTAATATTCTATGTTGGAATAAAATGAAATTGAGAATACCTATTATTTTGAAATATCTAAATATGGAAACATATTCAAAAGAATTATATGTAGAGACAAGTTATTTGTAATTTTTCTCATGTAAAAAATATTTGCCAGAGAAAGCTACTCTGAATGGAGCCAAAAACCATTATCTATTAAAATAATTGGGTAAGAATAATTGCACATTTTAATTGTGATTTTTAAAAAATCATCCATTTAACATGACTGGCTTTGAACTTACCAGTACCTCAGCATCTGTGGAAAGAGTCTTCTCTCTTTCAAAATATTATCATCTGGCCCAGTGCTATACAATACATCAGCCACGAGTCATATGTGCCTCTAACATTTGAAACATGGCTAATACAAATTGACATATTGTGTAAGTATAATATACACATTGATTTGGAAGACTAATATAAAAGTAATCCTTATATATTGATCATATATTGAAATTATAATATTTTGGATATACTAGATTAAATAAAATAATTTAAAATATTCACCTATTTCTTTTCAATTTTTTAAATGTGGCTACTAGAAAATTCAAAATTGTATTTTTGGTTCACATTTGTGACTTAACACTACATTTCTATTGCACAGCACAGCTCTAAGTCTAGAAAACAGCCAAAAGAAGGTTCACACAATTTAAAATAATTAACTTTACCTTCAATTTTTAAAAGTTACCACCGATTTTATTTTTTTAATTTATTTAGAACAACACCATGTTAAAAATAATAAACTTTAGGGACATCCCTGGTGGCACAGTGGATAAGAATCCGCCTGCCAATTCAGGGGACACGGTTCGATCCCTGGTCCGGGAAGATCATGCTGCGGAGCAGCTAAGCCCGTGCGCCACAACTACTGAGCTTGCGTTCTAGAGCCCGCGTGCCACAACTACTGAAGCCTGCGCACCTACAGCCTGTGCTCCGCAACAAGACAAGCCACCGCAATAAGAAGTCCATGCACGCCTCAAAGAGTTGCCCCCGCTCGCCGCAACTAGAGAAAGCCAGCATGCAGCAATGAAGGTCTGATGCAAAAATAAATAAAGATCTTGGTGAAAATTAAAAATGTTTCTTTAAAAATTAATAATAGTAATAAGCTTTAGACAAATACTAGTCACATGGTATTAGAGAATAAAAGTAATAAAAGGATTTCGTGACTGATTAAAGCACGCAAATATGTTGTGAGAATAATTATTTTGTATATGTTATTTTTAATGTTCACATAATCAATATAAAGAAGTGAGGTAATAAATTTTAAATATATCCATGGAAGAAGAGGAACTTAAAACAGTTTCGCTTGTGGAAGCTAAGTTCTCCCAGCTTACGAAGAATTCTGAAGAAAAGCCTCTGCCAAATGATGCCTGGAGCTACAGTCCTAGGAAAGGTAAAAGATATAACCATAACCTAATGATTTGGATCCAAAACAGAAGCATCTGGTAGGTATCTTACAAGTTTTAGGGGGTAATTTACCATGATCTAAGCATTTTTCCATTCCCATCTAACAAATCATAAAAGTGGGACATGGAAAAATAAAAATTTCTTTTAGTAACTTAACTGCATCCCAGAACAAATCTCAAGAAAACATACAGATATAAAAAATAAAATAAAATAAAAAGCCACTCAATGAGGTAAAATTTCTAGTAGCTGTCATCCAACAAAAATTCAAGGCATACAACGAAGCTGGAAAATATGACCCATAATTAACCAACTGAAATCAATCCAGAACCAACATAGCTGTTAGAATTAGCAGACAAATACATTTAAACTTAGTATAACTGTATCCCTTATGTTGAAAAAATTAAATAGAACATAGAAGATATAAAAAAAGCTACAAGTCAAACTTCTAGTGATGAAAACTACAATGTACAAGATAAAAAAATGCGTGTGATGTGATTTGTGGATGTTTAGATATTGCAGAGGAAAAGATTAGTAAGATTACTGAACCTGAAAACATCAATAGGATCTATTCAAAATGAATACAAGAAGAAAAGATAATTTAAAAAATAATAAACAGAGCACCAGGAAGCTAAGCAACAACATCAAATGGCCTATAATTGGCATAATTGAAGCCCCTAAAGATGGTGGATGAGCTGTAGAGGCAGAAAAATATAGTCAAAGAAATAATACTCTAATATTCCAAATATGGTGAAAAGTATAAGTTTGCAGATACAAGAAGTCCTATAACTCCAAAACTACACCAAAGTACAACATAATTAAAACACTGAAAACCAATGATAAAAAGAAACTCTTAAATGCAATCAGAAATAATGAACTGCAATAGAGTGAGGAACAAAAATAAAGATACCAGATTTTTCATCAGAAAACAAGTGAGCAAAAAGACAAGGGAGCAACATCTTTATTTTTTTTTTCAATAACTCTGTTTCAAGAGGTAAATTTTACACACACTGTTTAAAAAAAAAAAAAGCCCATATGAAAATGCTCACCATTGCTTTGTGTTAGAAAAATGCAAATCAAACGTACAAAAAAGTATCACCTGGAACCACTCAGAATGGCCACCATGACAATGTCCACAAACAAGAAATGCTTGAGAGGATGCAGAGAAAAGGGAAACATACTACACTATTGGTGGGAATGCTAACTGGTAACAGCCACCATGGAGCACAGAATGGAGGTTACCAGGGGATAAGCTGGGGAGGGGATACATTGAAAATTGGGATTGACCTATACACACTACTATATATAAAAGAGATAACAAATAAGGACCTACTGCATAACACAGGCAACTCTACTCAATACTCTGTAATGACCTATATGGGAAAGGAATCTAAAAAGGAGTGGATATATGTATATGTACAACTGATTCACTTTGCTGTGCAGGAGAAAGTAACAGAACACTGTAAATCAACTATACTCCAAGAAAATTGAAATTGAAATGAAATAAAATAAAAGAGAGCTACCAGCTGATCCAGCAAGTTCACTCCTGTGCTCTTATCTGGAGAAAAGCATAAATCGAAAAGACACATCTTCCCCAATTGGAGATACTGCAAGTTCATTCCATACCACTGCAATAAAGCAAGTATCGCAATAAAGTGAATATTGCAATAAATTCTTTGGTTTCCCAGAGCATATAAAAGTTATGTTTACACCATACTGTAGTCTATTAAGTGTGCAATAGCATTATGTCTAAAAAATAATGTGCATACATTAACTAAAAAAGCTTTTTTGCCAAAAAATGCTAACCGTCATCTGAGCCTTCAGTGAGTCTTAATCTTTTTGCTGGGGGAGGGTATGCCTCAATGTTCATGGCTACTGACTGATCAGAATAGTGGCTGCTGAAGGTTGGAGTAGCCATGGCAATTACATTTTTTTTTTTCTTTTTTTTATTTATGGCTGTGTTGGGTCTTCGTTTCTGTGCGAGGGCTTTCTCTAGTTGCGGCAAGTGGGGGCCACTCTTCATCGCGGTGCACGGGCCTCTCACTATCGCGGCCTCTCTTGTTGCGGAGCACAGGCTCCAGATGTGTAGGCTCAGTAATTGTGGCTCACGGGCCCATTTGCTCCGCGGCATGTGGGATCTTCCTGGACCAGGGCTCGAACCCGTGTCCCCTGCATTGGCAGGCAGATTCTCAACCACTGCGCCACCAGGGAAGCCCCACCATGGCAATTTCTTAAAATGAGACATCAGTGAAGTTTGCCACATCAATTGACTCTTCTTTTCCTGAATGATTTCTCTGTGGCATGCAATGCTGTTTGAGAGCATTCTACCCACATTAAAACTTCTTTCAAAATGAAAGACAATCCTCTCAAACCCTGCCGCTGCTTTATCAGCTAAGTTTATGTAATATTCTAAGTCTCTTATCATTTCAGCAATCTTCACAGCATCTTTGCCGGTAGTAGCTTCCACCTCATGAAATCACTTTCTTTGCTCATTCATAGGAAGTAACTCCTTATCCATTAAAATTTTATCATGAGATTACAGCAGTTGAGTCACATCTTCAGGTTCCACTTTTAATTCTAGTTCTTTTCCTACTTTCACCACATCTGCAGTTACTTTTCCTCCTGAAGCCTGGAACTCCTTAAAATGATCCATGAGGGTTGGAATCAACTTCTTCTAAACTCCTGTTAATATTGATATTTTGACATCTTCCTGTGAATCACGAAGGTTCTTAATGGCATCTAGAATGGTGAATCTTTTTCAGAAAGGTTTTCAATTTATTTTGCTCAGATCCGTTGGAGAAATCACTGTCTATGGCAGTTATCAAAACGTATTTCTTAAATAATAAGACTTGAAAATCAAAATTACTCCTTGATCCACAGGCTGCAGAATAGATATTATGTTAGCAGGCATGAAAACAGCATTAATCTCATTGTACATTCCATCAGAGCTCTTAGGTGATCAGGTACATTGTCAATGAGCAGTAATATTTTGAAGAAATCTTTTTTTCTGAGCAGTAGGTCTTAACAGTGGGCTTAAGATATTCAGCAAACTGTGTTATAAAGAGATGTGTTGTTATCCAGGCTTTGTTGTTCCACTAACAGAGCACAGAGTAGATTTAGCATAATTCTTAAGGGCCCTAAGATTTTTGGAAAGGTAAATGAGCATTGGCTTCAATATAAAGTCAGCAGCTGCATTAGCCCCTAAGAAGCGAGTCAGCTTATCCTCTGAAGCTTTGAAATAAAGCAATGATTTCTCCTCTGTAGCTATGAAAGTCCTAGATGACATCTTCTTCCAAAATAAAGCTGTTTTGTCTACATTGAAAATCTGTTTTTTAGTGTAGCTACCTTCATTAATTATCTTAGCTATATTTCTGGGTAATTTGCTGAAGCTTCTGTATCAGCACTTGCTACTTCACCTTGAACTTTTATGTTATAGAAACAGTTTATTTCCTTAAACCTCATGAACCAACCTTTCCTAGCTTCAAACTTTTCTTCTACAGCTTCCTCACCTCTCTCAGCTGTCACAGAATTGAAGACAGTTAGGACATGGATTAGACTTTGCCTTAAGGGAATGTTGTGGCTGATTTGATCTTCTATCCAGCCCACTACAAATTTCTCCATATCAGCAATAAGGCTGTTTCACTTTCTCACCGTTAATGTGTTCACTGGAGTAGCACTATTAATCTCCTTCAAGAACTTTTCATTTGCATTCATAACTTGGCCAACTATTTGGTTCAAGAAGCCTACCTTTTGGCCCATCATGGCTTTCAGCATACTTTCCTCACTAAGCTTAATCATTTCTAGCTTTTAACATAAAGTGAGAGATATGCAACACTTCCTTTCACTTGAACACTCAGAGGTCACTGTAGTGTTATTAATTGGCTTATTTTCAGTATTGCTGTGTCTTAGAGAATAGGGAGGCCTAAGGAGAGGGAGAGAGGCTGTGTATGTCTAGTTGGTAGAGCAGTCAGAACACACACACTTATCCATTAAGTCTGCTGTCTTATAGGCACACAGTTCATGATGCCCTCAAACAATTACAATAGTAACATCAAAGTTCACTGACCACAGATCACCATAATAAATATAATAATAATGAAAATGTTTCAAATATTGTGAGAATTACTAAAATATGACACAGAAACACAACGTAAGCAAATGATGTTGGAAAAATGGCACCAATAGACTTGTTCTACCCAGGGTTGCCACAAACCTTCAATTTGTAAAAAAAATGCAGTATCTGTGAAGCACAATAAAGCAAAGCACACTAAAAATAAAACGAGTTATGCCTGGGCCAAAAACACACAATGGGGAAGGATTGTCTCTTCAATAAATGATGTTGGGAATTGGGATATCCACACCCAAAAGAATAAAACTGGGTCCCTCACACCACTCACAAAAATTAACTCAAAATAGAGTTTGAAATATAACACCTAAAACCATAAAACTCCTAGAAGAAAAGGTAGAGAAAAAGCTCATTAATATTGTTCTTGGCAATGATCTTTTGACTATGGCACCAAAAACATAGGCAACAAAAACAAAATTGAACAAGTAAGACTACATTAAAAAAAAAAAAGATCCTTCTGCACAACAAAGGAAACAGTCAACAAAATGAAAAGGTAACCTATAGAATGAGAGAAAATATTTGCAATCCATATATCTAATAAGGGATTAATATCCAAAATACATAAACAAAAAAACCCCAATCTGATTAAAAATTGGGCAGAGGATCTGAACAGACATTGTTCCTAAGATTTAGAGATGCAACAAACACATGGAAAGGTACTCAACATCTCTAATCATCAGGGAAATGCAAATTAATATCATAATGAGATATCACAACAAACCTGTTAGGATGGCTTTTATCACAAAAACAACAGATAACAAGTGTTGATAAGAACGTGGAAAAAAGGGAACCCTTGTGCACTGTTGGTGGGAAAGTAAATTGGTAATGCCATACTGGAAAACATATGGAAGTTTATGGAGGTTCCTCAAAAAATTAAAAATAGAACTATCATATGATCCATTGATTACACTTCTGGGTATATATCCAAAAGAAACAAAATCAGTACATCAAAGAGGTAGCCGCCCTCCCATGTTCATTGCAATATTATTCACAATAGCCAAAATACATATGGAAAGAGCCTAAGTATTTGTGGATGGATGAATGTATAGAGAATATGTGATATATACACAGCAAAATATTGTTCAGCCATAAAAAATAAGAAAATTCTATGATTTACAACAATATGGATAGATCCAGAGGGCATCATGCTAAGTAAAATTAACCAGACAGAGATAGACAAGTACTGCATATTCTCACTTATATGTGTAGTCTTTAAAAAAAGTTGAACTCACAGCAACAGAGAGTAGAATGGTGGTTACCAGGGGTTGGTGGGAGGGAGAGGGGAAATGGGAAGAGGCTGGTCAAAGGGTACAAAACTTCAGTTATATGATGAATAAGCTCTGGGGATCTAATGCACAGCATGTAGCATGGTGTTTTGTAGTTAATAATACTGTGTTGTGTACTTGAAATTCACTAAAATAGTCAACCTTAAGCATTCTCACCACACACACATGCACAAAGGTATGTACGTGAGGTGATGGATGTGTTAATTAACCTGATTGTGATAATCACAAGTATACATATGTCAAATCATCACGTTTTACACTTCAGATATATGCAATTTTATTTGTCAATTATATATCAACAAAGCTGAAAACAAAACAAAATAAAATAAAATAATAAAATTAAATACTGAAAAGAGTAGGTAGAGGAAGAGCTCTGGGTTTTCAGCTCTCAGAGTCAGGAGGGGCAGGAGAGCTGAGAGAAGCCCGGTGAGTCATTGTGGGACTTCACAGAGTGTAATCCAGCTATACTCTCCAAATTGAGAGACATGCAGAATGACAGAAAGAGAGAAACAGCCAGCCAGACAGCTAGAAAGACAGACAGAGATCACCCAAGTTGCAGAAAGCCAAGAGCAGTTTCCTCCAAGCCAAAATGCTGGCAATCAGACTGTAAGATAAGGGGGAGAGAGAGAGACAGAGACAGAGACAGAGAGCCAGACAGACAGAGAGAGAAGAAGGGAGAGAGATTTTTCTCCTGTGGTTTAAAGAGCTTGTGATTTAGCTGTAAAGCTTAAGGACCCATAGCCAGTAATAAACTGAATCAGACTAAAGCTACCAAAGAGCCCAGACTCTGATCAACAACAATTGAGTTCCCCGCTCTGCAGTCTGAAACTTTAGTTTTTACTGTTTTTTAATACAAATTTCCCATGTGTAATAGAACCTTAAATTCACACAAAAACAAGGCAATGTGATCCATGATCATAGAAGAAACTAAATAGAGGATGAAACACAAATGGTCCTGATGCTGAATTATTCTACAGGGACTTTTAAATAGCTATGTTAAAGGTGCCAACTTATCCAGTAAACATAAGGGAAAAAATTCCACAAGTGGGACAGGATTGACTGTGGAAAGAAAGGAAGGCAAAAAGATTATGTTCATATGATTGCAGAAGAATAGAATCATAAATCATACCTTCACGTGCTTCCATAGTAATTATATCCATGGTAGCACTTACCATATCATTTATTTCTATTTCTCCAAGCAGTCTGTGCCTACCTTGAAGATAAGAACTTCTTGATCTTTGTTACTACTGTATCTTCAATGAGGTCATCATAGTACCTGGTACAGAGTAAGTGTTAAATAAAAATGTGTTGAACAGATAATGAATAAGAAATAGAAAGGTTAACGGTGACTTCATTGGGAGCAAAGTATAGAAAGGAAAGAAAAAATTCGTTGAAAAATTAAACAATATTTGTGGGTTGCCGAAACAGTATCTTCATCAATTCTTAATTTACTACTAGTGAGGGTCTAAAACACTGCAAAGACAACAGCTTAATGTATTTCTATAAAGTATATACTTTGTTTAATTAAAATACTGAATTCCTTGCATAATTCTAACTTTGAACCATTTTAGCCCAACACTAGAACTTTACTGTAGATTAAAATTTGTAAAAAATTTAAAATCTCAAACTCTGTAATTTGACTATTCATCAATCATTGGTTGCAGCAAAATTTACTCTCATGTGTGACCTTTACTGCAGTCACCTTAGTAGCCTCACAATGTGGGAAAGACAAAGCACAGAAATCTTGAGAGAAGGTCTTCAATGTAGCATTCCAGGTTGCATAGTGAGGAAACGGTTGGAGAATTACTAGACTTACAAGCAGCAAAGCCATGTGGGAAGACAAAAGAGAACGGAGGAGGTGGCACTTCAATTGGCCAATGTCTTCAACCAGATTTACTTCATGCATATAGCTCCATGTCAGTCTTTCAAAGTCTACTTCCATTAAAAGTGCAAAGGAATTTACAAGGATCCAAAAAAATGATGGATTTCAATGATGTCATATAGGGAGCAGTGGAGAGAATAAATTCAGGTAAGAAAAATAATTTTGTCTTCATTTGGAGTCTCTATTCTAGTAATAAAGATTTCCTTCTGAACTCTGTTTTGTGGAAAGGACTGTAGCTGGTTATTTTTTTCCATCTTGGTAATCCCTAACCAAATAGAAACTCTATCACTCTATCAAAAAAAGGAAGAAAAGTGAAAGTAATAAAGAAAGAATAAGAAAGGTGGTTCATCTCAACAAAATCCCAAAGAAGCCTCTGAGTAGGAAACACAATAAGAGAGGACAAAGCTGTACTAATGATCAGGTTCAATCCTTAGTTATGATTTCCCCTTTATCTCTTGTATCATATCTCTGCAATAAGAAAAAGAGAAAGGCCATGCTACTCAATTCAATTTCACAGCTAAACAGTATCATCTGTTAAAGGTGTATGATGGCACAGGAGTATTTAGTTCAGGAGAATGTCCCCACTTCATCTGCACCCCCTTTAAATACAGAGCATGATTTATTACTTGAGGTTTGCTCTTAAGACTCAGAAGTGAACAATTGCATCTGGCTTCCAGAGTTCTGAAATGTCTTTTTATTGTGTATTGCAGAAATATATACCTAATGTTAGCAACCTATGCCAATATTAATAAGGTACTACAAATGTTATCATCTGTTTAGGAGTAAGAATCCAAATTGGTAGGAAAGGAAATGTTACCTTTAAAAAAAAAGGAAAATATGGCCCAATGTTTTTTAAAAGGCAAAGGAATCAATATGCCTCTCTGAGTATATTATCTCCTTTGCACAGGGAAAAACTCCACAGATTCATACAATATGACTTAAAATTACACAAAAAACAAGAAAATATGAGTTCAGAAATTTTAAGAAAACTTCCTAGTGCAATCCACTCATGTGTATTAAAGAAAATAGATTTTAAAATATAAATTTTTTCTACCATCTTGAGAAAAATTGATTCCATTTTTAGACAGACTCATAACATTGTTTTCTGATAGTTACAGGTTTTAATTTTTCTTTTCAGAAATCAATAGATGTGATCTCATTTGTAGGAAACAAATGCCATTACCTTGAAATAATTTTATATAGCTTTGTGTGAGTCTGATATAACTTTTTTTCTTTAAACACTTTGAGCAAGTAATGTTCAAGCTTTAAGATATTTTTTGCCCAATTTCTATGAATTCCAATTAAAGATTCATTAGGGCATCATGCCAGTAAATTTGAGCTGCAGCATGCATTTTTGTATTTATCCCCAAAGAAGTCTGATGCTGATGGACAATCCATGAATCTACTTAAGGAGGTAGCAGAAGAAAGAGGGAGAGAGAGAGGGAAAGGGGAAGGAGGGAGGAGGAAGGGAGAGAGGAGAGGACAAGAGAGGACAGAAGAGGAAAGGAGAGAGAGAAATGGACAGATAACAGAATGAAGCACGTGCTAAATTTAATTCACAATGAAATCAACCTCCTGTCAGATCACAGGGTGCCTGTTTTTGACACATATTTATCCTTCTGTGAGTCTCTATTGCTCTGTTAATTTGTATATTTTTTAATGGATTAAACAGATCTTTTTATATTTATGTTTTATAAGTACTTTGTGAAACTGGCATGACTAAATAGGCATATTTATATGTTTGGAGTCAAACACCTGTTCTTCTGTATGGATTGTTGTATAACAAATGAATTAGAGACGTTAAAAACATCTATTCATTTCAGAAAGTATATTTTCTGTGTATCTATTTCACTGGAGAATATTTTTTTCTCTTTATGTGTTTCAGTTTCCATCACTCATCTTTGAAAGTCTTTAAATATGTTTTTCAAACCCCCTTCTATTGTGCAACTTTTCTCTGTGGCAGACTCTTGTCTGAAAAGGTCATTTACTATCAAGTTTACTGTATATGCCTAATTTTATATTGTGCAATAAATCTTCAACAGCCCCTACATGTGACAAGTCTGAAGGTTCAATCTGAGGTTGGACGTATCAATGTTTAATGCATTTCTCCATAAAAAATTAGCACGTCTTCAACTAAAATAAATGTTTTTGTTTTATGTGCTCTGTTTTACAAGATTATTAGAACTTTTTTTTATTATGGTTTTAGTATTCAGATAGGCATAGTATCAGATTGAACTGTTAGGTTAACAAAGTAAAATACACTGGGAAACATGACTACCTTAAATCTGAAAAATCTAAAAAATACAGGTGATTAAATGTGTGGAGACAAACAACATAAAACAAAATGTATTTGATCTATATAGAATAATGAAATGTTTATATATTTGAGAAAAAGATGGCTATGCATTAAGATTGGAAAGCTAAACTTGCATTCTTTTTTACTTTAGAGGTGAAAATGATTCAAAGTGTTTTATTTGGAACAGCAAGTATTGTATGAACAATTACAAAAATAAAATCACTGAACTATTTTCCAGATTATCAATACCTGAAAACTTACTCCAAGACATAGATCCTTCCTGATTCATTACAATATTTTTTCTATTTCAATTGTGGGACGGTCTGAAAGCTAAAATAAATAAAGTAAATAATTTTAAAAATTGTAATATGTACAATAAAGAGTAGTTTATTTAAATTAATGTGTGTATATGTGTATGTATATATCATAATTAAAACTTTAAAGAAATATAGTGTGTATATATATATATATCCATTGTTTTCAAAGCAAAACACTGTGTAGTATAAAAATCTCATTAATTCTTCCCATAAATTATTTCAATATAGAGATTTTTAGAGGCCAAAACCATGTTTCAGATCTGAGATAGAAATCAACACAGTAACATATGCACATTAAAACTGATGTAATTTTAAGACTCTCCATGGTCATTTGGAGGGAAAATAAAAGCCATCTTGCTGATAGAATCAGGAGGCTCTCATATTCAGTCATTTAAACCAATGCAATTTCTAATGGTTTTACTTGTGCTCTGGTGAATTTACTATAAATCCCACCCGTGTGACAGATTCAATCAGTCTGTTTGTTGGAATGACAGGTCATATTTGCAGCAGAATGATCCAGTACCAAACATTTCAAAATCACTAAAGATATTAAAAATGACAAAGAATGAAAGAGCAAGAAAATCGCAATCAGGGCAACACATTTTCAGAAATAAAAATCCACTTAGATAACTACAAAATTACCTGTAACTTGCTGCTGAAAAGAAATTGCTATCAAATCTTACACTAAGAATATTTTGCACTTTAATTAGCTTCTCCTAATTTTGACAATATTCTCTTTGGCACACATTCTCTGTATCATAATTTCCACTAAGAAACAGTAAAGCAAGCTGAAAAAAACAAAACAAAACAAAACACTCAGTGCTTGGAAGCTTTGGCTCCTAGAACCAGCTCTGTGACCTTGAGCAAATCTTTTAATTTCTCTAAGCCCTGATTTCCCCAGTTGGAACATACAAAACCACCTGTAGTCCTTTGTCTCACAGTTGGGACTTAAAAATCAAATTCTGAAAAATCATCATCATACGATGTGTACTAAAAGCTGTAAATCAATAGACACTTGTAAGATGTGTTATTTTCAAAATTTGGTGTTAAGAAATTTGTTTAAATGAAAATTCCTCTGATTAACCCTTAAAATTACTCTCTCTTATTACCGCTTTGCAAATTATGTGTTGCTTTTGCCTCATAGAAATTAGTTTTCTCCTTTTCACAGTGATTCATTTCCTATGTATTTTCTATCTCATTTTCATATTAATATATCTAAGTAAGATTAAATAAATGAAAGGCCAAAAAAATTGCACCATAAGCTACTATACTGAAGTTACTGTTAATTTCTTTTTTTTTAAATAGTACTATGACTATTAATCAAACTAAGCTCCATAAGAAAGTTACAGAAAATGAAATACAATTTTAACTAAGGTATAGAGAATGGTCATTCGTCTCAATCTGGAGCCATAAATATTCTCTCTGAAATATTTGGAATTCCCACGGAGTTAAAATGCAAACAGACACTCCATTTTCTTCTGGAGGTCAAAAGTCTTGCCAATATCTTTACCCCAGCCAAGGAAATTTAATACAAGTTTCCAATAGAGAGTTAATTACTAAACTATTGACCCTAATTTCTATATATATGTAGCTACTCATCCTGTATAGCTACTTATCCTAAGGAGTCTCAAAATAATTGCTCCATATTTTATTTATATTCAAATTGTATACTGCTAATGAAAATAGATGATTGATAGATGGATAGATGATAGAGATAGATAGAGAGATAGATAGAGAGATAGATAAATAGGTGTAAAGATGATAGATAGATAGATAGATAGATAGATAGATAGATAGATAGATAGATATATAGATAGATAGATAGATGATAGATAGAAGCAAGGGCTCTACTAAATACAGGTGACCCTTGAACAACACAGGTTTGCATGGGTCTGCTTATATGTGGATTATTTTAATAAATATATTGGAAAATGTGGGGGGATTTGCAGCAATTTGAAAAACTTTCAGACAAACTGCATAAAAACATCGAAAAATTAAGGAAAAGGTATGTCATGAATGCATAAATTATGTGTAGATACTAGTCTATCCTTGCATAAGCATAAGGTGAGTGATATTTAATGTAAAGTTAATAATGTGTTAGTTTTCTGACTTTTATAACTTTGCTTTCAAAGAATTACATAACTGTACAGTATGCTTCTCTCATAATTGGAGAAAGTGCGTATCAGCCTATCATAAGTAAGTGGGTTTTTAAAAATGTAACAATGTTTCCAATACCATATTATGAATATGACTGTAATACTGTATGCCATAAACATTTTATAATGATTCATTTATTAGTGTATAGGCAGGGCTACCGTGAAGCAATCCTATCGATTACACTAGTATACCACAAAGCAATCATACTGCTGCTCCTTTGTTATCAATGCATGAATCATTATGCTCTGGTAAATAAATATGAATTTCTTTGTCAGATTATCTTTTCATATTTTATGTCTAGTGTTACTAATACGTGTAACATCTGCAGTGTTTTGTATCATGTAAGACAATACATGATACTTACATTGTACTGACAGATGGATGATTCAATTTGTAAATAAATGATGTAAACTTTTGGTATTGATAAATACAGTCCAGTACTGTAAATGTATTTTCTCTTTCTCATGATTTTCTTTTCTCTTAATAACATTTTCCTTACTTTAGTGTAAGAATACTGTATATAATACATATAACATACAAGATATGTGTTAATCAACTGTTTATCAGGAAGGCTTCTGGTTACAGTAAGCTATTAGTAGTTAAGTTTTTGGGGACTCAAAAGTTATGCATGGATTTTTGACTGAGTGAGACTCGGTGTCCCTAACCCGCATGTTGTTCAAGGGTCAACTGTGCTGCATGAGTTCTTGGGCATATTGTTTATTCTCTTTGTTTCTTGGAGTTTCAGCTACCTCCTTTGTACAAAAAGGATAATAACAGTACCTAATTAACAAAGTTGTGAAGATTAAGTGAAGTAATGTCTATAAAACTACTGAAATAGGGCTTGACTCATAGTAAGCAGGTAGTAAGTTCTGTGTATTGATATTATTATTATTAATTAGTTTTATCATTGCTATTCCATGATCAATTTTCGTACTCAGCTGTACTTTGTAGAACATCCTACCATATCACAATTTATAGGTCTACACTATGTTAAATGGCTATACATGGCTATAATATGACTGCATAATCCATTTTTCCAAACAGTACCCTATTTGGGGATATATAATTTCTTGCAAGTTTTTGTTACGTTTTAAAAGCCACTGTAATGATTATTCCTGAACATAGCTTTCACATACTTTGGAACTGGGGGCTATTTGTTAGAAATTTTTTTCAAAGATGGCTTATTTTTAATCTAGGATATGTTGTTAATTTAAGTATGTTATTTTAAGATATCAGCATTAATCAATATATGGACCATTGATACAATTCCATTGATACAATTCTTAATCACATTCTAATTAGAGAGTACATTATTGTTTCTAACAACTATCTAAACTGACAATTTTAGAGTCTATTACCTTCTTACATAGTTTTAATTTTTGGTAATGCATTACAAGAGTTATACTTGAATATCTGGCTGATTTATATTAGTAGCAAACATAATTTTAGAACTAATGACTACAATATTTTGACTTAAGGATCTGACAATGTTATTTATCCTTTAATCCAAACATGAGGTTGCAATTTTAAAAATTTTAAATATTTTTAATGCCTCATCCTTTGTTTTGGTTAACAATAAAAAAAAAAAAAAAAGAAAACTCCTTGAATAAGCCGGAAACACTTCCACAGAATTTAGAAAATTATGTGCAATTATATATTTGGTCATCAAGCACTTTATCTTTAACAAAACAGGAAATTTTTATTTGCTGAAAGTTAGAGTTTCCTTACAAAAGAGATTTTGAGAAGAGATTTGATAGCTTAACTGAGTTATTTTAAAAACACAGATGGAAATATATAAGCATAGGTGTATACCACTGATATTTTTATATTGATTTTTGTATTCTGCAACTTTACTGAATTTGTTTTAGTTCTAACACTTTTTTTGTGGAGTCTTCAGGAGTTTCTATACATAATATCATCTCAAATACTGACATTTTTACTTCTTCCTTTCCAATTCGGATGTATTTTATTTTCTTTTCTTGCCCATTTGCTCTGGCTAAGACTTCCAATGCCATATTGAATAAAAATAATAAAACTATTACATAGTGTCCTTGGTGCTTGGAGAAAAAATATAAAGATGAAATAAAATTATAATTATTATGTTTAACCTTCATAGTAGCAAAAATTTTATTTTTGTTTGAGTTCAGTGTAAGACAACACTGAATTTAAAATCGACTATAACATAGATTTCAATAGTAAAAGTTTTGTCAATGCTGTGCCTCATTCATAGTCTACATAATTTTAGAGAATACTTGTATAATTTCTCTATGTAAATTTTAAAACGATTTGTAGGTGTGAGTGATGTCCACCATTTCAATGTATATAGCTGAGTTAATTTGGATACACTTTTACTTGATATTCTAGGTCCCTACTATATCCCATTAGATGAAATCACTTTTGGAGTTAATTTCAGTCTTTATAATGCATAGTACTATCATTAAATGCATAATATCATTATGATATTATAATAATGAACTGGTCACAGGATGAAAAATCTCTACTGAGAGGCTTGATTCCTCTACAACAAATTATGGAAGAGGTGGTTGAAGATATTTAGTTTGACATGACTTAAAAAGTGGTAAAGCTTGAAATATGCTTCTCATAAAAGATCACATGTCTAATTTTGATATATTTCATTTTCCAATTTAAAAAATTTTTGTTCTGACAATATGTTTTTGAAACATGGACATTTATTTCCTAAACACGATTGTTGAGAAATGAGAGGTAGTATATTGAAAAGAAGATAGTGTCAGTATTAGATTAGAGAAATAGAACTACTAGGGACGATGTAGAATAAGAGCTTTACTAAAGGGCTTGGACTTGATGCAACTGTGGTGGCAGATAAAATAGTCTTGGTCTGCTATTTCACCTCTGTCTACTGTTGGAGACTAAAGACGCAGAACAGGTGGTAAGGTTCAAAAGATGAACAAGAAGTAAAGAAGAGCAGTGACAAATGAAACTCGTGTCTGTATCTCATGGGAGCCAAAACTGGGCTTCTCACATCCAAGTCTCCAATCTCACTGCTATGGATGACTCATAGAAGAAGCTATCACTCTACCAATGAACCAAACTTGTACCTGGCTCAGAGCTGAAATGTTGACAACAGAGTTCCAGCAGGAGCTGGAGATATGGGCTGGGCTGCTGCCCATGCCAACAGTGAGAGAGCAGATCTGCAGAAACTTTGAAGAGCTGCAGAAGAGCCAGACCTTATCAACCTGCATAGAGTGAACACAGTTATTGCTTTATTTTCACCTTCTAAGTCTCACACAGATATCTCTTGTGGCCAAATCTAAGCAAAGACATTAAAGAAAGACTTCTGGGGAAATGTACTGATAGTTCCGCTTAGCCAAGTCAACGCATTCAAAAGCCACTACAGTCTACCCCTTGTCAGCTAGGCACCAACACACCTCTTTTAACCATACTTAACTTCCAAATAAAGACAATAACAATGCCATGCTTCTGCCTAATATTACACACCTATCCCGCATATAACCAAAAGCATGCTAACTCACCTCCTCATAAAGGGTACAATCCTTTTATCCATTTTTTAGTAATATTCATTCTTCTGGCTGAGTCACAGTCTCTCTGATATTTTATAACTAAAATATTGAACAGTTTAATTAGCTAGTATTTACAACTCTGATGTTAGATACTAGGAGAATGAGACATGGAAAAAGAAAATTAGTTGTTTAATAACTATATAAATATATTCATAAAAATTAGGAAGAAATACACATAACTGGTGCAGTTCTCATTTCTACAAGTAGTAACATGATTGTAGCTGGTATATTTCTCACTTCTTCTATTCTGTTCCATGTCTCCTTTGCCCTCAGCTGGTCGAAGTTTCTTACCTACTAGGGTGACTCAAATTTTTAACACCCTCTGAATTGAGTTACTGAATTGATTCAATCCTGCCTGAATTGGGTTGTAGTTCTCCAATGACTCAATTCACAGGATTTAGGAGAGGCATCCCAGGGAATCTTCTGAGTTCCAGACATAACCCTCCTGTCATTCACATTATATAGTTAGTAACCCAATTCCCTCCTGAAATTCAAGATCAATCACCACGACCAGCACAGACTCATTATTTTGCCTGATAATGTATTGGCATCTGGAGCCCAAAAGAGACAAGTGGCAGTCTCAACCAGCAATTTAAGGTAACCCATTGTGTGTCCCATGGTGAAAGTACTCTATCTTTGGAAACTAAGACTACTAGATCAGCAGAGTCCAAACTTTGGGGGATAGGAAGAAAATTTTGTTACTGAATCAATAGGGGTAATATTGAGAAAAGCTACACACATTATTTTTTTTTTTAACATCTTTATTGGAGCATAATTGCTTTACAATGGTGTGTTAGTTTCTGCTTTATAACAAAGTGAATCAGTTATACATATACGTATGTTCCCATATCTCTTCCCTCTTGCATCTCCCTCCCTCCCACCCTCCCTATCCCACCCCTCTGGGTGGTCACAAAGCACAGAGCTGATCTCCCTGTGCTATGCAGCTGCTTCCCACTAGCTATCTATTTTACGTTTGGTAGTGTGTATATGTCCATGCCACTCTCTCACTTTGTCACAGTTTACCCTTCCCCCTCCCCATATCCTCAAGTCCATTCTCTAGTAGGTCTGTGTCTTTATTCCCGCCTTGCCCCTAGGTTCTTCATGACCTTTTTTTTTTTTTCTTAGATTCCATATATATATGTTAGCATACGGTACACATTATAATGTTCTTTGATTACTGAACCCATGAATACTAGCTTAGGAAAAAGCCAGTATATATATACTACAAACTAGAGGAAATTACCCCAATCCAAACTATGGCACTGGGAAATTTGATTTCTTTATACAAATTACCGGCGGGGTAGTCAGGAAGTATTACTCTTGCTTTGATTGTGTATTTTGAAATGCACACTCTTTCTCCAGATTTGCTTGACTAATTGTGCTATTGCATTTCAATTTCAGCTATGTAATTTCTGTCTTGTCACTATTCCACTGAAGTATAAGCATTTATTTCCTAAGTTATGCTGATTGTTGAGAAATGGGAGTTAGTATACTGGAATGGAAACAGCATGGGTGTGGAAATAGATAACCTGGGTTACTTCTTGGCTTTGCCATGAAGTAGGAATGATCTTCAGGGAGTTAGTTAATGTCTATGTCTCTAAGCCTTCTCATCTTTAAATGGGTATAATAATAGCCTCACAGTGTTTTGTGAGAATTAGATAAAATATATATAAATCAGATAAAAATAGACACATGATAAACATTAGTATTCTAATTGCCTTTTTAAATAGAGAGATACATACTTTTCCATAAATTAAGCAGATTAAATATTATAAGGAAATAGAAAATATCATAAATCAAATAATTTTATTCAAAATACATCTGAGAAGTTGCATTTTGCTGTTTGTCTTGCACAACAAATACTGAAACAATGTATTTACATTTGCTTTTACATATCTCTGTTAATTATTGGAAGAATCCAATTGTATTTATTTATTTAAATAAATATTTTTAAAGATTAATCTTTTATTAAATATATACCATATGTATTATATATTATATGAATTTATTTGATTTCTCTGTAATACTTGTATTTGGAAATCTGACAGAAATTTGTCTTTCTATTGTTGTGTTTGGTAGTTTATTTTCCATCAGAGTTTAGTTTGAATCTACACTGCTAGTCAAATCCCTAAGCAACCTTTTAACTAAAATCAATGAATTTATAGAAGCTCTAATGGTGAATTTAAAAAATATATATTATCTATCCAAACTTTGATTTAACTGACTGCATAAATGTGCCCAAAGCATGATGTGTTTTAAGATATGTGAAGTCAATATATCAGCATTTGGTCAAGATTGTGTGTTTTGAATCTTTCATTCTTTTTATTTTAATTCCAAAGTATCTCAAATCACTCATAAAAACATAGCCAGAGGTATCTACTTTCATTTAGTATGTGTGTTCTCTAACCTTATTTATATTCCAATATCTAGTTAAAACATGGCATCACGAATTCCTAAAATAAATTTCCCTCTTTATATTGTGTTCAAATTACTTCCCTCTTTATTCTAAGTGTTCATATTCTGAGAATACACCTGTTTGCTCTATTCTAGGTTAATATTTATAAGACTAAGGTCTAAAATCATCAACCCTTTCAATAGTTCTTTAGAAACCTAAGGCAACAAACAATAATTGTATGGAAACATTCTGAGCTTTTAGTTGTAAATTGATGGAAGATAAAAGATTCATTCATGTAAATGAATGTAGAAAATTAGCTTTCCACTGTACTTATTTCAGGAATAATTTTAAAAGCAAGAGACAAACAAAGAATTAGAGATGAACCAGTTCAAAAACACAACACTGTCATTGACGTAAATGGCTTCCATTCATTTGAACATCACAGAGACAATCCTAATCTTTATTTTTTAAAATTGTTGCTGATTTATGTATTTTTCTTCTGTATTGTATGCTTGTTGAGTTAAAATGTAAGTGTCTCAAGAATTGCTGGGTTGAAACACAAAACATTTGAAAAGGTTAAACCTTTCATATATAATGGGAAAGTAACCCACACACTTAAGAATAAATAGTCTAAAAAAAAAAAAAGATTTCTGTAAATGAAACAAAAACCTGAAAATAAATAGAGTCTCCTTTTCCTACAAAATTTTACTATAGGCTGTAATTTTTCCAATGTATCATTGTCCATTTTGAAGAAATCAATTCTCATTTATTTAACGCCATGCATTCAGATCTCAAGAATTCTGAAAATAAACTACACATGACATGCAGAAGAAATGTAAGTGATGTAGAGTTGAGTGTGATGTGCAAAAGAGACATGGGTGAAAATGTGAAATCTTTTCAGACAATCTATGAAAAGTAAGTGTAACTGTCTCTCCATCCCTCTATCAATAGCTTCACCACCAATAATATATGTCTGTCTTAAACCTACTTTTAATGATAATGCACTATGGATTTTGGATTCTATGAGGAATGAAAAAACAATTCTCGTTCCTTCCAGAGCCTTACAATCTAGAGAAAGTAAATAAAGAAAAAATTAACAGGGTAGGGTAGTCAAAATAAATATTCCAGAGATTAAGAAATAAGAGCAATTATCAATGGAAGATGAAAGGGATGAACCTACAGAGAAGGTGGTTTGTGAAAGATAGTGCTAATAACTGCTTAATAAATATTAGCTATGTACTAGGCCCTCCCTAAGTACTTTATAAACATGTTCTAATTTAATCTCACAATAACATTATGGAATTGTTTCCCCAACTAAACAGATGGAGAAAATGGAGCATAAGTCAACTTGTTCAGAATTACATCACTAATAAATTGCCACAACCTGGATTTTTCCCACTCTGAAATTTAATCTGAATAAAGGGTAAGAAAAACGAGATCTTGAAGCTAGGGAGGAAAAAAAAGGACAATCGTAAGGAAGCATAAATGTCACATACAAAGCCCTAACACAGGAAACACTATGGAGCACATTTCTAATATAATATTTCTAATACCGTATTCTGATTATAAATGAACAAAGATAATTTTGTTTACTGTAAAGTTTGTATATAAAAAAAGGATAAGGTTTAGTCATTGGTTTCTAGAAACTGAGATTCTCTAGCAAGAATACTAATTTATAGTTCTAATTATTGATAAGATCTTGAGCCACTAAATATTCTGCTGGGCATTGTGACAAATATTTTAAATCCCTCAGGCCCAGGCTATGGGTTTGTGGACACAGCACTACAGCCTCAACAAGAAAATCAGGAAAAACTTCAAAATCATACAATTTTTACAGTCTTGATTTTTCAATTTTACCTGTGCCTACAGAGCTACTCTTGAATAACATTTATTTAAACTTTGTATTTAGTATTTTGGGAATATTCTATTTGAAAAGTTTCAAGTAGAAAAATAGTTTATCTACTTTAGTTTTTAAGATTTGCATTCTCCTGGGAGAGAAAGACAGAGGAACTTTTTAAACCAGCAAGTTTCTAGCTTACAATTAAATTGGAAAATTCTTTAGAGGCACTTAAAATTCCTTGCAAACTCATACTGGAAATTAATAAATGGTTATTAAATGTTTATAAATAACATTTAACATAGCATAATGTTTATAATAGTAGGCAAGGTATTCATTTTAATTTTGAAATATATAACATTATATCAGAATCTTTTATAAATATATGGCCAGAGTTCTGAAAAAAAAAAAAAAGTAGAATCTGTGGATTAACAGGAAAAAAAAAAGTCATGAGATTATTTTAAGTGGAAAAAAAATAGAATGTGTGACAGTAAAATATAAAACATAAGGAATTCAATAAAATAAAATTTACATAGAACTTATAAATTTGACAATAGCAAGAAAGGTAATAAAAATTTATACATACGTGAAAGGCTTGGCTCTGGCGTACTAATAAACCAGCTCTCTGGGGGTGGGGGGGGACGTCCTGGTTTGAAGCATTTGCCAATTTCCATGGTGTAAACACTCCTACCATGGTCAGTTTCAAGTTACCAATATAAGACCATTGAACAAGGAATTGGGAAGAAATGCTAACAATCTGATCTCATGATGCAGTGGCAACTGGCTCCAACATGCCTCTGTGCTTGTTCCTCCAGAAATTATCATGAGAAGTTCCTAGCAAGCACAGATTGAATTTCCTATTTTTGTATGTATGATATATATGCAACCTATGAAACAGTGACCATTACATGGTGAAGTAGAAAAGCCTCAGCTGCCAAAGCAATGTTTACTTAAGTAGTATTATAGCATCTACATTTCAGTTCCATCCAGAACCATATTAGCTTTGATCCCAAGTCACTGCTCTTCTCAAGGACAGAGAAACAAAACACACCTTTCCTGAGTACATGAGTACAATACAAATGACCAGATGATATGGAGCAAAGTACACAGCTTAGGGAGTAAGCCTAAGAAAAGAAAATATTCCCTGGGAATGTTATATTATAAGCAAGGAAGACAATGTTTTGCAGCAAGAACTGGAGTGAAGGAACACATTCTTAGCTCCACAAACAATTAAATCTGCTACTTAAAATCTATTCTTTGAAGAAGTATATGAGTAGAAAATGAATAATGAGATTTCTAATACAAGAAAGCAACATTGAATATAGCACAGTATGGTTCAAGAACAGTGTAAGATACACAGTAGAGTGTTAGAACATGGATAAGACAAGAAGAAGAGGAACATAGTTTCAGAAGAACATAGTGTTTGAATTATTCCCTAAGGAGAAAGTAATAAATATGAAAACTATATGGAATGTCATTTTTTGTCTGTTTTATATAAATTATGGTTGTTAACTGTAAAGTCGACACCACTCTCATCTCATGATGTGCCTCTTCCAGGAAAAACCTGGGAAAAGTAAATCTAACCTAATCAACATTCTTGAACCAGAATGGACAAAACCAATCTCAGCAGCATTCCCTTACAGATTTTGCTGAAACAGGACTTGCCTTCACTTGAATGAACTAAATGTATTTATGGCTACATGTGAGTCATTTGCTTTCAAAATCTAGTGTGTCTTAATTTTGGCCAGTTGAATGGTTTATTTGGGGGAAGCATGAGTTAACCATAAGCTGGGTAATCAGGGATGAGAACTATTTCTCTGGGCAGAAGAGGTAGGGCATTCAAAACAGAGGAAAAGATATATGCATATGAAAGTATTATGATTCATTTGCTGCAAGTACTACTAAGATATAGCAGAGAGTGGCCAAAAACAAAGTGAAATATAAATAAGAAGAGGTAACGTAGGATTTTGATTCCTCTCTTAAGGTTTGTACTTTATGTGGCAGATCAATTGTTTTAAAACTTCTGTTTAAAACAGCAGAGCCGTTTTATGGTAGATAGTATTAGTTATTCACAAGTTTCTAGTATTATTTATTCACAATCTTTCATGCCCTCCATGCCCTTGTCATCATTTCACTCTGGGTTTAAGATACTTCTTTGCTATGTGGCATTGTAGGCCAATGTCATGCGAGCACGTTGGTTTTGAGCAAACTTTGAAAGGCCCTTGTGTTGTTTGCCCTGTCTCTGGAGCTCTGCATGCTTCATGAGGAAAACAGGCCACACACAGCCATTCATATCAGAAAGAAAGACATGTGGAAGAAACTTGGAGTACCTGCTGCAAAACTGCCTCAACCAACCCAAAGACGTGCAAACAAGAAAAGTGAATGTTTGTTACTGAAAGACACTGACATTTGGAAGATCTTCATTATACAGCATTATTATAGCAATCATTGACTAATCCTTTTTCTTCGAATATAATTGTAGCTGGGCCTAATAAAGAAAATACACAAAGCAGAATTGTTATCATTGATTGGTAATGGAGGCTCAAAGCACCATTTGAGTTAGTTTCTCTTGTTTACCTATTCCAGATGACCTCAATTTGAAAGAAAATTTGATAGTTAGCTGGGAATATGAAAGGATTTTAAGTGGAGGAATAATACCATCAGATTCCTATGTGTGTATATGTGTGGATGTTTTAAGGCCAGCCTAGCAGCAGATAGATGAGTAAAAGAGGATGAGACCAAAGGGAGAGAGAGGGAGTGTTGCTGAAGTGCAGGAGAGAGATGCTGAAGACCGGGACCAAGTAGGGGGAGAAAGAGAAAGAAATGCATTTAAGACATTTATCCGGGTAACTGACAGGACTATATCAACCAGAAAAGTGTCTGAGGCATGGAGACACTTCACCCATCGCCCCAGGATTAATTAATACATTTAAGACAACAAAGATCTAGCATTTCCACCTCACCACATGTATGTTTTAAATCATTTGACAGGTAGAACAGTGGAATGACTAATTGAGCTTCTAATATGTATCATGAAGTGGTGGATGAGCACACATATAACACTTAACACAGGAGAAACATTGGAAAAAATGATGAAAACTTGATATCTCTCATTTGTTTTTCCTCTTGTTTATATTTCAGCTTGAATAATAAAACACAGAGGATGAGGATGATAATTATTTTAAAATCATGACTTTTCTAACTAATGAGAAGACACTGTAACACGTCAGCCTGATAGATTGAAATGAGGAACTACCACAGAATTTTTAAACGTAAGGAAATTACCATTTTAATAATCAGTGTAATAGAAAAGAACATGAATTCTGGCATTAAATAAAATGGTGGTGAAAAAAGGATAATGTACAGTTGTATCGACCCTTTGGTTTCCATAGACTTTCAATAACCATAGTATGAAGCAATCAGGCTCCTCACACATGCCAATCTTTCAGGAACTGTGTGTTAGTCAAGTGAGAATCCTGAGTACTGGCCACCATATGGAAACAATGACAGGTCAAAGAGGAATTGGAGACAAGTGCTCCAGCTCACGAAGATCTCAGTGGAGGCCAAAGGGTGTAATCGCCTTGTTCCCTAATTTATCATCTCATAGCAGCATGCTTAGACCTTGATCCCGAATCAGAGCACTAAGCATCATTTCAAGAAAGTAAGTGCTTAGCTGTGGATCACAGGGCAGGTCTGCTTTGATCCTCAGGGTCTGCAGACTGGTGAATTGGAAGCTTGAAGTTTCCACATTGAAGGAAACAACTTTGATATAAGCCTTGGGGCTGAAATATCAAGAAAGGACTTCTAAGAATCAATTGATGATAAAAGCTCTATTCTGTTTTAAGTTACTTTTGTGTATGTGAAAAGAATGGTACCAATTATTCTGTTTGCTAAGCTGGTTGGTTGTTCCCGGTGACAGGATGCCCATACTTCATACTAAAGGGGTGCTGACCCACAGAGACATGTCAAATTAAATCTTTAACATAAAGAAAAAAATATCAAGAACCTTAGAACCTTCAGAAAATATTGCCACATAAGTAATATTACATGGAATAGAAAGTATAAATGTTCAGCTGCTTTAGTAAATGTGTAAATAATGAGGTTAGAATATCTCATACTAAATAGAATAAACTAGTATAAATAGTTGTGAGCAATGAGAATATCCAAAATAAAGCTTTCTAGAAGAATAGGAGGTCATGAGTAAATGTAAGACTATACAAAGATTTGCAGTTATTGGAAATTAGGATGTAAGACATCCTCAGTGGAGAAAGGGTGTCAAGAAATAAAATGGCCATAGTATTGGAATGATCAGTTATGAACAGGTAATTCACAGAAAAAAACAAACAAAAGAATGTAAATAGCCTTTAAACATAAGGGTAGATGTTCAATTTCATCTAGATTATTGAAACTGAAATTAAAACTATAATGAATATAGAGAGCTACCATTTTTTACCTACAGGATTGTCAAAAGCCAGAAGACTTATCACAGTCTTTGCTGGCAAGCCATATGCTCATACTTTGCTTATGAAAATGAAAATAATTTTCTATTAAAAAAGTAAATAAAAATTATAAAACTAAGGGAGGTCAGAGGTGATGATATGCCATGAACTAAGGAGAATGATTAACTCAGCAATGCACCTAAAGTTTAAAAAATTACTGGAAAAGAGATCAAGAAGTGATTACTGAATTCAAATATGAAACAAGATTTAGCATTAAACTTCCCAAATATAAAGGACATATTTTTGATTGTTTATATATCTTTAACACAAGAGACAATGCATCTCATCAGTTATTTGTTCATCTATTAAACATTTCTTAATTTCACACTTCATTCTAAGGACTGTATTTGGATGTTGTGAATGTGAAAGTGAACCAAAAATATATCTTGCTTTCAAGCAGCTCACAATTTATTGAATAGACAGAAACTGAGCACACAGTTTCGATACAGAATGTTAAGTGGTAGAAGTGATACACATATTGATCTGAAAAAATTGGGGTCAGATAAATTTTCAGTTAGAATAGACCTGAGCCTTCTAAGTACTCTGGCTTCATTTTTACGGCCAATTTCTTCCTTTACTGTCCAAGAAAAATATTTCTTGCCTTATTCTCACTCCTAAATCTTCCAATACTTCCTTCCCCATTCTTACTCTGAGCTGATAACTTGATTTCCTTCACTGAGAAATTAATAGCTCAAAACCATCATATCTAACTCATCTACTTGTGTCTATGTCTGTACACGCTTCCTTTATTCATACTGCTGTGGAACATTTACCTATGCTCCTAATCCAAACCCAACTTTCCATTTTTCCAGTAGATCCTATCAGCTCTTGCATTCTCAAGCTACAGTCCCAATGATTATTCTCTCTATTTCCTGTATTATCATTTTTTCTGCTCTTCTGATCATTACAATCAGGTTAAATAGGCACCCACCAAGACACTAAAACTGCTTTTGTCAAGATGGCCGATGACCTCTACATAGCTAAGGTTTATGGCCAATTTTTAATTCTCATCTTAATGACTATAGGAGTATTTAACACAGGTGATCGCTTTTCTCTCCTTGAAACACTTTCTTCACTTGGGTTCTAAAGCTCCTGAGTCTCCTGGATTTTTTACGATGTCACTGGCTGTTCACCTCCTTTCTTGGTTCCTCACATTCTTGACCTCTTACTGTTGGAACACTGCCAAGGCTTCTCCTTGATTCTCTTCTCTTTTCTTCTTGGTCTTCTAATTTTTTCTCCTGGCTTTAATACAAGCTACGTGTTAACAATTTCCTAATTTACACTTCCGCTTCAAAACTTTGCCCTGAAAACTTCAGTCACACACAGACACGGACACACATACACACAGGTCCCTCTCCAATTTGGTGTCCAATAGAAATCTCATACATTACAAAACTAAAATTGAGTTTCTGATATAGTCTTCCCAAAACATAAGTTTTATCTCCTACTACTTTTTTACTTTCTCACATAAATCTACATTAGATTTTCAAAGAACAGTAGTCATTTGATATTTCCAAATGAGATTCCAGTAATTTGTGATTCCCTACTTCACTTAATCTGCAGTAGCAAACTATTTCTCCCCTAAAATTCAGGAAAATATGGCTAAGAGTTTAAGTAAGCCAGTCAAATCTTCAATGAAAATCACTGCACATATAAAAATGTGTGGAAAACAACAGCGCCCCTTTGAATACAGCTGCTGAATTACTTTCTCAACGCTAAGGTATTTGCAACAGGTATGAGATTCAAACTTGTGATGCATACATTACTATAACTATTTATGAGCTTTCTGTTATTCACAAATAACGAGAATGTTAAATCCTCATATGCCCACAAGCTCCTACAGTATTAATTATACATAAAATTTTATCAACTGTAATGTTACCCACGTACGTCTTGTAGAAGCAATTAAATTTTTAATCCATCCCTGACTACTCCAATCCACAGAAATATCTATTTCTCTGAACAAGTAACACTTAAACCACATATATATGAGAATTAGTAAGGACCTCAAAAAAGTCCTGAATCCGAGTTCCGTTATTAACTCCATTCTCAGATAAAGACATGAATTTGGGAGACATAGAGCAAATAACCAAAGCAAGGTCACATACTTTCTTTATATTTAGTTTATTTTCATATTTTGACCAACCTTATTACAGTAACTATCATAGTAAACAATTAAAATAATTATAATACCTACAGTTAGACTACTGGCACTAGTGAAATGTTCTAATGTACAGATGCTGAAAACATAAGAATGATCCAATAAATATTTTTTGATTAGTGGATTATAAAAGTTGCATAGTAGAGGGCAACATAGTGAGGTATAACAACCCTCACAAAATCAGTATGTAAAAGGTCAAAATTTGAAGGATAAATTTTTGTCTGAACATATTCTCATGTACATTAGTTCTACTTACCACAAGAAATTGAGAGTGAACATTCATGCTATAATCTTTCCACTTTAAAAAAATCTCTCAAATTAAGTTTCTAGAGAAAATGATAGAAACTGAATATTTACCTAAGAACTTTCTTCAGTGAGATTGCTCCACAAAAATATAGTTTAACCATACATTAGGTAAGTATTAATTTCCAAGATGTAATTAAAGCTAGATAATTCTTGAAGTAAATATAATAGATCATTTATAAAGATACTTTAATATCACAACTATAATAAGTTGAATCAGTCTACGTATTTATTTCATTCCAGAAACCAAATTACACGTTAACAATGAGAAAAAACTACCCAAATCAACCTAAGCGTTGCTGGCAATGAAAAATACTACTCAGGATAAAATTTTAAATATAAACTCACTGTGCATAAAAACATACTATAGGACATAGAAGTAAATGGACAGTTTATTTTCTCAACAATCACAGGCTAGAGAAGAACTAATTGAAAACCAATAAATTAAATACAGTGCAGCCAACGGTCTCTAGCTAACTCAGCCTATCCATCAATAGGTCATTCTCAGTTAATTAAGTGAAGGCATAATCAGCTTAATTTATGTAGTTCACGGAAGTTAATGATGTCATAGTACAGTACCTGATGTTTGGCCTGTCCATATAACTCGTTTATACGTGCAGTTCTTTCTGTTGTTCCTCAGACCGGACACTTTATTTCTGTAGCTCACCTTCAATGCTTGTCTTCCTGCAGAAAATGGGAACATTAACAATTAAAAAAAAAATGAGGGTAAAAGATCACTAAACAAAAAGTTATTTAAAAATGACCTAAGGTTTCAGTGAATTATTTTGCATTACATAAACTGCAGCAATAAGAAGTTTTCTGAAATAAAAGCAAATATTAAAATCAGGTTGGTATAAATGATATGATATGCAGATATAGATACTAAAAAGATGAACCAGCGAAGAAATCTGTAAAATATCCTGCAATCATTATATATATATACATATGCATGAACTTAAAAGATATAAAAATTATTTGATTTATGTATAAGTTGTATTGCATTTCAACACTAGATTTTATAACTGCTAGTGGACTACCATCTTTCTCAGGAAGAGAGTTTCTTTCCACTGTCTATGTAGCTCATCTTCTCTTTTCTGAAGCTGCGAGTTTACACACAAAGACAAACCACAATGTCAACCAATTGGACCTCACTTAAGGAACCTAGGAGATCGATTTGTAAAGCAAAGAATGAACAGGACCCTATTTCTAAAGTACGTTGCTCAAACTGCTCTTTCATTAAAAGATGCTCTTTCTTATTGATTTTGGCTTAAGTAATGAGAAAGCTTATCCAAAAATCTTTAGCATTTGGGCTCAAGTTAAGGAAATCAATACAGCCATTTCCCATTTGCACTGCATATGTGAGTTTTATGTACGAGAGACAAGACAAAGCCAAATTCGGATAAATCAATAGCAGTGTCAATAGAACATGAAACTGACAAATGGCGTTTTTCAGCAATTAAAGTGAGCTGTAAACATACAAAGACTAATCAATTACAATGTTGTGCCATTAACAGTTTTTAATTGGCAAAAAAGTTATGCATGAATGTGAGTGCCCAGGAATGAAGAGTAGAGAACCTACCTCAGCATCATGTGAGACAATTTCACCAATGTTTTTATGAACACAGGTAACTCTACATCTGCCAAATAAATTAAGACCTTAATTAGGCAGATTGTATTTGAATATCAAATAACCTATATAAACCAATGAAATATTCTACAAATGCAGTAATGATACACATACTAACTGTATTCTTTCTTTTGGGATATACTATTTCAAACACTGCTTTAAATTTTCAAAGCCTTTCTAACATACATTGTATCTATTAATTGAATAAAATTAAAATAACTTGCATCTAAGTTGAAATAATAGCATTATTCCTAAATCTGAGAAATAAAAGCCTAAGTTAAAGCATTACATTTCTTCCATGTTGTATTCTTCAAAAATAGAAAAAAGCCTTTAAAAATTATTTTTGGTAATACATAGAGGATTCTAGCATTTATTCAAATGACTTCAAAAAGTGTTTTGTGTCAATGATAACCTGTAATAACATACTGAGCCATTATGGTTTGCCATTACCCTGACGTATTCAGGAAAATTGCACTAAAGATAGCCAAATATAATTCATAATACATTAAGATAGGCATGTCATTAAAATGGAGATAAAACCATTGTTTTTAATAAAAAATGATATAACAAAAGTAAAAGGTTAATTGAAAAGCAAAATAAACTACCGAATTTAGTAAGGCACATTACCTAGATTAACAGAAATCAATGAAATCATTAAAACAATTAATAACTTAGAGCTCCATTCAGACTAAGATAAACTCTGTGGCTATTAGAATGTGGATACAAGGCTACAGAGACATATCTATTCTGACTGGGTAATTTCCTCTCCTCTGTAACAGTTTAGTAATATATGCAACTGGCATTATTATACGGTCACCCATTTCTTCCTGAGAGACAGGAGATCTTTCATGCTTTTCACTGTCTATGCTAAGTGAATCATAAGAACCACAGTCTTTACAGAAGGGAATGTATTTCCCCGGCCATTAAAACATCAATAGTATTAATCAAAGCCTCATAATTGTTCAGCCTGTTCTCTGGATAACGTGTGGAGTTCTACCCATCCTCCAATCAGACCCAGAGATGTATGTACAGCAAAGAGAGGCACAGACTTCTCAATGTCTGTGAGGGTACACCTAAAGCCATCATGTACTTCTCTGAAGATCATGTTCTGGGAAGAAACTGAAAATAAGCATTCTTATAACTTCATGAGTTACATGAACAAAACAAAAGTTATAATTATAAATGCTCTCTTTTTGCTCAGTGCAGAAAAAAAGAAAAAGTAAAACTCTAAAAGCAAAACAGAAAAGTAAGGTAATGTTATGAAACAGAAAAAGAGGCTTTAAGTTTAACCCTATTCCAAAGCTTCAGCCTTGGTCTAAAGGAAGTTTGTATCTTAGTCCTACAAAACAAGAAACACAGATGACATTTTAAACCTATTTCAAGGCTTCATCGCCACCACCCTTAAATGCCAAGACTCAATTATCACATACTTTTTTCATTAAGACTAAAACCAAAAATTTACTGATGCTCCCCAAGAGCAGCATAACTTCAGAATAATTCATCATTTTAGATAAAAATCTTTGTATTTAATAAGGGAAAAATGAAACCTCATTAAGAAAAGCAAATTTTATTCATTTCTGTAATATCTATCTAAGGAAATGCAAATTATTAGTAAATGTTTACTAAATAACATGCAAGCAACCAAAAACTGAAATCTTAAGTTTTTGAAAGGGATTCTGATGAATAATACTCCAGAAGAATGCTCTCTCTATATATATGAAGAATGTTCATCTAAGAAAGTATGTGAACAATTTACAAAATATTAATAAACTAAATAGAAAATAGTATACTAAAATTAAAAAATGTTCACTCTTAATTTCATATTCTAAAGAAAAAGATATCCCAGTTTAAAGAAGTATGATTCATGTAGAAAGTGCATATTAGACAAAATCCTACAAAAAGAGATACAAATATAATGAATAGGTATAACATTCTAACACTGAATTGCAGTGGGCTCCGAAGGCAGACAGAACTTGACTTGACATTGAAGCTTGGCCATTTGTTAACTGTGGTGATTTGGGGCATATTTTAATTTTTTCTCTGAGAGATTCCTTATCTGTAAAAAGTAGAGAAAATAATAAAACATTCTCACAGGGTTTTTGTGAAGATTAGATCAAATGATATATATCATGCCTGGCACTGTACCTCACATACATAGGCCTTTGCTAAATGCTTCAAGACCAAATGAATTAATTAGTTTATTAATCGATAAGCATTAGTCTTACTATAATACATAATTTGAATACAGTATTAAAATTTCAAAATATATTGCTAGTCAAGTCATTTGTATGTAAATATAATAAAAACCTTTTATTGTATCTTCAACAATAAAAAGTTCTGGAATAATTCTACTAACAAGGATTCAGATTGTTGTATAGTCGTGATCACTCATTCACTCAACAAACTCATATTGCATACCATGTCAAACCAGGCACAAGATTTTTAACCCTCCATTGAGTAGAATTTTTTAAATGACATTCAGTAGCAGAACCGTTTTACATATAACTGAGAACTATAAAGCAATTATTACACTCAATGACAAGAAAATATTTTGCCAAGCACCCTAAGAGGCAAAATACGGTGACAGCTATCTCTTCCAGGTTTCTGATTTTGCCCTGGCTCAGAGGTTGCTAGAAATGGAATACAAGAAGAATCAAGGCTCAATTTGCACTTCCAACAATTGGTAAATGACAATAATCCAATCTCTAAAGTCAAATTTAGTGTCTACATCTACAGAGTGCAGAAAATAATACCTCTCTTTCTCTCTTCTTGGAGTTTAGGGTGAGAATCCAAGAGATAAACCCTATAACCTCTAAAGAATTATGCCAATATGTGTTGTTGCTCTTATTGTTTTCAACAGGAAATATAAGCAGCAGTCAATATTTTTATTCCCCCAGCTATACCAAGTACTTTACAAATTATTGAAAAGCATCAAGGCTTTCTCTCTTCTCCATGCTTTGCACTGCTATTCCTCTTTCCATCTGGTTTCTAAACCTGTTCTTGCTTCAAATCTAAGCTCAGTCAGGTCTTCTATGAAGACCTCTTTTATGTTCTCCAACCCACTCACTGTTGTTGATTCAGGTTCCATTTCTGTGTAACTCCTAAAATTCTTTATTATCTGTCTATAAAAGCACTTCCACTATTTGGTAATTGCCTTCTTATTTGTCCCTCTACATTATTACACTGGAAGTTCCTGGAAGATAGAAACCTTGTTTCTTTTCTTTTTTTTTTTTTTTGGTATATCTGACAAATACTTCAGTAAATATTGATTGGATTAGTAACTAAATTAATATTCAGGCAGGAGCAAATTTTTTTAGGGATTGCTATATATTACACACTCTGCAATGCATTATATGTAAATTATATCACTTTGTTCTCAAAAAGAACACGCTAAGATAGGTATGATTACTATTCCAATTTATAGATGTGGAAATGCGTGAGAGATTAGGTAACAGCCAAAATCATACAGATGGTAAATTGTGGATCTGAGAGAACAAGTTCTCTCAATCATATTAATTGCCTTGGTCCAGCAGACTTCTTATTTTTATAGGTTCAGAAACTGTATTTTATCAATTTTCCAAGAGAGATCAGGTCCTGGTTTATTTATACAATGTAACTAATCTTATAAGAGACCAAAACATATGACAGAATACTAAATTATTAATTTCTAATAAAATATACTAATGCTAAGAGGCCAAACTATTATTTTCTGTGTTTCATGATCTCACATTTAAAAGGCAACATAACATATCAAATTCTTTCAGTTTTTTTCAACAAATATTGTTGGCCACCTGTTACATAGTAGGTGTTGGAGATAAAGCAATAAACTAGATGAGGGGGAAAAGCCATGCTTTTATGAGGTATATTCTCGCTAATTCTTATTTGGCACTTACTATGTATCAGGCACTAAGCACTTTACATTTACTAATTTACATAATCTTCATAACAACTCCATGAAGTTATTACTATTTTTACCCCTATTTTACAGATACGGACACTGAGGCAAAGAAAAGTTAAATAACTATCTCAAGATTAGTTCGAAGTAGGCTTTCTGTACAATGAACGTGCTGTCCAGGCAACGGAGCTGTGTGTTAATGGATGATGTCACTCGGCCTAATAGGATGCTACAAACTGAGCACTGGCTCCTTTCCTCAGGGCCTCTTGTTCCCTGAGTAATGCTGCAGATGCACTGATATAGACCTACTTTCCAGTCTTCTTTTATATTCATCCATCAAAAGCCCCATTACCTCATGCCTCATAGGTGTAATACAATTAAGTCAGTTACATTCCCTCCATATGGATTGCTGGTTGAAATTAAGAGACAGCCCACTTGTACGCTTTTCCCAGAGTGGAAGATCTATTTTATGTTTTGTTTTTTTTAAATTTTAGATTGTTCTCAATTTTGTGTTTTAGGAGTATAGGGACTCCTAGACTACAGCTATTGCAAAAACTGAAACCGGAGATAAGCATTTATATTACTAAATCATGCTGTTTCTGGCAATCCACAGCACATCGTTAGTATATAGTATCAGCAAGGACATAGAAATGTTTTCTTTGCATGCTTTAGATGAGTAATATTTTAAATATATATCATATGAATATTACATAACTCTTTATATTTAATTATCTATAATATATTTAAATAGTATATCACCAGGTATAGGCAGGCTACATTCTACAGTAAAATAACACCATCTTGTTTTTCTGCCTTCCCCAAAACTATATCTCCTCCATAGCAGCAGCTGGTATTGTATCTGTATTTAAAAGTTGAAAATTTCAGTAGCATTTGAAATTGGCTACAAACAAAATTGGATAAATATCTATCCTTTGAAAAATTCTTTAAATATATACTTACATTTCTTTTGTCTTGTGGTTGTTCCCTGTATCTCTTTTCTCTTCTTTTTTTCCTTAACATATGTTAGTCCCATTCGATTTCCTTCTCAGTACTTCACTAACACTTCCTCTCAATTCTAACTTAATCTCCCATCTTCTTTCCCATTAACCTTTAATATACACACTTGCTATCTCCTCTTTATTCCCTATCTGGCCCACTCATCTCTCATTTCTTTCCTAATATAATAGGTGTGAGAAAGGAAACTCAATACCCTATAAAACAAATACAGAAATTAAGGTCTCAAAGATTAAAAAATGGGATAACTCAATTGCACCACTTGAATACAAACAGATTTACATATCATCTTTTTCTCAGATTTTTTTTTTTATCTTGTTTTCTAAACCAATATTTTAAGGGGGTAAAAAAAAGCAGACTAATTTTTAATCCCTATCTGCCCCATCAACTGCAATTTCTCTAAACTGCATTTGAAACAACCTGTTCAAAGGATTAAGTGTATCTGGTATTTATCTTTGTATCTCTGCTACCTGGCAGAGTGACTGCCACAGAGTAGGCCCTCAATGAGCGTTTGGTGAGCAGAACTGAAATAAGTAGCCTTATTACTTGATAGGAGAATAAATAGGTAAATCAAAGGAGAGAACTCCTTTCCTGTTCACCAATAGCTGTGGTGAGAACTGCAGAGTTGGATGAGGCAGGTAGTCAGTGCTCACAATTTTATCCCACTATTCAATCTCTCACTCTTCTCTCTGATGATCTTTTCTCTCTTAGGTCACCTATTCAAAGGTTCCAGCAGCTGACTGAGGGTTAGGGTTAGGGTTTTACTTGGAGGTTCAAAGACTCAAATAGCTGTGCTGTAATAAGTTGCTTTTTTGATCCATAAATAAATGATGAACCAATCTCACACTGGGCTAAAAGAAAACCATAAATGTAAAAAACTTCTTTAATGATATTGCTTTTCTTCCATTCCTATCTACCCATAACACTCAGATTTTAAGACACATTGAATTAAATCCTCACATACTCTCAATAAAACTTGGACTCATGGAATGTCAGAAGTGCAAGTAACGCTACGTATCATGGAGAACAGTGGTGTTCCAAATGAACTCCTACAGAGGCTCCTATCAGGGGGCTCAAGCTTTTCACCCCTTTCCCCACACTTTAGCCAAAGAAGATCTGGTTTACTTTATACATTTGACTTCAGTATACATTTTTGTTTAAAGAGAGGAATCTGCTGCTATCTATGTTTTGACATCAATCAACCCAAACCAATTCTGTCATCTAAAAATGAATAAACTCAGAACTGGAAAAGCTAATAATTGATATGTTCAAAAATGAGCTAGTGGAAGAACCGGGATTTGAGCCACTAAAATTACCATTAAGGTCATTCATCTTCCAGGAATATTTTTTCTCTGGTCTACTACATTTGAGAGGGTAGAACTGTTGATAGAAAAATTATTTTGTGCTACATAGCAAACTATTTTGCTCTACTATTTATTTCTGCTGTACCATTCAGAGTAAATCTCATTCTGAAACTTAATTCAACCAGTTCAGGAATTGACATATTGACATAACATAATGTTGTCATTATCTCTAAGTCTTTTCACCTGTTTAAAAAGGGCTTTTCTTATTAGTCACTGTGACACCAATCATCTCCATTACTTTTGAATCCTCCATCTGATAAAATGATTTTATCCTCCAGGTTTGGCAGTTCATTTACTTGCCAATGTAGTCCCATATTTAGTAAAATTTGATGATAAATATGAGAATTGAATCAATCATATATAAGAAACGTTATGTGTATGTATGTGTTATTCCTATTTTTGCTTATTTTTATTTGTGTGTTTGTTTTGCTATTTCATTGCTCTTAGGATCAAGACCTTCACACATTAACGATGTATTAAAAACAAAGTTGAAAGAGGCCCTCATATTATCATAGTAAGATTCACACTATCTAACATTCCATTAAACATATGGGGGATAAAGAAGCATGGCCTTGAGCAACCAGTTTCGCTGCATTGGAAAGAGTTATCATCAATCTCTCAGTGAGGAACTTATCCACTATAATATATCAGATATAAATATTGTAGCAAAATTTAAGCCATTCTCATTACAGAATGAAGATTCAATTATTCTCAGTGTATATGTTAGTCACATTTTTAAAGTTTAAAAATAAAGAACATACTTCGGTTATCGTTAAAGATAGCTACCTGGACTACGCCTGATTTTCATGCTCAGAAGACAAATCAAGAGAAAGATATGAAATAGCATGTTTGTAAAGGAGAGGCTGAATACTCCAGTAATAAGGTAGCATATAATAAATGGTGAGGAAGCAGAAAAATTCATCTGTTGGTTTTAAATCCTAAGGGACTAGATTATCAGAATATCTCCAAATTTTCAATTTTACCAGTTCTCTGTTCTTAAGATCTTTTCCCATACCAGGAAAATATTTTCACTTTATCAAATTATTTCTTTTGCACACTCCTTTCCAAATGAAAGCTACAGCCTACATTTACATTTTTCTATCCTAAACCTTTTCAACTCTTTCTCCTAACACCAACATGAGCCTACAAAACAGATGTATAAACAGTGCCTCCTAAGAAAAATTCCTAAGTAAAACTAAAGAATAATGACCATCAGTTTCAAAACCATACTTATTAAACACAAACTCCAATAACTTCCTTTTCTTATTTCTCCTAGCTCATTGAAATGGAGGAAAGAATTCCAGAAATATTAAAGAAGACATAATAATTGATTAGATGTGGAGTCCAAAGAAAGAATTGTTAAGGATGTTTCTCAAATGTCTGCCTTGAATAATTGTATGAATGTAATTTCTGTCATGAATAAAGACCAATGACATTCTGATTAGATTTCCATTCTGGAAAAGTCAAAGCTATAGGGACACAGACAGATCAGTGGTTGCTAGGGGTTAAGGGTGGGGGAGAGGTTTAATACAAAGGGCAGCATGAAGGAATTTTTAGGAATGATGAGACAGCCCTATATATCGATTGTTGCATGATCTACATGTTTCTATGCAATGGTCAAAACTCATACAATGGTACATCAAGAACAGTGACTTTTACTATAGGTAAAATAAAAAGTAAATAAAAATAATCAGTGCTTGATGACAAATTATTTTAAATGAGGGTATATCTTAAGAAACAGAAAAATCTCAGAATGATTATGGGGAAAACAAGTGAAAATTAATAGAACATTAAACTAGACATTAGGCTAGAACAAGGAAAATAAGATTGTAGCAAACTAGAAACAAGAACAAAGAAACAATATTAAATTAAACTAGAAATGAAAAGTAGAATGATACGTCTTAGCACTTCTCCAGGTGTCTTGTGTTTGAAAATTACTTCTGCATTTCTACTCCTAAACCCCATCAAAAAACCATTTTCTAAAGAGTGGTTGGTCTCTGCTACTTTTGCTCTACTTATCTGGGTAGTAGAATTTTTACTCTTGAATATAGAAAGAGGTGGGCTAGAGATGTAACATAAGACAGACAGTTCAGACAAGTTTGATGGGTACAGTTTAATCTTCTGGTCTCTCAGAATGGTCATTCAGTTTTACTGAATGAATGAGCTTTGTTGGATTCAGTTTGTCAAAGCACATGGACTCATGACGATAAAAAGGAGAGGGCGACTACAGTCTTGGAATAAATCCCATCTGCATACCACCATCAGCAAGAGTTAGCCAACTGCCCCTGTCTCTCCTCCGCAGGACTCAAAGACTTTGTCAGCAGGAGTCATTGGACTGCCCCCCAATACTTGTCCTTCCCCTCACTGATTCCCACTCACATTCTTCTCTCCCATCAGCTGTCACAGCCCCGCTATCACTGACTTGGAAGGCCAGGACAGATGGCATCATGCCCTTTTACATCCCTGTTAGCCCAGGACAAGTCCTCATTCATCTGTGGCCTCTGTCCCTTCTGACTTTATCTCCTAACCCTGTCCATCTCCTAAATTTTCACACTCTGGACTTCAGGGCTTATCATAAGCAAATAACTTCTAAAGTTTATACCAAACTACTTTCATTAAAATCCCCATCTCCTACTTAACTCAAACTTGACTCTCCCATGACCCTGCTTCTAAGAAGCTTTTCAAATAATATGTTCTTTGTCCACACCACTTATGCCTCAGGACCTAGAAATGAAGCAGATGTCTTTTTTGTTCCTCACTGCTGTTTCCATACCACTATCCCTAGATTTTGTAGTCATCTAACACTCCTTTCTTAAAAAAATTTAGCTCCTGTCTCACTAATAGTCTCTCTAATTTCACATCTGTTCTCATTCTTGGTGATTTCAAGTTCCCCATAGAAGTCAATATGCTGATCTCTCAACTGCTTGGCCTCATTCATCAAAGGATCTTGTTCTCCATCCTACATCAATAACGGCAAACTCTCTATCTCAATTTAACACACCCTGCTTCCTACTACCATTTTTATCTTTCCAGCTCACTCCTTCTGACACCTGTCTCTCACAACCTTTGGACTTTATCAGAACTCATTTATCCTAACAACTTTCACTGTGGCTTACTCCCCTTATATACTTTCTTTACTATTTATCCAGCTTTGATTTATGGTAAATTATTATTATTTTTTTTTTTTTATTTTTTATTTTTTGGCCACGCTGCATGCGGGATCTTCCCCAACCAGGGATCAAACCCATGCCCCCTGCAGTGGAAGTGCAGAGTCTTAACCACTGGACCGCCAGGGAAGTCCCTATGGTAAATTATTATATAAACCTTTCTCTTAACTCATTCCACCTGCTTGACAAAAACAAAACAAAACAACAACAAAAAATAAAAACCCTGGTTAAATCCAACTTTCCACAAACTCTACCCAGGACCCTTGAAGCTAAACCTGGCTGGAAAAAAAAAAAAAAAAATCATGCTGATTATTGGTCCATTGTAATATGAAAAAAATTAAGAGAACCATTAAGCCTTCTTATGAATAATGTTATATTTACCTAAACTATTTTCTCATCTAGTATTATCTTAGATAATTGTTCTCCTCATACCCCCAAATTCCAATTTCTTCATACCCAGCTCATGATTTTGCTTCCTACTTCAGTGAGAATATAGAAGAAATAAAACCAGAACTTCTGGGGGAAAGCCGGGTGGGATGAATTAGGAGATTGGGATTGACATATATACACTAATACATATAAAATAGATAACTAATGAGAACCTGCTGTATAGCACAGGGAACTTCGCTTCGCTGTACAGTAGAAACTAACACAACATTGTAAAACAACTGTACAAAGAACTCATACAACTCAACATCAAAAGTCAAACAACCCCATTAAAACATGGGCAGAAGATCTCAATAGACATTTTTCCAAAGAAGACATACAGATGGCAAACAGGCATATGAAAAGATGCTCAACACCACTAATCATCAGGGAAATTCAAGTCAAAACCACAATGAGATATCACCTCACACCTATCAGAATGGCTATTATCAAAAACACAACAAATACAAAGTGATAACGAGGACGTGGAGAAAAGGGAACCCTCATGCACTGTTGGTGGGAATGTAAATTGATGAAGCCACTGTGGGAAACAGTACGAATGTGTCTCAAAAAATGAAAAATAGAACTGCTGTACGATCCAGGAATTCCATTTCTGGGTATTTTTCCAAAGAAAACAGAAACACTAATTCCAAAAGATGTATGCACCTCTACGTTCATTGCAGCATTACTCACAATAGCCAAGAGATGGAAGCAACCTAAGTACCCATAAATAGATGAATGGATAAAGATGTGGTATAAATAGACTATTACTCAGCAATAAAAAAAGAATAAACTTTTGCCGTTTGTGACAACATGGATGGCTCTAGAGAGTATAGTCTAAGTGAAATAAGACAGAGAAAGACACCATATGATTTCACTTACATGTGAAATCTAAAAAGCAAGACAAACGAACAAAAACAAAACAAATGAACAAACATAACAAAGCAGAAACAGAGTCATAGATAGAACAAACAGGTGGTTTCCAAAGGGGAGGGGAGTGGGAGGATGAGTGAAATAGAGGAGGAAAATTAAAGGGTACAAATTTCCAGTTATAATAAAATAAATGAGTCATGGGGATGAAATGTACATTGTGGGAAATGTCAATAATAATGTAATATCTTTACATGGTGACAAAGGTGGTCAAAATGTACAAACAAACTTACAGTTATAAGACATAAGTACTAGTGATGTAATGTAAACATGATTCATATAATTAACATAGGTGTGTGTTTTAGTACATGAAAGTTGTTAAGAGAGTAAATCCTGTGTTCTCATCATAGGAAAAAAAATAACTTTTTCTTTTATTTTGTGTCTGTATGAGATGATGGATGTTCACTAAACTTACTGAGGTCATCATTTCATAATGTAAGTCAAATCATTATACTGGACACCTTAAAACTTATACAGTACCGTATGTCAATTATATCTCAATAAAACTGGAAGGAAAAAATATAGAAAAAAAATTAAAGAATGATTACTTCATTCTAATAGTAATTTTAAACAAAGGTTTCCAAGAATAATTTATTTTATTATTATTATTATTACTATTTACATCCTTTAAGCAGTTACTATGTGGTCAATAAAAAGCTGAAAATTTAGAAAGGTAGTTAGAAAGTAGGAATGTAGAAGTATAGGAGGACTCTCATGAAGAGAAACCCACACATTTCAAGAGCTTAACACATTAGAAATATATTTCTTACTCATGCAAGCCCAGTGTGGGTTGGTGGAGATCCCCCATTCCAGTGGCTCAAGAATCAAGGTCTCTTTGATTCTGTAATGCAGTCATCTTAACATGAGACTTGCATGGTTTTATTTCAGGGGAGAAATAACGTAGAGTTCCCTAGCCAGTCCTTAAATTCCTCAACCAGTAAGTGACAGATCCTACTGCCGTTCACGGACTCATTGGAAGAGATAATCATGGAGTTCTTGCCACAACTGGTTACAATATGCTCATGAATAAAACAATGTGTAAGCTTCAAATGGTGTGCGTGTGTGTGCATGTGTGTGTGTGTGTGTGTATTCAGAAAACGTATATATAATCATTGCAAACTATACCAGGGAGAATGAGGAAAAATTGAGTTGAAAAGAACATAATTACTGAAGTAAATCAATGAGAAGCAGAATTTTCATCTGGAACTTTAAGATGAAAATGATTCTACCAAGTGAAAAGAAAGCTAAAAGTTATTTCAAACTGAATTACTTTAATATTTTACTTTATTTTCCTTGTGTAATAGCCAAGTTATATTTTAATATTTCTGACAAGTGGTTAGAGACACTGAGCATGACCAAAAGTACAATAATCTTATTTACATGTTCCCCCTGGATTAACATATTAACTGTTAATAGGTTATGAGCATTGGTATTAAACACATGGCTATAGCTTTATAACTCTTAAAATACATTATTCTGGACCATTATAGTCCATCTACTGTGCAGATGGATCCAAGTTTCTCTAATTTTTAGGATCTCTTCTTAAGAGATTCTTTAAAAATATGCATAAAATCTGCAATAATACAGTCATACTTAAAATACTTGGAGATTTTCATGAGGAAAACAATTTAACTGTTCTAATAGTAATAATACAACTAGTATTATGTGAAATTTAGTTATTACATAATAATTTCAGTCCCTACAAAAACAGTTTATTGCCAAACTGGCATATAAAGTCATTAAAATTATTCAAATTTGATCCAGTTGGTAAATCTGAAGCTAAATTCTTCATTTTTTTATTCAAAGCTAAATTATTAATATTTTATTCTATAATGAATGAGGATCTATCACAGACTATATTCAGAGATTCCGTTGTCAGTCTCACTTCTAACATGATTCTATGGCAAAGCAGAATAATAAGATTTATAGAAAGTGTTCTATGTAGTTGAAAAATGTGTAGAAAAATATATAACCATTCATCTCATTTTATTTTTAACTTTGTTTTACATTAACTTTGAAGTTTTATCAAGTATTTTTTTTAAAATTTTGCCTTCTTGATTGCATATTATCAACTAAAATTTCTGATATAAATAGTAAACTTGGGGCACTTATTATCTACTACATACATTCCCACAGAATTGAGGTAAATTTTGCTTTACCTCCCAGGAAGAAAAATTATAGGAATAATTCCAGTTCTTCTTTCTTGCCAATCAATTTATTTTATTAGCAGTTAGGGTTAGAGCTGAAATCAAAGTTAAGGGCTAGATATCTGTCAGGTTTCCATTTCTAAACATCGATATTAAATTGCCTTTAAATCTTAATCATTTACAAATACTTTAGGCTTGCAGTTTATATACATATCATCAATATAAAGCTACATTATTATCATTATCATTGATTACTAATATGTGAATAAAGCAAAGTGTTTCTTCTTGTAATGGGGATGGACAGAGAATGCATTTTAGCACTTTAAATTTGGTTTTCATTAGCCTTACCTAGTGCCATAAACAGATTATATATTTTTAAATTGATTTTTTCTTGCAGAGAACTTTCATATTTATTGGAATATTATTTTACTGCTTATGAAACATTAGGGTATACCACATAAGACATAGACTAGATAGTGTTCTAACCTATTTAATCAGCAAGTCACAATAACTCTTTCTGAATATAATGTTTAAACAGCTGGATTCCAGAGAAAATGTGAACACTGGAACTTAGCTTTCATCTGACTCATTCATACTTCATTTTTTGAATTGATTGGCAGGCATTGGCATTTCTTTGGGAAAAAATGTGTATTCAGTATAATAGATACTCTTTCAGTAAACTGTGTACTTAAAATGAAAACTAAATAATATTAATTGCTTTGGTGACTCAAGATTAAACCTGCCTCTATTTTTCCAATGACATCATATAATCATTCCCCAAATTAGATTTAGAAAGTAGTAACAAAATTCTCTTGCTTCTCGTTTTATAATAGCTCTTTAATTAAGCCCTTCTTTTTATTTTCTGGTTTACCTACCAATCTCTTCTTACTTGTTGCACTCTTTAACCTGCCAATGGACCTCTAATACTCTTGGTATGATAATCATCCTAAGCATCAGTTACATCCTGTTACTGCTCTGTTCAAACGCCTTTATGACTCCTCCTTGCCTTCATTCCTGAAAGTTGGAAGACCTCTCAGTTTTTGAGATTTGTCTCCTTCTGAATCTCTCATGAGCCTCTGGAGAGCTAAGAGGATTTATACAAAGTCCTTAAAGGAAGATATTTGACTGTTTAGGGCTTAGTCTAAGATCCAAACTCTAGATTTAAGAAACGAAGAAAAACTTTCATTTTCTGTGTTACATAATTTAACTTTTCTAGGTCAAAATAGATGGAATTCAGGAAGACTTTTTGTCTGGAAGTTAAAATACCGATATTTGACCTCTATGCCTCTTGGCATAATACTTGATGGAATTTTACGAAAAGAAAGAAAGTCCGCAAATTTCTAACTCTTCTTCCAAATCCTGTGTTCTATAATACAGTGATTTTGTGAATGGTACTTTCTTATATTTTAACTAGTTGGATCTCAAAATTCTGTATTTCAAATGATACCTGGGTTGTGGAAAAAGAATATAGAAGCATCATAAATTGACAATTCTCAAGAAGTTTGCGTTCTTTTCTAATATATATGCAACAATGAAGAAATAATTTAAAATAAAAGAGAGTCTTGTTCTAGACTTTGTGGAAGACTACCCTTAGAGCGAGGAGAGAATGATCTTGTGTAGAATGGTGCAGAAGGCCTCCCGGAAGAAATGTAACCTAACTTCATCCTTGAAGGCTACCCGCGATACAGAATGTTGGAGGAAGATGATCTGGGGCTGTGGCAGTTGGAAAAGATAGACAATATTAATGGTACAATGTTGTCATGATCTTTAGAAGACCAGACTAATCAGAGAGGAGTAGTCATGATTCAGCATAGTAAGTAATAAATTTGAGTAGAGAAGTAGAGCTAAGACTGATAAGAATGATATGAGGACACAATGCTAGAACTAGAATGGGAAAGTTTACTCAGAGAAAACTTTCAAAGAAAAATCAAGAGGACTTAGAAGCACATTGGTAGTGGAAAGAATTTTATTAAAAGTGAGGTGTTATAAACGAAATGCTTAAAAATGATAGAGTTATCCATCTGAAAAGATGTGTTTAGTAGAGGAGGATGAACTGCGTGATGCTGCAACATCTTTTCCAAATCTATAGGGCTTTCAACACACATGTAATTAATTTATGTTTTGTGCAGTCTATTCTTGTCAATGTTCATTTTAGCCTGTGAACCTAAAGAATAAGGCTTATCAGGTTTAACATGTTGTACATGTAAACTGAGTACACAGAATATTTTCATGCAAAAATGTACGAATTCTGAAACATGATGAAATTTTGGAATTATTCAGGAAATTTTCACATTTTCAAAGAGTATATATGTGTTCCTATACTTCAATAATGCTTATCAGATCTGATTTCCCCATAATCATGATTTTGCTACTACAGCCAAAATAAAAGTTGGGAAATAGTCAAGGGGTGAGGGTCTAGAAATACAGTTTATTTGTGAGTCAGGATTTGGGCTCTGGATGAATCAATAGGCAGGAAGATGACTAAAGTGGCATATGGGTCAAACAATATTATCTGTGAAGTTATCAGAAAACCAATTAAAATATTATAAATGGTTTGACCTAGTCTTACACATCATCATAATGTCATGACAAAAATTCATCAAAGCTTTGTGAAAGAATAAAGGAAATGAATACCAATCAGATTTTAAGAGTACCAATAGACTATTTGGAAGTTACTTCTCCTAAAGTTTCTCTACCTGTGTTCCAGTTCCACTTCAAAGTTACCCAACAGTTATAAGGGTCAAGGAACAGTTTTCACATCTCAGAATCACAGCAGCTCTTGTATTTAATCTTCAGATGAATACACATTTATTTACACTTTCTGCATATTAAGGAGGTATATTATGCAGCCACTCTGTAAATAACAGTATATGTCTCTTATTAGGATATGAGACTTTATATATAATTGTTATATTGATCACTGTAAATTGGATTTTTTTAAGTTAGGCAGTATTAATCTGTGTAATGCAAATTACATAGTATATAGAAAGTATAATTGCAAAATTGTCATTACAGTAGTATCTTTCATGTAAAATAGGACAAGCTATGCAACTGCTTATGTAACAAATCATGTATTAAAATACCCCTCTTCCATTTAACCAACAAAGATTCTATTGTAAATCTTGAGCAATAACAAAACTCTTTGAAGTCAAGTGCTCTATATCTATCTTTACCAGTTCCATTCATTAAATATGTGTACAGCGGCCTTTATGTGCCAGCACTATTCAAAAGTGAAGTACGACATTTTTTATTGTGCCTGTTCAATACTTAACTTTTCCTTTTTCTGATAACAGTAGCGCGAATGTCTTTAAGAATCACCTCTCTCCTATACTTGATAATTTATTTTTGATAAATTTGTTTTCTCAAACTCTCTCTTAAAATTTTAGTTATTAATCTGTTATTACTTCATTCCCATAATCTTGCCTCTATATTTTCCTCATACCATCATTATGAAAAATTGTTATTATTCATCTATCTGCCTTTGTAAATAAAGGGGAGCAACTATGTCTGTGGCTTTTAATAATCAAAGAGATGCAAAAGATTCTATTAATCTAAATTTTAATAATGAAAGAGACACCTTGACCTTGTCATATAGAAAATGAAACAGACCAGATATATTCATTAGAGAAAAAAGAACAAAGGAAAAGGGGACCTGATGCTGTCTGTTTAGTTCAGTGAAACCAAATTTAATTCACTAATTCTCATTAAACTCAGGAGAGTTTAAATGTTTTCGATAATGTTTGGAATGAAAGAAAATGGAAGATTTGGAGAAGTGGAGGAAAAATTGCCAACTATTATTAAGCTACAAAATAGAGTCTTCATATCTTGCACTCTCTTCAAGAAACATTTTTGAAAAGTCCAAATTACTCAAAATCATTCTATCCACCTTGGAAATGATCAAGTAGAGGTCAACTTGCCCAGACCATGTAACAATCTAAAGGAAGTTTGGAAGCTGTCTTTGAGAACAGTTAAAAGGAATCAGGGAGAATGCTGGAATAGGATAGCTATAATTCAAGCCACACATAATGGAGAGAGAACAGTTTCAGAAAATTTTGCCATGTTATTACAGTTCCCTGACATTTAGTCTTTTGTGATCTGTGACCTCTGCTTTACCTAACATACCTTTCTTGAAGGCCTACTAAATGAAGCAATCTGTCAAATGCTGGAAGAAGCAAAGACAAAAGATAGAGATATTCTATCCTAATGGAGCCTAAAATAGAAAAAAAAAAAAAGAGAGAGTAAGGGGGTGTTTCTATCCTATGTATTCATTTATTCATTGATTAAATATTTAGTTGCTCAATATTCAGAAATGAACGAGGATCCATTGTTAAGTTCTCTCTGGTGGGAAGAGTATGATCCATTAAGGGGTCGATTTAGTTAAGCAGGTATGAAGGCACAGGGATGCATAAGCAGCAGCAGTTTGAAGCTCTGTGAGACTATAACGATTAGTTATCCTAAAATTGGAATCAGTGTAAAAATATAGATATGCCTCATTAGATATGCCTATTTTGGGGAAAAGAAAAAATAATTTCATTGTAAATTTCAAATCTATAGTTGTCACCAAATTCTTATTTTACTGTTAGGGAACATTGTTTTTAAATAAATTTCTAGACTAGATAGACATATGTTTACTTACATATCTTCCTCAAAAACCAATAAAATAAAGAAATAAATGCAAATGGATTACAGAAAATAAATGGAGACATGTTCCTGACACACTGTAAAGGGTTTAATTAAAGATAATTTATGGAAGGGACTACGTAGACGTGTGACAGAAGTGTTAAGGAGACACTAAGGGACCAGTGACAGCGGGACATCATCACTAGCCCTAGGCTGAAGGGCAAGAGGAACAAATGGTGTTTCAGAAGCTTGGAAAAAATGAGAGATGTGAAAGAGGAGTCTCTGGAGAGCAGTTGTGGCCATTGTGGAATTCAGTCCCAGCAGGAATCATAACCAGACATGAAGAGAGTGTGGAATATCTACTCCACCCTTTCACATTGCCTGCCCATTCCTCATGCCAGCAACCCCTTTCGGCCAAACCCTGAAACAGAAGCCAGAATGCAAGGGAATCTGTGTGATGCAATTGATAATTGATAGTGATCAGCCTCCTGTGTTGTAGAAAAAGGCAGAGAGAGGTGGAAAATTAATCTGGAGATGGAGAGGACCATAGAGATTAACAAGCACTAGAGGAATAAGACCTCAGCTTCAGTTTTCCTTGATCTGCTTTGGTTATTTTGTAATCTGTCAACTTGGCTAGACTGAACTACATTTCCCAGCGTTCCCCCCATTTTTTTGCTATGTTTCTAATTAGGGTGGGTCATAAGAGAGATTCTTGTGGGGGATATCCAGAGCAGAAGTGAAGTGGCAGCCATTTTGTACCTCACCCACTTTGTCACTTATCTACTGGCTGACCTCATGGCACAAGACAATGGCCAGGTCTGCAACTGGTCCGCATTCCTCTGGCTTCTCCTTCAGTTTCTCTGATTTATGGGCTAGTTGTGTGTATTTATCTCCATAAGAAAGTGTCCTAGAATCTGTGGGACACACACCCTACTAAGATAAGGGGTAAAAATATCTGACAAGATGTTGGTCTCTCCATGTGAATCTGACCTGCTTGTCACTTCCAACTTGTTTTCACTGTCCCCTACTTGCAGCCATCTTTTCTTCTTGACTGCCTTACCTGTCGACTTCAAATTTCAGCATCAGAGGCACGGACAAGGACCTTGCCGACACAGCTTCACCAGTCCACACAATTGTGTAAGATCAAATTCCTGGAACAAATCCTTTAAAACATATAATATGCATAATCTCCCCATTGTTCTAGCTCTCTGATTGAACTCCGAGTCTCCAAGAAAGTAATAAAATGTGAGCCAATTAGTCACAGGACATTAAAAAGAATTCATGAATTAGAGCCACCAGACACCTCTGAAGATACATGTACATAGTGGTTTGGTTGAAAACAGGAAGATTATTTGAACAGGTTCTACTCTCTGTAGCAATACAAAAACCCATTCCTCAAACATCAGAAGAGAGAAGGGGTACCAACTGGAGAAACTGAATGAGAGGTTCTGGATTGGGGAGTAACAGTCTCAGTTGAGAAGAAGAGAGAGAGGACATTTAACTGAAAATAGGAAGATTATGTGAAATAATACATACAGAAGCATGAAGAACACCCTCCCCAGCCCCATTATTTGGACCCACTCAAAAAAAGCTGGCTGCCAAATGTTAACTGATACTCCACTACTAACTTAGGCAGAAGATTTAAGATCCCTCTTTAACTGAAATGATCTACTTGATCTGAAGTGCAGCTACTTACATTTGGTCACCCCAAAAAAAGGAGCTGGCACTTACTTTTTTAGTACTTTGCCCTTAAATATGAATGGATGTTCAAGGGTCAACAGATTCTGAAGAAATCCATGCATATGACAGGTATATTTTAATTAAGACAAAGGTTTAGATGCATGTGACAGAGAAAGAAAATTAACAGTGATTTAAACAAGAGGGATGTGATTATTCCCTTAAAAAAAGTCAGAACTGATCTGACTTGTTCAGAAAATTTGGCAAGGCCCAAGGCTTCTTATATCTAGTACTTGCTCTCCATAGGATGTTGTCATCATCCGCCTTGCATAAGATGGTCTCCTACCTCATCTACAACAAACCAGTGAAAAACAGGGGAAGAAGAAACAAAGCTGATGCATCTTCCCTTTAAGAGCGTATACCAGAAAGTGCACACATCAAAATTGGTTACATGGCCAAACATAGCTGCAAGGGAGGCTGGTGAATTAACTGTTTATTCTAGTGGTTACATGCCCTGCTATACCCTGAGGATCCTAAAACTAAAAAAGAACTTAAAAATCATATTGGAGAGATCGTTGGAAACCTGTTTTCTCTTTTGGGTATTCACTATCTGTGCAAACTCCCTTCTCAAGAGAAGCGGCTCCTAAATTCAATCCTGTCAATGCACTCAGAACAAAATCCAGGATCCCAGTATGATATGCAATCCTCTCCTTTAGGTCTAGATATGGCTCCACATGAACCAATGGTCCCAGCATAAAAGACAAATCACCAGTCTATGTAAAGTAGAAATAAGATTTCAGAAATTAAACCTCCTGTTTGGAAAATGGAAGAATAGGGTGTCCACAGCATTTTCAAATCCTGCTAACAGGAATCACCAAAGCACTATTCCTCATCAGTGGAGGAAGTTTCTCGATTAGTCTATTGAGCAGCAACTTGACTATGGTTGGCATTGCACTGTGTCCCTTAGAGGCTGCACTATTTTTATAGCACTTTTTCTGCTGTGGAATTTGGAGGTCTGGAGTTTGTTTTAGAGGTGATCTGATGCCAGCTTCTGTAAATCAAGCTTGTGGTCTCTCAGGCAATCTAATTGCCTCTAAAACTTAATGGGAATTAAATCACTTTGCTTCTGGTCAGTTCTGTATTGAAGTAAACACAGACCATATTCCCTCTAGATATAGTCAATAGTTTATAAATTGAATAACTCAGATCTTTTATTTACTGGCCTCTGAATTCTGCCCATCTCCTGCTCTTGTGAAACAATAGGCTTGAGTCAGCCCCACCCCTATGATCTTTGAGCACATATTACTGGCTGAGCCATACACTTGCTTCAGTTAGAGAAACAGAATCCATCAGCTGTTGTTTTTCTTTTTAAACATTTGAGATACCAATATATCCGACTCTCACTCAGCTAATATTGCAAGCTGCATGCAGAGAAAACTTTACAGATAGGCTTACTTATATTTCACCTTCTCTATATAAAAATATTTGAGACCATGGGCAACATTATCAATATTTTCTAGATCTTATGTAGTCCATTGTTTATCTGTCTTTCAATATATCACAGGCAAGAATTCCCTGGCCACATTTCCAACCTCTAACAGTTGTGTTCTCACTGCTCCACTATTTCCAAGAAACAAAAGCCATATATTTTTAGTACTATTGCATGCAGCACTCTTCTTCTGATTTTGGAACTATGAAGGGAAATACCAAAAGAAGCAGTTAAGAGAGTTTAACTTTTTGAAAGCTGGACTCAAGAATAGAAAAATATACTTGACATTTTTTTTTCATTTCAAATAAAATATTAAATAAAATAATACACTTCTGCATATAAACTTAGCCCGAATCAATACAAGTAACCTGGCCTCAAAGATCAAGTTGAAGTGTATCCCAAATATGAATTTTGCCCAACCATGGAAGACTAAGTTCAGAGATAGTAGAAGATGGTAGTTCTGTGTAGGACCGTGGTTCTCAACTGGACCCACCATTGCCTCCCCTTCCCTTCCAAGAGTCGCTGGGTAATGTCCAAAGACATTTTGTTGGTCATGACTGGGAGTGAAGAGGTGTTACTGGCATCTAGTGAGTAAAGTCAGAGACTCTGATAAACATCCTATTAAACACAGGACAATCCCCTTTCCCTTCCCAACACCTGCAACAAAGTATTATCCAGTCCAAAATAGCAACAGTGCTAAGGTTGAGAAACTCTGGTCTAGGCCATTGAATAAAAGATACTAAACCTATAGGTAAAAGCTGCAAAACAATAAACATGGTACCCCTAATCTCTACATTAACCAAACTATACTATCTTAGGATAATAGAGCATGCAAATAGAATATATGATTCTGGCAATAGAGTTCTTATCCTAGGGGTACTGAGAAGTAAAGACCCTGTTGCAGTGTTTGGAGGAATTCACTTTACTACCTACCTGAAAGCATTGTGGATGTGACAACTGATACTGGTACTGGAATCTTCCAAATTTTCCCTCAACATCAATATCTTCATTGGACAGACTAGGTGAAGGGCACTGAGCATAAAACCACATCAGTTCTTTGCAGAAAAAATAAAAACTTCAAGTATATGCTTCATTGATACAGTAGGTCAGTCACTTACTAGAGACTGATTACTAAAGTAATAAAGAGAAAAACAATTATTTTGATGGATAGATGAAATCCAGAGTGTATATACTAATTTAGTTATTTAATTTTCATTACACTTATGAAAAACTAGAATTTAATACTATGCATATTTCTTTGGGGAGTTTCATTTTTAATTAGATATGACTTGAGCTCACTCCTTTCCCACTGCGGAAATAATGTACAAACTCAGTAACGGTGTGCATCATATACAAACAGGTCTCTGCAATTGTAAAAATAATTTCTATTTCTTCACACGTATACCCAGATGGGTCTTCAGTGGAACACAATTAAATAAGACAAAACAAAAGGCCAGAAGAAATTATTAAAAGGGAGTTTATCTGTTAATTTAACCATTTCCTCCCTAAATTCTAGAGTTGGGTTTCAATTTTGCTTTCAGTGATTTTAAATCTTCTTTTACATGAAAAATAAACTTCATTTTAAGTTAAAAATTTTAAGAAACAAGGTACAGGTGATAGTCCTAGATATATTCTACTGTTCTTAAAGTACTTTTTCAGAGATGAAGGGGAGTCATTTAAAAGAGTAAATTGTTTATTTTAATAGAATCCTGTAGTGATGGTAAAGTGGCCAACTAAAGATTATTATAATGATATTAAGCATTTTGAGACCTAAATGTAGTTTTCCCAGATTTTAAACAGGTTTTAAAATAAATAAATAAAATAAAAGTTAAAGGGAAATAGGATATTATCAGTAAATCTCAAAAACATAATTTGATTTAATAAAGCAATTTGCAGGGTTTTATATAATTAGATATCATTTATTTAATTTTTATAAAGCAAAGCACTACTGCATGTATCCTTGGTTACACACACACACACACACACACATTTAAAGGGCTGAGAGGATGAAAACCAAGTTAATTATCAAGGATGCATGCAAATGGGAAAGAAAGAAGGAAGGAGGGGTATCAGGCTGGTGTGTGACTGAGGAAAAATGGAGTATCATCTCTGTCTGTAATTTTTATTTTATCTATTAAAGCAATATTTAAACAGTATGATGAAATAGCTAATTCTGTGTGAAGAATGTAAACACCATATTGTTTCTGAAGTTGCTGTGCTTTTAAAAATTTCTCAAAATAAAAATTATACTGAAAATTGAAACAGGAAAAGTGTATCTGATATACAGTTGTAAATATTCAGAGACCAAAGAAAAAGGATCATAGCATATGTGAGCATCCATAAGTAATGGGACTTGTGTAGCTTATCTTGTGGAGAATATTGTGAGATGAGCCTAGAAAAGGAGGTGCCGGGTTTATGTTAAAAATTTCAGGTATATCCCAAGGAGGGTAGTGAGCTAGCTGTTGGAAGCTAATGAGTGAGCAAGTAACATGATCCAGTGTGTAGCCGGAAAGATTGCCCTAATATAAGCAGAGACATATTTTTCAGTATAACATTTTCCATACAGCCTTCATTGAAAAATATAATTATAAAGATTACATATATAGAAGTCAGAAAAAGGAAACCCAAATATGCATTCTGGGTGTCTCTAAATGAGAAAACACATACAGTTTGATATATACATTTAATTATATATGAGAATACATTTTTCTGAAATAAAGAAAAACTTGAATTTGCCCTGAGAAGTGGACCAGGTCCAGGAAAAATTGATACAGAATACTCTCACCAAGGCATATCTTCTTGAAGTCATCAAGCTTCAAGAATAAAGACTCATCTAGGCATCCAGACAGTAAGAGAAAGTCATCCACGAGAGGGAAAGATGAATTGGGTGCCAGATGTCTCCACAGCAACATCCAGGGAGTGCCACAAGGTAGAAGAGCAATATGTACAAATCTGAGGACACCCACAGTTCAGAGGGAAAGTGTGAACAAAGAATTTCATGCCTTCCGAAGTCGTCCTTCAAGTCCAAAGGTGGTGGATAGATATTCTCAAATAGAGAAGAACGTAGAGTCCAGTGAATAGAGCACAGATAAATCCAAAGAGAAAAAGAAGAGAAAAGCTAATGGATCATAAATATTTTTTCAGCAGAAAGATAAATCAAATCTTTCAAAACTCTAAAATTGATAAATCATAGTAAAAAGAGACTATATGGTAAACAAGAAATCCAGTTAAATAGAGATCTAAGTTTAAATAATCACGGGCATTACATTTACACCACAAAATGGACATCTTATAGACCTTGACCTTATAAAAATTACTTAAACCTCTTTCAAAGAATGATCTTTTTTGGCAGGTGTTGACTTCCTGCTATTAAAAAAATGGGAAAAACAGCAAATATATACTTCCTTTTTCTCTCCCCTCTTTATTCTACCTCTTAGTTACCTCACCTTACCTTTTTTGGGGACTTTGGGTGTGTGCACACACACACACACACACACACACACTTCCAAAAACAGACCATGAATTTTAGAGGTAATATAGAGGAAATATTTAAGGAAAAGGTATATAGTTCTATACACATTATCATCTGCTGGGATTCCCTTGCCCCAATCATAGGTAGTGCTTTACATTATTTTGAAGAGTGGTTTCAGTTTCCTCTGCTTGTAGAACACCTGCTGATATGTGACTAATAAGGTCCATAACAGTTTTGCCAAATCATAGAACCATTTGCCTCAATGACTTCCTTTATCTACACAAGAGGAGAAACTAGGCAAACCTTGCAGGTTAAAAATTCTTTCTGGAGGACTTCCCTAGTGGCACAGTGGTTAAGAATCCGCTCGCCAGTGCAGGGGACACGGGTTCAATCCCTGGTCCCGGAAGATCCCACATGCCCGCGGAGCAACTAAGCCTGTGCGCCACAACTACTGAGCCTGCGCTCTAGAGGCCACGAGCCACAATTACTGAAGCCCACGTGCCTAGGGCCTGCATAACACAATAAGAGAAGCCACCGCACTGAGAAGCCCGCGCACCACATCGAAAAGTTGTCCCGCTTGCTGCAACTAGAGAAAGCCCACGCACAGCAATGAAGATCCAATGCAGCCAAAAATATAAATAAATAAATAAATAAATTTAAATAAATAAATAAATAAGTTAAATAAAAAATAAAAATTCTTTCTGCACTTTGTACTATGTCACACTCCACTCACTGATCCTTATAATCTGAAGGGAAACATTTATTTTTCTTCTTTCTACAACAAAATCAAAGTAGAGCTTTGTTCTTCCAACTACATATACAATGGTATTTAATACTCTTGCTGTAACTTATTTTAAAGTATTAATTTTTGACATGTATTGCCCCACAGGCTATGAAAGTTTATTTCCCTAGACTCTGTTCTGTAAACAATCCAGAAATTTGATCAAACTCATTAACCATTTGTATCCCTTCTACTTCAGATGCAATAAATGGAAATTGGAATTTCAAATTAGCATGCAAAATATGAGCTTACTTAACTTTGTTGCATGGTGAGCAAAAGGTCATATCTCCAAAGAAAATTAGAAAGAAAGCTTTTTGAAGCAAAAATTAAGAATTAAAGCCTTTGCAACCTCAAAATGAATCTTAGAGATTTCCAAGTACAGACTATATTTTTTTCAAAAGAAGATTTAGACTGTGTGATTTATTTTTTCTAAAGTCAGTTACTCAGTACCCATGTTCTATCTATGTGACATTGTACAAGCTGCTTAATATCTATTTCTTGTTTGCAAAACACAGTAAGTTGTTACCAAATTGATAGCAATTAATGATGTTAACTTTATTATTTATTTATAAATAATTTTATTATTATGCCAGTCCTCTGTTCAGTTTGACATTGTTTCCATTTGTACCCTCAAAGAGACATCCTCAGAAGAGAATTGTCCAAATAACACCAAAAAATATTTTCCCCTTAAGATTGAAAAAAAAAAAAGTATATATATAGGCTACATTAATCAATTAAGAAAGCCAAATATTCTCAGGCAGTATGCAGCGACTGCACAGATTACTTTATCGTGCTGTCTCAACTAATAAATCAAGTGAAGTTTTTAAGAAGAATGGGCCTGTTGTACCTATGCTTCATGGCATAACCAGCATTCTTACTAAGCATATGTTACCCTTTAAAAAAAAATTATCTTGATTTCTCAATGTATGCTGAATTCAAATAAAATGACAGCAGATTTTATATATATATATACATGTATCATATATATATATACTTCTCTATGAAAATTTAACTCCCAATATGTTGAGAATACAGACTCAATTATTGCCATATCAGTTCTTTCTCTTTGTGTTGTATGAAGAGTAGCATTTTGCAATCCAAACATTTAATTGCCAACACCTTCTTCACACCTACCCCACTCTACTCTGAAACATGCATACAAACATGCACGGACACCTCTTGCCTGCATTTTATGGAAGAATAGTCTATTCCCAGAATTGAGTATATGAAAAGGAGGGCAGGATATAGAAAATAGGAAATTTCCTAGTTTCTCTTGCACAGGGAAATTTCATTATTTCACTCAATCTGAATTTTCAACTCAGTTGAAAATAACTCAGTCCCTTAGTTCTTGATCTGTATCAATTGTTCCAATTCTCAAATTTCATACTGTGAAAAGTCATTAAAATAAATTCAGAGGCTGGTATATCCAATATTTAATTTTATCAGGTAAGAATAACTTTAAAAGTCATAATTTCATTTAAGATAGGACATTTTAACTCCAAAAATGTAGAAGGAACATAATTGCAGATTAAAATAAACAGTTTATAATTTTACACCAACATGTATACCACATGATAATCAATTTTACTTACTTTATTCTAGACTCTTGAAAGTTCATCACAGGTGAAATCTACCCATGGGTGGTATTAGGATTCATTGCTTTATTCCATACAGCATTTACCCCATACTGTCTTATATGGGTATTTTTTAAAATCTATTTTTTTTAACATCTTTATTCTGCTTTGTATGACCCACAACACATTGTCAGATGATTCATTCAGAGCGTGCAGTCAATATATGTTTGTAGGATGAGTGAATAAAACAAGGACATTTGTTTCATTTCACCTCATTCATATATTCATTCATTTATACAATACCAGATTCAAATGACTAGTGGATTTTGTCGATTAGACTTATGCATACTCTGTTCTTTTTTAAGATGGATAATTAACATTTATTCTTAAACAAGATGACGCTTTAAAAATTTAAAGTACATTAAAAAATCTTAGTACGTTATTTACAAAAAAAAAAGATTTTGATGTAAAGAAACTATACCATATGCCAGTGAAGTCAGAGCATTCTAAAAACTGTTCTTAACAATTCAATTGTAACTGAAGTTCTCCAACCATGTCTAATATAGGAATCCGCTGACTTAAAGTAACTTTAATTATATTCTACGTGACTGTTGAGCTTCTCCTTTGGTTATTGCATAAAAGAAGCAACTAATGGCTAACCCTAACCTTGCTGTATAATTCATTTTATACTCCTACCTTCTGCATTTCAGATATTAACACCTGAAAGTCACCAGTTTCTTACAAAATAAACTCTTAAAAATAAAGTTATTCCATTTTTTTGATATTGTATTTTACATCTAATTGTTTTGTGTATCCCTTAACTGCTTATTGTGGATATAGGTTATTTTACTACTTTTGTCTTTTAACCTCCCTACTAGCTTTGTGTGTGGATGACTTCCTAACTTTACTGTATGTTTGCCTTTACTGGTGAGCTTTTTCCTTTCATAATTTTCTTGTTTCTAGTTGTGGCCATTTCTTTAAGTTCTTTTAATATTTGTTGTAAAGCTGGTTTGGTGGCCGAACCCTTAGCTTTTGCTTGTCTGTAAATCTTTTGATCTCTCCATCAAATCTGAAGGAAAGCCTTGTTGGGTAGAGTATTTTTGGTTGTAGGTTTTTCCCTTTCATCATTTTAAATATACCATGCCACTCCCTTCTGTCCTACGGAGTTTCTGCTGAAAAGATCAGCTGATAGCCTTATGAGAGTTTCCTTGTTTGTTATTTGTTGATTTTCCCTTGCTGCTTTTAATATTTTCTCTTTCTCTTTATTTTTTGTCATTTTAATTACAATGTGTCTTGGTGTGTTCCTCTTTGGGTTCATCCTGTATGGGACTCTCTGCGCTTCCTGGACTTGGGTGACTGTTTCCTTTCTCAAGTTAAGGAAGTTTTCAGCTATTATATTTTCGAATGTGTTCTCAGCTCCTTTCTCTCTCTCTTCTCCTTCTGGGACCCCTGTAATGCAAATATTAGTGCACTTGTTGTTGTCCCAGAGGCCTCTTAAACTGTCCTCATTTCTTTTCATTCTTTTTTCTTTTTTCTGTTTAGTGGCAGTGATTTTCACTACTCTATCTTCCAGCTTACTGATCTGTTTCTCTGTATCATTTAATCTACTGTTGATTCCTTCTAGTGAATTTTTCATTTCAGTTATTGTAGTCTTCATCTCTGTTTGGTTGCTCTTTATATTTCCTAAGTCTTTGTTAAAAACTTCTAACATCGTGCTCTGTGCATCCATTCTCCTCCTGAGTTCTTTCATCATCTTTACAATCATTATTCTGAACTCTTTCTTGGGTAGATCACCTATTTCCACTTCACTTAGTTCATCTTCTGGGTTTTATCTTGTTTTTTGTCTGGAACATATTCATCTGCTACCTTACTTTGTCTAAGTTTTTATTTGTATTTTTATGTATGTAGTAGGTTAGTTATGTTTCTTGACCTTGGAGAAGTGGCCTTCTGTAGAAGAAGTTCTATGAGTCTTGGCAGTGCACTCCCGCCTCATCACCCAAGCTATATGCTCTAGGGCTTCCCCCTAAGAGGGCTGCATGGGTCCTTCTCTTGTGACAGGCTGACTATGTGGGTGGTCTGGTAGATTTGGTTGGCCCCTGGCCTGGTTGGTTGCCAGACCCTGCCTTGTGCAAATCCTGTTGGCTAGTGGTTAGCAGGGCCTGGTCATAACGTGGCTGACTGCAGAACTCCAGGGGGCCCTGGGACTAGTGCTGGCTCACTGGTGGGCAGAATCAGGGTCTAGAAGACTCTTAAGCTGTTGCCCCCTACTGGTGGGTGAAGCCAGGTCCTGGGTTAGTGCCAGACTACTGGCAGGCAGAGCAACATCCTGGAGGATGCAGGACCCAGGGATCACAGAGCTGGTGTCACATCACTGGTGGGAAGGGTCAGTTCCTGACACAGTTGGGTATGGGGTCTAGGTTGTCCCCAAACTTGTGATGGCCTGCTAGCAGGCAGTGCTGGGGCCCAGTTGGTCCCAGGGTAGGGTCTGGCCTGCTGTGTGCAGGCTGGATCCACAGGCTACAGGACTGTGATTTTCTTGCATCTGATGTCTGTTCCCTGGTGGCTGAGGCTGTCTAGAGGCTAATGCAGGCTTCCTGGAGGGCAGAGCTGATGCCTGCCCACTGGCAGGTCTTGGCCCTCTGGTGGACAGGGCCATGTGTAGAGGCGTGTCTAGAAGCAGCTGTGGGCTCAGGAAGTCCTTAGACAGCCTGTCTGCCATGGGTGGAGCTGTGTCCCCACCCAGTTAATTGTTTGCCCTGAGGCGTCCCAGCACTGGCTGTCGGGCGGGGTCAGCTCTTGGAGCTAATGAGCTTGAGGGAGGATCCCACAATGGTGCTCACCAGCACTGGCTTCCACACAGTACAATGAGCTCCCAACTATGACTGCCGCCAGTGTCTATGTCCCCAGGGTGAGCCACAGCCATGGCCCACATCTCCAGGAGACTCTCCAAAACCAGCAGTTAGGTCAGGCCCCGGCTCCTATCAAATTATTGCTTTTGCCCTGGGTCCTAGTGCACATGAAATTTTGTGTGTGCCCTTTAAGAGTGAAGTCCTTATTTCTTTCAGTCCTTTGAGATTCCCCAAATTAAGCCTCACTGGCCTTCAAGGCTAAATGCTCTGGGAGCTCATCTGGTGCAGGAACCCTGTGCTGGGCAGCCCAACTTGGGGTTCAGAACTCTCACTCTTTTGTGAGAGAACCTCTGAAATATAATTATTCTCTAATTTGTGGGTCTCCCACGTGGGATATGAGACATGATTATATTGCGAGTCCACCCCTCCCACGATCTCATTTTGGTTCCTTCTTTATGTCTTTAGTTGTAGAATTGCAGTAGGTTTTTGTCTTGTTCATAGATGGTTGTTCTGCAGATAATCACGATTTCGGTGTGCTCGTGAGAGGAGGTGAGCTCAGGGTCTTTCTACTCTGCTCTCTTGGCTGATCTCCCATTCCATTTTTTAAAGCAAATTTATATTAAACTATAATTTTAATCATAATACTGATGCACTTTATTATTTTTGTTTCTCATGCTTTTCATTTGCACTGGTACAACCTAAAAAATTAAATATGCTATTCCTAAATATTTTATATATTTACATTTCAATTTTTTAAAGTAATTCAGAAAAACATTTCCCCAGAGCTGACAGACTCTTATCTCTGAATCTGTTGGAAATAAATATCAAAAGTCCAGTTGTATTTTCATTATATCATCTTCAAGATAGTTGTGATTTGGACTTCTGTAGAAGTTAGCTTCTTAAAGCAAAAATCAGTAAACCCAATGAGTTTTAAGTTTACTATTAGACATTTATTCAACTCAAGTTTTATCCAAGAACTTTTTAAAAAATTCTTAAAATTACAGAAAATTCAGCACTTAGCCAAATGTTCTTGAAATCCTGTTATTCTCCTAAATATCTTATTCATTAATTTAAAGTTTTCCCACATTCTCATATCATCACATACAATTATGCAACTCTTTATTTACCATGATTAATGACTGTATTTTTAAATAACTGCATTTATTTATTGTACATGTTTACACATGAATTATTTCTGTATCATTTTACCTTTATGTACCCAATTTTGTCAGTACTCTGTTACAGATTGTAGAAAAATATTTAAATTTTAATTTCTTTGCTTTCCAATTTTTTCTATACGTTCTTATAGGAACTGCTCACCATCTTTGCATCCATGAACTCAAGGAAGCTGCCCTTTAATTAATCCAGGACAAAGATGATATTTTCCTCCTGTGTTTGGTTTAGGTATGGGCACGCAATAAAATTCTGGACAATAAGATTTGAGGTGATGTTAGCAGAGTCTTCTAGAAAAGGTTTTCTTTGCTTTTATAAAAGGTCACAATATGTATAGATATGTGCCCTTTGGACATTGCTGTGTGAAGAAATCATGCTGCTATAACCATGTGGCAATTAGGAGCAGGAGATACTGAGTCCAAAACACTCAGAGAATCAAATAGAAAGACCAAAACATTTGGGCTTTTAATGACATTGTTGTATATCTGAAGCAACTGTGAAACTTTTCCAGATTTCTTGCTCTCTGAGATTAAGCAGCCTCTTATATTTGAGCCACCTTGGCTATGTTTCTGTTCCTTGTGATCTGAAGCAGTCTATGTGACATCTTCATACTACAAATAAGAAAACCAAGACTCAGAGAAATTATGTGGCTGGCCTAAAAGGATTCAGTGAGTGAATGGTAGAGGCATGGCTAGAATATAAATTCCTAGTTCAGTTCTCTTTCTAGTACATCATGAAGTCTATTCCTTAAGAACTTGTTGATTGCACAAATCATTGATTAACAGTGTGTCATATAAAGGTACAGTGTATATGGTAAAGGATTTTATGTGATCATGAGCAATATACATATTATGTTATGTTGAACTATATGAAACTACCATTCTTTGAACCAAAAAATGTTCAAATGTTGGAAATTTCATGTGGTTCAACCTAACAGCTTTATAGAATTCCCATTGCTAATATAGAACACATACAGCTAATTAGTGTACATTAAATGCTCTTTATTTTGATTCTTAAGTTTGCTAGCTAAAGTTTATGTGGAATTTTCTTCATTTTTCTACAAGTTACCTTTATCAGCCTTCTCTTAAGGGTGAATTCTAGTTTGTTTAAACTAGGTTGAAAAGTTTATGAGCATATCCAGCCATTACAATATTGTAAAACTTTAAACATCTAAAAGACATGCCCACTTTTTTAAATGAATATTTACAGGGCTCAGTCAGAAACTGTAACATGCTTCAGATGATAAAGTTGCGTGCATATAGTAATATGATGTAAATAAGCCATTAAAATATGATGATGTAACAAAAGTGATGAGAAATATACCTTCCATTAGAGAATGCTGCATCATATTTTTGCACAAGAAATATAAGCAGTGACTTTTTGCAATATTATAATTTGTTGTCATTTAAAGTGGTATTTTATAACTTACTTATCATTTTATGTCAGCCATTTGGGAGTTTATTAAATCCTTTATCGCCAGTGTGACGCCCACTGATTTTGGGAAAGTTACATATAGAACCCAAGAGTTTCAGTATTATTTTAATTGGTATGAGAGAGAATATAGTACTGAAAGGAGGAATTCAACTTTTGTGCTAAGTTGTTCACTAAGTACTTTCTGTTTACTCCCAAAAGTACATTTTCTACAAATTGTACATTAACAGGTCTTACAAAAACTAAGATTGTTTACTTTCAAAAGTTTAAACACTGCTTTAAATGCATAGAGTTCTTCACAAAAATAAGATTAGCAGCTTCAGTATTGCAATATTATAAAAATTATTACAGAAATCAATAATGGTTTTATTTCTGCAACTATTCTGATGGTAAGATCTTATTTATATAGATATTAAACAAATGCATTATTCACATTTTGTAATGATTTTCTAGAGGAAAAGAGACATTTTTAATTATCATATGGAAGTGGTGTAATAAATGAGTATAATTTTTATTAACAGAAAGTTAATTTACATAAAACAAATGCTCATTGAATTATTGAATATGATAATATCTACATGCCTATTCCTGTTTGTCATATTTTGTGCCTTTTGGCAACATCAGAATTATAACAATCTGATTTATGCATTAAATTTAATGCATAATATGACAACATACAGATATGTATGCCTTATAATGTATAATTTAAACAAGATTGCTATATATTTCACCCATTCTTTCATGGCTTTACCTATTTTCTCATGCAGCCAGAAAATCACGATTAAAATGCAGGTTGCCAGATATGAATGTCTGTTTGAATTAATGATTATTTTCATAAAAATACTCCAACTATGAATGTTTTAAAAACCTTGTCATAACATTCTCCAAACTTGCACATGACAGCAAGCATGTGTTACTGCATTTTCATCTTAAATATTTGATGATTGCCTCTTTAAATCCAAGATTCATAACCCAAAGGCTTTCATTTTCTTACACCATGTGTAATTCAAGAGACATTTATTAGTACAGTCTTATTTTTATGCATCAACAAAACATATCTGAAAAAAAACAATATATGAACTTCCCAGAATTTTGGACATATTTTAAAGTGTTAATTATACATAACAATATTTTATAATATGTATACACTATTTATACTTTCTCTCTCACCCTCCCAATGGAATAAAGATAGGATTTACAATAAAGATGATTCTGGTTAAACATTAAAAACTACAATACAACTGGACTCTCTTTCAAGTTATATTTAAAATGTGTAAACATTTCCTAACCTACCCACATTTTCTGGAAATGATTACAGTGCACAGCTGCAATTTATGAGGTTCTAAAAAACACCAATGCTCTTCTAATAATCTCTTAACAATAATGTCAGTTTTTAAATTGCAAATTCAAATTTAACATAGGTAAATAATGGTACCAGGTCCAGTCATCGTTATTAGTTAAGAAGGAAACCAACTCACAGTTGTAACAGCAATCCCATACTAGGTTACAACAGAAGGTTGCCCATTGATGGGTCACTCTCACTTGACCTTGAGTGTGCAGAAAGGTAGTTCACCATGGTAACCTTGGTCTTGATGCTTTCCATACAGTAAATCATTTCAGTCTCTTCATGTAATTCTTTTATTGGCTGTGCAACTGAAATGTCATGCTTCATGAACAGAGAAGCTGGTAATTTCTTATGGGTGATTAAGCCACCTTTCTAATGTATGAGCATAGATAAAGTTGTATGAAACTATTTTAACACACACTTAGTTCATCATATCTTTCCTCTGTGTTTTTTAATTATTCTAGTAAACATAGTTTACCCTAACATATTTTCCTAATCTTTAAATACTTACAGTCTATCAATATACTACCAAATATCTGGTATCATTTGATAAGTTATATGATGGTGTTTCTACTTACAATTTCTACATTTCTTTCTAAAGAAAAAATGTGTTTGTGTGTGTGTATATTTATGTTTATGTATAAAGCAAAGCTCTTGAAATAATACTGAAATTTCCAAAAGCAGGCAAGTTTTAAAAGGACATTTTAGGCCTTAAGCCAAAACTGACATTCCACCTTTAATTATGTGAAAATCAAAAGAATGTATGTTAATGACAAATTATGAGAAAATCATGAAAAACATACTCTCTTTAAAAAGTGGTTACAAAATTGCTTTTTCCTTTATGAACTGTTCATGTAAATATCTCTAGACAATCATTCCCTTATGCCTTTATAATAAAACTCTACTTTTTTGAAGCTCAATCTGTTTTTACTATATTACTCTCACAATCACATCAGCCACCACCCTCTCCTCCCACCTCCTGCACCACCGCCCAGCCATCACATTTGTTGAAATCTTGGCACTTGACTCACAATTTCTTTATTCATAACAATTTCTTTCATCACTCTAGGAGATTTGAAAAGCCACATGGACAACGCATCCCCAAATTTGGCTTCTCAATTCCTTCAAATCCCCATCACCTTCAACCCTTTCTCTAACTTTGACAAGTTCTCTTTCTAGAACAGTGTCCCACTCTAAACTGATGAACTCTTATAACCCTTTAGATGTCAGTTCAAATGTTTCTTCTTCACTGAAGACTTAGTATTCCCTCCAAAAGAAATCAAATTCCCGTATTTTTCAGTCTTATTTTCCATCAACTGTATTTATTACTTTCCTGCATTTTAACTGTTATGCTTATCACAATTTGGAATTCTATTTATTTGATTATTGAATTACTATCTGCCCTCCAATACTGTTAGCATTACAAAGTCACCATTATGGCACATAGTAAGAGCTCAATAAATCTTTGATAATGAATGAATAACAATAGAAGAAAACACTTACATAGTTTTGCTGTGTGCCAAGCACTAGATTTATAAACTCATTTAACACAACAACCCAATCTTCATTTTATAGATGAAAAACCTTGGCTTCAGAGTTTATGACCTAAGAACTATACTCAACTGTTCATGAATGGATAGAGTGAAATGATTATAGTACGCCTACCCGAAAAGGCAAAAATATTAGAATATAACTGTGATGAGATTTAGTCCATATTTTTTATGATATACAGTAAAACTATGAAGTGGCAAAGCTGAAGTATATTAAAAGATAAGGACTTTTTCAATCCTTTAACATTTTGAATTGAAGTGTGAAAAAGGTAACACATTTTTATATTCATCTTGGGTGCTTTAATTTCATTCTGATTTTTTCTTCTTAGTAGATTAACAACATTCTAAGGCCAGGTTAATATTAATGGTGAATAAAGAAGGAAGAAAATGGAAATAAAAGTCTAGAATATAAGACATCGTTTGGCAGAATTATAGCAAATTACCTTTGGTGTACATGAGTCCTCTGGGTCGGAGCAAATGGTTATAATCAAAAGAGACATAGAGGTGCTGAAGGCTGAGTCTGGCTATTGACATATAAAGAAAATGCTGGAAAGGAAGAGTATCATAAAGGTGGAGGCAGGGAACAGTTGCAGAGAAAGGGAAAATTCAGTTAAATAATATCCCTCTTCCAATCCTGGCTTTACCCCACTAAATTCTTCAGAGCTGAATCTACATAGTCTTCAAGATATAAGAAAGAATCACACTCATTATATTTCACTTTTTACCAACATTCTATAAAGTATTGAAGACCTGAATATAATATCTGATTCAGTAATCAAGAGAAGAGGAAGCAATTTTCAACAAAGCCATCCTCCATGGGAAAAGAAACACACTTGAGAGAATATAAGAAGGCTTTCAACTCAGTAGGAAGGGAATGTGAAAGCACTTCATTGAAGCTCATTGTAGCTTGTGCACAGTTTGCCTGCCAAGAAATTCTCATTCAATATAGGGAAATAAGTTCCCATTCATTAATAAATACAGTCAAATGCAAAGTTGCTTTACAAAGTCATAGTCTATAAATATCTTGTAAATGGTTTATGACTTAACGTAGTTCCCCCAAATTATATTTTATCTCAAGGCTTTTTAAATTATTCTATTCTTTTCTTTGTCTTCTATTGTTCATAGCAAAATCATGTGTTCTTTAAATTTTTCATATTTCCATGGGAGGAGCTCATAATTATCCATCCACAGGGATCATGCCGTGTGGGGATTTAATTTTGCAGGCTTTGTACATATGGATAAACAGGAAACAAGATCAATTACTAACAGTGTTAACCATCATCACACAATCCCTCTGTCGGCCAAGGCTCAAGTGTCATCTCTTGACCTGAACATTGACCCAGGAGTCAGGAAAATAGCCCTGGGTTGTATTATCCAATAATGTACTAGAGACCTATGACAAGCTCACAGCCAAGTAGTAAAACACTTCTTAACTCACAGGACCATCAAATAGGATTAAGTGCTTTGAAATCCATGGATAACAGGTGCTCCAAGGACTGAAGAGCTCACCAGGTCGCCTCTTTCCCTCTGGGTCACTCACCTCCTTGCTCTTCACGTTAGGAGAATATTGATGAGAGGTGAGACAGAAGATGCCTATGGCAGCAAAAAGTGCTGTAAGGGAAGCCTATCAATTTCTCATATACAGATATTATGCTGTGATGCTAAAAATTCCATAAATGATCTTTAAAAACATTGATTCATTTTATCATTTGCTGCAATTTTCAAAATCCTTAGAAGATTCTCATTAAATGATAAAACTTGGTTTTACAGACAGTTACTTATTTGCTTTCACATTAAAAGTACTCCTTATAAGCATGTTATTAGCCAATTTTAGGGAGTTTCTTTTTAAAAATAGTTTGATGAAGTATAATCGTCCCATAAGATAACAGTAGCTTCAAATAAGGATTTAAAAATACAGAAGATGATCTAAATATAGTATCTCATCTCAATGAGGAAAAAAATCAATTTGGAACTCAGCAAACGGTCCATTAGTTAACAGAAGTTCACTGATATACACAACTCAATTACTTGAAAATCCATAAAAAGTTATCTTCAAATAATCTAATTTTTTAATTCTAAAAAAGACTATCAAAAACTTCTTTGAAATGAAACATGGTAGTAAAATATGATTTGATTTGAAAAAGTTACTTCATTAATTTTAGAAATTCATGCCTATTTGGCATTTTAAAACAAGGTATGCCTGCACTGTAGTGTATTCATCTCCCCAGGTGTACAGTCTACTAAATCAATGGCCTTCAAAATGTATTTTTTAATCCTTAGAATTCTTTTATGATGAATTTAGATCCTCCCCCCTTTTCCCATGACAATCTGAAGATGCTCTAAAGCTCTATTTCAAAACCTCTGAGTTACAGGATGACTCCGCTGGGCTGTCCACCCGTCCGACTGACTTGGGTTTCAGTGAAACAATGTTTCATTAGATACTCATTTTCTTCATAGACATCATAACAAAGCAGGAAAAAAATGAAAAGACTGTGATATAGTAAAATAGTTTTTGTACTGTTAGCTTATCTTTTCTTAAACAAAATATTAATAATGTGGTATAGTAAAAGAGTTTGCAAGTTGTTGGATTTTTTTTTTTGAACACGTCAAAAAAGCATAGCAAACCTTTGTAAAAAAAAGACATATTGACCTTTCCATCTCATTATAAAATTAATTTGTATTATTTGTAGGAGGGAAAATACAAGGGCAGAAACCACCTACGAAAAATATCTAAACGTGGGAATAAATGTCTTTAAATATTAGTCAAGCCAATTTACATATCTTTCTCTAAAGTTAGCTGAAGGGAAAAGTATGTAATTCCAACTTGGCCTTGAAGCACACATATTATGTGCGATGGGCAACAAAAGCAACTGAGAAATTCTGACCCTAAAGGAATAGGAAGGTGGTATGACACAGCCAGCAAGATGGAGAATTCTGTGGTGAACTGCCCAGTGCTAGTAACACAAATCTATATACTGCTGACATTGCTTTTCTCTGGATATCACCTGGGTTCTAGCCAGCCCCCAGGCTGGGTCATCAGGTCATCATTCTCCATTCCTAAAGCTGTAGACAAGAAAGAAGAAAGCTCAGATTTATTCTGTATCTCCACCAAATCCCTATTTACAGTAATAACAATCAAAAACTTTTGGAGATAGAGTTTATAGAACAAACAATAACTTCTGTTGCATCAAACGAGTGTTTGAGAAAATGTAAAGTGCTTTGGTGATCTAGCACATAACTGTGAAAATCAATTTTTTTAAATGTTAGCCAAACTGATTTACAGATTTTTCTCAGAATGTACCTGAAATAATGTATCTTCATTCAACTTGGCTGTACGACTCAGATAAAATGTGTAATGGGCTGGAAGAATAATTGAGAATTCAGTGCCAGGGAGCCAAAAGAAAAAAAAATTCCATGGAGTACCCAGATATTTGCCAACATGTAGGAAAAATATACTCTTACCTTATTTTGAACAGAATCATTTACTTTATAATCAGATTTTGTTTTCTTGATAAACAAAGCTCTTGAATGTTTTTGTAACTGCTTTCTGTTTGTTTGTTTACTGCATATTTAATTAGCTCCACTACTTTATTATAATTTAATAAACCTTGCTTATGACTGAAAGAATGAACTCATCTTTACCAAACATTTATTAAGAATACTTCAGTGGTACCCATTACAGTATACCTCACAGGTGTAAGTTCCTTCCTCAATCCTTGCCCACCTATTGCAGCCAAAACTATTGCTGCCATATGGGTCTGTCTATGCTGTACTTCTGGTCCTGTCCCTCCCTCTCTCAAAGTCATTTGTTGGCTCCCCACTGCCCACCCTCTTACCAAATGCTAGGCACTGTGCTTATTCCTTGGAATGTATACATTTCTTTAATCTTTATAACAATTCCAGCAGGTTATACTAATATAATCTCATTTTATAAAAGAATATACATAATTGGTCTAAAGTCATAAAGCCAGTAAGTGGCAGAAAGGATTCCTAGCCAGGACTAGCACATTCCAAAGTCCATGTATTTAACTATCACCCCAAAGCTTTTTCAACATGCCAGAACCTACTTCTTTAAATTTATGTTCCAGGATGCCTTTATATAAGCCCTATATTCCAGCAAGATTGGTTTGGCTGTTGCATAACCCATAACCCATAACCCAGGACTATGCTAGGTGTCTCTCAGTTAATGTGGCTAGCTTCCATAGAATTGCATTAGTGACTAGAAAATGCCATCATCGTAAAGCTTGAAAAACTCTCCCAGTTGTCCTGTTGATTACAATGCGCCAGTCATGCATAAATAGGGAAATTTTCTTCTTGACAGATACTTTCATCTTTTTTGTAACCTTCTGTTTTTTATTCAAGTATAATTGTTTTACAGTATTCTGTTAGTTTCAGGTATACAGCAAAGTGATTCAGTTATATATATATATTCATATATATATAACTGAAATTATTTTTTTTACTCCACATTATAGAGCTTCCTCCAAAATAGTTATTTTCTGGGAATATTTATTTTGCATTTTTCTGCCCCCTGCAATGTTATGTTATGCATTCAACATAAGAGGATTTTAATCAGAAAATTTAATATTTTAGAGATTGTGTTTATAAGTTAGCCCATCACAGGTTGTGATCTGAATTTATCTCTGGATAAAGAAATATAGTTTTGTTTATATAAAAATGACTAAAGTTAATTATTATAAATTTGGACAAAGTGTGACCTTATGTCATATTTGTAAAAGTATTTTCATTATCATTTGTTGAAGAATTCAAAATTTAGGGAAAAGTGTCTCCAAACAACATAGTACAAAATATTTAAAAACTGAGTGATATTCTTTTTAAACCCTATTAAAAAACTGAGTGCAAACGAATAAATATAGTTAAGTAAGTGTAACCTGAGAAAACAATGCTCTTGTCCATATGTTGAGACTAAGATAATGATATTACTAGCATTTATTGTGCGCCTACTAGTTGCTCAGTTTGCATGAATTATCTCAACATTAATCTTCATAACGCTTCCTACAAGAGATGTTATTGTAACTATTGGGTCGGCCAAAAAGTATGTTCAGGTTTTTCCGTAGCATCTTATATATTATTGTATTGCATAGGTGTAACTGTTATTCTCCCCCAGTTTACAGATAAATACACTTAGATAGAAGGAGTGACAAAACTAGTAAGAGATGAGATTCAAACTCAGATATCCTGGATGAGGAGCCTATGCCCTTTACACAATGCTGGACTGACTATCATTTCCTGCTTGTGCTTTGAATTATATGGCCACATCCAAAGACATCAGGCATGAGATGATGCTTCAATCTCTCCTTCATAGTTCTAGAGGCTGGAAATCCAAAATCACTATCACTGGTCTGAAATCAAGGTGACATCAAAGCCATATTTGTAGAGAGTATGTTCCTTGCCTCTTCCAGCTTCTGATGGCTTCCAGCATTCCTTGGCTTGTGGCTGCATCACTCGAATCTTCAAGGTCAGCATCTTCAAATCTCTCTCTGCTCCATTTTCACATCACCTTCTCCTCTGTGTGTGTCAAATCTCCCTCTGCCTATTTCTTATAAGGGCACTTGTGATTGCATTCAGGACCCACCCAGTAATTCAGAACAATCTCCCCATCTCAAGATCTTTTCCAAATAAGATAACATTTACAGGTTTCAGGGATTAAGACTTGGTATCTTTGGCGCCATTATTCAGACTACTCTACTACCCATCTATAAATGCAATTCCACCTGAATGAGAGATACATATGGCTGATAGACAAAGTATCAAGGAATTTTGTCAAGTAATAAAGCTCAAGGATCTCTTGTAAAGTCAGTGCGCTTTCAGCAGTTTGTCCCATGCCTTCCAAATCTGCATTTGCACCTCCTATAACCAGATGTGAAGCCAATTACAGTACCCGATGTTCATTTGGATGACCAAGTCATCACTGAGATATTAACTAACAGTAATCACTTTTTTCATGATACAGTGCAAGTAAAGAGTGAGACCTCCAGGTAAAATCGTGACGTAGAAACCAGGTAATTTACTGCCATTTGCGACAACATGGATGGACGTTGAGGGCATTATGCTAAGTGAAACAAGTCAGGCAGAGAGGCAGAGAAAGACAAACACTATATGATTTCACTTATATGTGAAATCTCAAAAACAAAACAAAGCAAAATAAACAAACAAAAAACAAACAAACATCCCACCAAACTCATATATACACAGAGTAGAAGAGATTGGTGGTTGCTAGAGGCAGGGGATGGGAGGTGGGCCAAATGAGTGAAGGGGATCAAAAGGTACAAACTTCTTGTTATAAAACAAAAAAGTCCTAGGAATGAAATTACAGCATGGTGAAAATAGTCAATAATACCGGATTGCATATTTGAAAGTCGCTGAGAGAGTAGACCTTAAAAATTCTCATCACAAGAAAAAAAAATTCTATAACTATGTATGATAATGGATGTTAACTAGGCTTATTGTGGTGATCATTTCACAATACATACAAATATTGATCATACTTGAAACTAATATACTGTATGTCAATTATATCTCAAGTTTTTTAATTACAGAAAAGACATTCAAAATATCAACAATAAACATATTTGCCTAAAGAAACAAAAAAAAAAAAACAGGTCATTTAGTACACAACTTTCTACTCTGTCTGTCCCAGGTTACAGGGGAACTGGCCCTGTTAGTATAATAATGTTGACATTTAAATATAGTGGCCATGTGGTAAAAGGAAAGAAACCTTAGGATCTTGGCAGATAGGGAAATGGGATATATTAAGTCTAGATTCTGAGTATACCTCGTCCTCATTGAAGGAGTAATCTAGAAAAAATTGTCCAATAGCACAGGAATATAACAAAGAAACTAGATCTTAATAATGCTAATCACAGGCTTGTACCTTAAATGATCTTGGGATTTAAATTTATATGAATGGCATAGCGTGGGAATTCCCACACAGGCTACTCATCCTTCTGGGACATATGATGAAAACAATACAAGCCATACCACAGAAATATATCCTCCAGATGACCACAAACATACACAAAGCCTCACTGAAGATAAGCAAGCTAATATAACAAAACACAAGAGAAAAAACTCAGTAATGAAAAGTAGTTACCAGATGCAATGGATAGTAGAGTTAGACTCTAGAATTGTGGAAAATAGAACAGTATGATAGGTATTGTATAAAGTAAAAAATCTTTAAAGTGGTTAAAGCATAAAGAGGAAACATCTCAAGATTCCATATAAAAGCAAAAGCATATTTGAAAAGGAATTGTTCTGTTTTTCAAAAATTAAAATATGTGAGTTATGTTAACAAAAAATCTTGGTCAATGGGTTAAACAGCCTACTAGAAGCAACTAAAGTAAAAGTTAGTTAACTGGAAAATAAATCTGAAAAAATTACTTGGAATGCACAAAGATAGCAAAAGAAATTTTAAGAAAGAGAACAGTGAAGTTAATCATCATAAAGAATAGAAGAAGCTCAATTGCTATTTAGAGGGAAATGTACAACCTTAAATAATAATATTGGAAAAGAAATGCATAAAAGAAAAAAGACTGAACATTAATGGCCTAAGTGTCCACAGCTTGAAAGTTTTAAAAAATGATAAATCAAATAAAATAAAATAAAATTATAAGACATAAAAAAAATTAAAGAAATTTTAAAAAATAAATAGAGAAACTAAACAAACTCAATGGCCAGTTCTTTGAGGAAAAACCCATATCTGTCTGGATGAAGGTATCTGCAATTCATACCAATAAAACTAGATTAGAATCTGAAATAGACTCTAAATATACTGTAAATCACTGAGAAAATGAAGAAAACATATGTACAGACAACCCACAAAAGAGCAGCCAAATAAAGTATACACTTGGCTTTAAAAAAAAAAAAGGAAGAGGAAAATTTGTTTGAGCTTCTTTCATAATTTAAAAAGAAATCTAAAAACAAGAGAATCAAAAGCCGAGTTCAGCCAGAGATCCAGGAAGATGGGGCTGAAAGAGTAACCATTGGATTTGAGAATCCAGAAATCAAGGGTGATCTTTGTCAGATCATCAGTGAGGTTAAAATCAGTTTGCAATACATTGAGAAACAAATGTGAAGAAAGGAAATGGAGACAGAGTAATGACTTTCTTAAATATTGCAAATGATCCAGTAAGAGGAGAGATGAAGTTGGGTGCTTGTTCAAAGTAGGTTGCTTTATTAATTTTTTCACTTGATTGTTTTATTGTGGCTGAACCTTGTTATTAAGCCAAGAAGTAGCCACAAGAGAGGAAAATGTCCTTAAAATGAGAGAGAAAAGAAACGATAGAGCAAGACTCAGGAGAAAGCAATCAATTACACCAATGCAAAGTTTAGCCTTGAGCGAAAGAGTAATAGAATGCCTTTTTTTTTTTTTTTTTAATATAAATTTGGTGGTCATCCTGTAATGGGTGCACTTAAGACATAACACTGGCTTAAGAGGCCTACATCATCTGGCCCCTGCTGACCTAACTTCATCTCCTGCCATGCTCCACTTTATTTATTTATTTTTTAAATTTATTTATTTATTTTATTTATGGCTGTGTTGGGTCTTCGTTTCTGTGCGAGGGCTTTCTCTAGTTGCGGCAAGCGGGGGCCGCTCTTCATCGCGGTGCGCGAGCCTCTCATTATCGCGGCCTCTCTTGCTGCGGAGCACAGGCTCCAGACGCGCAGGCTCAGTGATTGTGGCTCACGGGCCTAGTTGCTCCGCGGCATGTGGGATCTTCCCAGACCAGGGCTCGAACCCGTGTGCCCTGCACTGGCAGGCAGACTCTCAACCACTGCGCCACCAGGGAAGCCCCAGAATGCCTTAATTTTTAACTTAATGTGGGTAGGAGGACACTGAGCATGCATGAAGTTGAGGATATCCCTTAATATAAGAGAGCAAAGCAAAGGGCAGGGACTCTAATATTAGGTGAAGGAGAAATGATTTAGATATAAAACTGTGGAGATCTAAGCAAATGTCAGCCCACAACCATATTTTATTCATGCAAAAAATATATTACACAAAGCTAAATTAAACATGGGCCATCATGCCCTTAAGGAGCTCACCATCTACCAGGAAACATGAGACCTGTTTATGCACAACCAAGATAACTAATATGCTATTCATCCCTCCTTTCTCAGTATATACATAGTAGTTGGTTCTTTCTCCCTTAATTTTGTAAGATTCCATAGCATTCTCTGGTCCTCTTTCTTCTCAACTGTCTAAAGTGAAAGCATGAAATAACATGAAAAACATGAAAAAAGGAATATTTACCAAAGTACCAACATTAAGCTAAGGCTCCCTTCCGCAGCTTAGAATTGTGGTCTCTGTAGAAGCTCATCAAGGGCTGTGAAATAATTTGGGCTAAATGTATGAAAAAGATGAGGAAAAGGATAAATCATTAAAATCATTCTATTTCCTCCCCTCCCATACCAAACACTCTTCACCTTTGGGAAAAGCATGACCCCCACTCCCTAATGTGAAACTGACTTTTGTCACAGAGCCAAAATATTTTAAAGATGGACATGACCAATCTATGGACCATTTCTCAAAATCCTGTCCTTAAACATAAAATATGAAAAGTTATGTTTTAGGAGGGTAAAAGTTTCAGGTGTGTATTCTTCAACTTTGTTGAAGATGATTTTAATGCTGATTTCATCTTTTAGATTTATTTGAAAATATTGTACCAAAGGAAGATGGTCAACATTTATTTTCAATACAATTTATACCAGCCTTGGGTTTTCATCAACAAATGTAGAGACCAATGAACTTATTCCCAGTTATGATGCGAATAATATGTATTTTTCCAAGACAGCAATGTCTTTGTATGCATGTTGCTAAAGGAAGGAAATTTATCACATATGACGTCTTTTATTTTAATTTCACAAGATTAAAATCAATTTGCTCAAATTCCAAAGAAATTGTAACATATCTAAAGTTAATTACAACTTTCTTTTCTATATTTAATTATGTTTTCTTCTAAAGAATAAGCATCGCTCGTCAATTAACTGCATTTTATGGTTGGCATATTACAAAGAATCACTGAAGCAGAGTAAAATGTTTAAAGGGGGGTTGGGGGGAACCCCAGAGCACACAGTTCTCAGCCATGCCAAGACATTTGCTCCTTTTTTACTTTTAAAAATCTCTTCAACGTTTCATTAATATTCTTCTTTTTAAGCACTGTAGGAAATACAGAGTGTACGTCTGATACACTATTTCTGAACTATGCAGCAACAAAGTGTATAAATTCACTTGGCTGCTCAGAGTGACAACTTGAATTTCCTTAATATATAGTTACTTTCTCTGAAATTAAACAATTAATAAGCCAGCAGCTATGTGAATTATAAATTATTCATACTTACTCTACCAATGAACATTAATCAATTATAAAGAGATACAGAAATTAAGACCGAGAGAAAAAGTCAACCATAGCCTTTAAATATTGAGACTCTGCTAACCCAGTCTCTTTAAACATATTTGATTTGTATAATAACATCAATATGCACAGCTAGGCTTGCTACTCAAGCTTCCAACAAAATAACGAATTTATGAGTATATATATGCTGTCAACCAGTAACAAGAAATACTCATCACAATTCTGTAGTCTTTGACTAAAAGGGCTTATTAGAGTTCTTTCAAATAATTGTACCTCATCAAATATTTAGTATTAAATCTCCTGGCTTCCCAAAGAACTTGAAGCAGACTGAAAAACATCTTTAGAATTCTTTCATAGTTTGCATACCAATAGCTTTATACCAATACATTCAAAATTATAATGATCACAAAAGCAAAACATCCACCTGGCCAATGGCCCAAGCCAGTCAGTTATGATGCTCTGCATCATTAACGAACACAGCTTCAGCAACAAACTCACCACTTACAATCATCTAATGAGAAGTTTCAACATGTTTATCCCCAACATGTGCAATTTATAGATTATGCAATTACCCATTCTGATTAATTTATTTAAAATAAGTCAAGGAAAGAACTACAGTTCCTAGTCTGCATTTTTACCAAGAGTAAGGCAATAAAATAATAAGAGTATATGGATGGTAAATAGGGACTTAAATGGGGAGATGGAATTAATCAGAGTAAGATAATTAGAATAGCTGCTTGGTTATAGCTATCAATCAAACGTTAGTGTCAAGTATTACCTAGAAATAGATTTGAAATTGTTCGTCCATTGATGATCTTCAGAAATAATGTGCTTGCCTCTCAAAAAAAAACAGGGAAGGACTATTGAAACATATCATCGGATGCATTATCTCACTGTTTTTTGGAAGCTAGGAGAAATGGAGAAGCTGGGTTTATAATATGGGAAATTAAGAACATCTGAGTCTTAGTAACAATTATTTTTATTTTCTGTGCCCTTGAGCATTTGTAGAGATGGCATCTTTCCCTGATCTGATGTGATATATGGTCAGCTCAACAAGACAGCCAAAGAAATATTCCAAAATTCCTCAGTAGGGATGTAGAACTTTTTGCTATTGTGTGTCAGGGAGGAGCAGAACCAGGGCAGCTTTACTGGTTACTCAGAAAAGGTCACTGCTAGTGGTGGTTCTCATTCAGGGTCATAATACTGCAAAACCCTGAAAACTCACTGGCTCAACTTGAAAAATCACTAACTGCATGTTAGTCCTCTCTTACAAAATCAACCAACACATATATACAGTGTCCCTAATACACACCAGCACTGTGTTAAGTGCTGTGAGAAATATATTAAAATATCAGATGCAATTACTATAAAAGAGCATATGATTTAATTAATGAATTAATTTCTATTAATACAAAATAATGGCACTCTACAAAAGTATAAGTCACATACAATAAGAGATGCTATAGATAAAAGGGCTACTAAAGCACAGGTAAGGTGGATCTCTTCATTGACCACCAGCATGGTCACTTTGGTAGAAATGCAGACCCTTAGACTCCAATCCACACCTACTGCACCAGAATCTGCATTTTAGCAGATGCCCAGATCTTGGGATTTATAAACACATTCAAATTTGAGAAGCCCATCTTAGATGTTTTCTTAAGAACAATGGTACTTAAGTCAGTGGTAAACTAATAAGTTGGCCAAGCACAGTGAGGAAAAATGAACGAGGAGAGTTCAGGCAAACGGTCAGAGGAGAAGAAAAGCTTAACATAAGAGATCTGAGGCATGTTCCTGGAAGACTTTAGCTTGCCAATTTAGCTCGTGGAAGAGATTTTAGTCAGAGTGCTAAGGATGAATCTTGATGTATAGAATGGGTCTATGTAAGAGGTGACCTGAAAGTTAGGTTGAGGGAACCACTGGGTATGTTTCAACAGACCAGTGCTTTTATGATAAATGTGATTCACTGTTCAGACTCCACCCTACAGAACTGAAGACCTTACTCCCTCAGCTGCCTTGAGCATTGGCTGCTGGTGCCTCAAAGTTGAGAACTTACTTGAGAGCTGCCCTCAGCCAAAGGGAGCTGCTTTACCCACGTTTACACCCTTTTCTTGGAGGTAGTTCACATACAGTATTGGCTGATGCAGGGAACAAAGGCCTAGCCTGGCCTCAATTGGGAACATCTCTGAAGGGCTGGTCCAACGTCAGAGTTCCTTATGTGGGGAGATGAGTTACCTGGCACAAATGCACCTCATTTTAATCTCTCCCCCTACTCAGTCCTGCTTTTCTTTCCTCATTTTCTCACATGTGTTGTTCCCAAGAGAAGCTGCCCAATAAATTTCCTGCACATATGAGTGTTTGTTTTCAAAAAACCTGACTTAATACCACTTTCCTCAAAAATGGTCATCATCCCTAAAAAAGTGGATAATTAGTTCATCTATATAATTTTATTCTGGTATTATTCTTTGATTATTTTATTAATATGCTTTAAGTATCGACCTAGAATTTACACTTCTTAAAGGCCAGAAAGGTATTTTATTCTTCAAAAAAGATTCACTAAGATAAAGATTTGGGTACATAATAAATATTTAACTCTCATTTTATGAATTTAAAAAATCATCTGTGTGAAGTTCTTTTATGTTAAAATTTCTGTGATATGCATGAGACAAGCAAGTGAGTAATTTTAGAAAAGCATTTATGAACTGAGACGTAGCTATTTCCAAACCGATTTCAGCCCTGTGTGTCACCCACATCAGGACCCTCGTGTATCTCTGTTACAGGACTTGGAACATCCTAGGCACTCAGGAAATGTTGGTTAACTTCATGAATAAATGAGTAACGGTCCACCTAAGTGTTTTTATTTAATCCTCCAGGTAACTTCCAGGTAAGAGCATCCATTACAACAGAAAGCTAAGCACTCTTGAAACACCTAAATTTGAAAAAACACATATTCCCAGGCTCGTCTCAGACTTCCTGAATTAGAATCTCTATGGGTTTTCATTGCTTTTTCAACTGAAATGTGTGTTGATTTCTAAAAAGCCCCCAAGTGGTGCTGAGGGCCAGTGACCCATGCTACCAGGAAGAAGGTTCAAGTCAGCTGAGTGACTGTATGATGTTACAAAGCTCCACAGGAGCTGAGATCTGGTTCCTCAGATTTCTTTTTCAGGTTATGCTCAGGTTCTATTACCAAAGATTATGTTTCAACTTGTCCAAGATGGAGTCTGGGTACTGACTGACTTTTTCTCTTAAAACGCAGCCAAGATTGAGAACCACGGCTATAGTGTTTGCTCAAGAATCCAGAAAGTGGTAGAAGCAGCACTATGCTTGGGTCTCAATCCAGTGTCCATGCCTTTTCCAAAACCCCACACTATGTCCCTGGAGACTAAAGAGAATTTCTGAATTTCCCCCATTTATTCTGAGATTAGGTTAGACCCTGGTAAGTATCTAAAAATATATAATAACCACTATTACATAGATTTCTAAAAATTGCATAGTAAAGGACAGATATATGATCAGAAAATAAAAGTGGGTAAACAAGATTTAATTCCTCCCAGAATTCACCAGTAATCTCCTTGAATCTTTAATAAATCTGTCCCCTAGAGATTCCAGAAAGTAGTTCTATGTATTCTCTGAGCAATCATTTCATCATCTGGAAACTGTCCCTTTCCAACTTCTCTCTATATTTGGAGAACACACATGCCTCTACACTCCCTAATTCCCTTGCAAAGTTCTAATGAGAGTATTAGTAAAATAAATTTCTTTTTGCTTACATTTTCACCCTTTTTTGTAGGCAACCCACAAATATTTTCTCTGAAAAATTATAGTCACCCATCTTGATGAGTGAAAAACACAGGCATAGTTAGGCACATGTGCAAGCCATCAGTTTTCAACACGACACAGCAGGCGGTAAAGCGCAAAAATTTCAGCTGAGGTCTCGGCCACTAGATGCCGCTGATGTGTCTGAAGGCCTAGGAAGTGGATTCTACAGAACTATAAAGGCTTACATCTTGGAAAATAAAATGCTGTTACTATGGTGACCAGCTGAGATTATGGATAATGAGAGTACCATGTTTTCCACTCTCTAAGGAGCTATTGTTCTCCACATATTGCTCTATGCTGAACATTACTGACCTTCAAAATGTATCAAAATCATTGGTACTTTTCCTTCTAAAACAAAGAATATTTCATTCAGTACTTTTGTGTGAGTGAGAAGCTGTACACCTCAGTTATTCTCACACACATACACACACACACACAATATGGAAAGGAACCAACAACATGTTTCCTCTTACAGAAGAGTGCTCAATGGTCTTCATAGTACATGATGCCATAGTTTCTACAACTTTGTGTCTCTAAATTCTTTAAAATTTTCCATCTACAAAGATAGAGGAATTGAAGGAGCTAGCCCTTTATCATCTCCGTAATAGCATTAAATATCTAGAATAGAAATATCTAGCTAGAAATAATTGTAGGCAAGAACAGGTTTTCAGTAGAACAAGGATACAAGAAATTTCCAGTTTAGTTGTAGAAAATCTTGAAATAGACACATTTCTTTTTCTTCTAAAGCTAGCAGTGAACAGGAAAGCAGTCACAGGGAAATAGAAATCTTTTACATAAAACTGGTTGGAACAGGTGTTGAGATGTTAAAAGGATGAATGATATTTATTACTTACTATTTGTTGATTATTGATGAGTCTTTACTATTTCTACCTCCAGTGAGAAGTCTGTGAAATTAAGGTTTATATTTATATATAATTAGAAAATTAAATGTAAGGGAAATATTCAATGGATAGTGTAATGGTCAATAGGAATATCTTACCAAAAAAAAAAAGTTCCTAAAATATAATTACTTGAAGTTGCATACCTCAAAGAAATAAAAATTAATTAATATATCTCAAAATACAAGCAAGAGAAGAATTAATGATCAGGTTTTTCATGTCAAAAGACTTTACATAATAACTAATGAGTATAAAGAGTAATAAATGTCATTTTTCATAAAACATGATGGGTTCCCGTTATTCCAGAAAAATCCACCCAGTCATTTTTTTCCAAAACTCTCACCAAGCTGCTTAAACCAAAAGTAAATATGATAGGCCATCTCCTTGGGCCTAATCTCCAATGGCATTAAATGATTCATAGAAATCATAACTTGGTATGTAGTTCTTAACAGTAGTTGCGCCTTTTAAAAACAAATAGAAGATGAAGCTGACAAGACATATCTGGAAATAAACGTCAAGAGACATTGTCAGGGGGCTTCCCTGGTGGCGCAGTGGTTGAGAATCTGCCTGCCAATGCAGGGGACACGGGTTCGAGCCCTGGTCTGGGAAGACCCCACATGCCGCGGAGCAACTGGCCCGTGAGCCACAATTACTGAGCCTGCGCGTCTGGAGCCTGTGCTCGGCAACGAGAGGCCGCGATAGTGAGAGGCCCGCACACCGCGATGAAGAGTGGCCCCCACTTGCCACAACTAGAGAAAGCCCTCGCACAGAAACGAAGACCCAACACAGCCATAAATAAATAAATAAATTTTAAAAAAAAAGATCATAGGTATCTAAAAAAAAAAAAAAAAAAAGAGACATTGTCAGAATTCTAATTTGGTATTTTGAGTCATAGTTTCCCAAAATACAGGAAATTCTGAATGTACAAATTTGTGGCCACCCATGTGCAGCTGTCACATCCTTGAAAATGTAATGGCAACAATTACGGGACTAAAAACAAGGGTGTGATATACCCCACAATGCATTTTAACTCTTTGTATTAGCTTCCTATGACTGCCGTAACAGCACCACAAACCAGCTGGCTTAAAACAACAGAAACATATTGTCTCACTGTTCTAGAGGCTAGAAGTCTGAAATCAAGGTGTCAGCAAGGCCATGCTCTCTCTGAAACCTGGAGGTGAATCTTTCCCTACCTCTTACTAGCTTCTGGTGGTTTGGCAGCAATTTTTGGCATTCCATTGCTGGCAGCTACATAGCTCCAAACTCTGCCTTCATTGTCACATGGCATCCTCCCTATGTCTCTGTCCTCACATGGCCTTCTTCTTATAAGGACAGCAGTCATGTTGGATTAGGAGCCCTCGCTATGCCAGTGTATCCTCATTTTAACTGATTATGTCTACCACAACCCTATTTCCAAATAAGATCACATTCTGAGGTACTGGGGGTTAGGACTTCAACATATATTTTTTGCAGGGGGGACACAGTTCAACCGATAACACTCTTACAATACTGTACTAAAAACTATTTGGTATAGCATTAGGTCTTACAAATAACTCCCATTTTCTTCTCTTGACTTGCAACTTCTTTTTAGATCATGAGATTTACAATCAGCTTTATGATGCCATAGTCAAGCATTAGAAATGGATTCCAGTGACCAGAAATCAGGATGGACTAGAGACCCAAAGAATACAAAGGATTAACTAAAGTCTCTTCTGACATCCTCCTGCAATCAGGCAGAGATGTATCTAAATCATATACTCTTAAACAACATATTGACATTTTTTTCCAGTTGTCATGGCAACTAAACAATTACCCTGTATGGATGGACATGAATGACATCAACAATTATTTTGAGGAAATACTTAATTCTAATAATAGTAATTGTGGCTTCATATTTTACTAAGCAATATATAACACATACCGTTCATTCTCCTATGTTTCAAATAGTTATAAGGAAATTTTTAAAGATTATAGCTTCATGAGTGTACAGATAGCCACAAATGTCTTCCATGCTTCAATCTGCCCAACCAAGGGTATTCTAGTTATATTTAAACAATGTAACTTTTTTCAAATTTTCATCACGTATTCCCATCAGATTCTCTTCCAACACTATACCAAAAGAGGAAACACAAATAACTTCCAAAGTATCAAAAAATTCAAAAATATGCTCGTTGATCCATTGATCCTTTCATTCTCATCCATGACTATATCCCATATTCCAAGCATTGTGATAGGTCCTGGATTTAAATAGTCCCCAAGCCTGGCAATAAAACTAGGCTACTATGCTAAATCCTAACTAGACCATCAAGCTTCCCATATATTTGTTGAATATACAGTGAGTCTTTTGTATTAGAATTTAGAGAAGAATGCAAAGGACATTGCAAAATGCATATTTTGTAAATTACATTTTGATTAGTTTTCCCAACAGTGATGCTAATGTAATTTTCTTTTGGATTTCAAGGGAAGCTTTGGATTGTTTTTGCAAGTGTTCATTTGAAGAAACAAATATGCAGTCATATTTCCAACAGCCTAAGAGCAGTCACCTGTATGTCCTGTCAATACCACAAATTAAACATGTTCAACACTGAATGCATCATCTTCATTCTCTAACTATACTTATTTATATTTGCTGCTGATTTTTCTTGTTAACATCGTCACTTTTCTATCACCCAGGCTCAAAAATCAATTTTTTCTTCTTTTTTTTAAACATTCCCTTTATGAGGCCTCTCATTCACTTTCTCATTTTAACTCCACTATATTTTTCTATCTATTCCCTCTTCTTTATTTTCACAAACACCACACTCGTTACCTCTTTAGAACAATGGCTTTCCAAATCATCTTTCAACTTGCTTTTCCAGCATATTTATCTCATTGAAGCACAGATCTGATCATGATGTCCCTTTAAATAAAAGTCTTTTCTTCCTTCCATTGGTCCACAGAATAAAGGTCAAAGCCTTTGTCTAACATTCAAGGCCTTCCATACTTCGTCTCCTATCTGCATTTCCTATCTTCCTGTTGCTCATCATACCCAGAACACTATTTTCAACTAAGATAACCGCTATTAACCTGAGCATTCTCAATTCATGACATTTCTCACACTAGCTGCTCAGTGAGAATGCCTGTATATTATATGCAAATTCCATTATTCAATCATAATAATTACTCTTTCTATTTAACTATATGAAATGAGAGCTTGAGCTGATTTACTGCAACCAAATGATACACATTCAAATCCTTCAAAATCTATAGCTTGTTTTAATATCTCCAAGATATATCAGAAATATAATATTTTTCAAAAATCCACAAATTGAATGATTATTTGCAAATTTTATGTTTCCATTATTAATAAAAGAAAGGCATGAATATGGAACTCATTATTAAAAAACTATCTGATATGTTCTTCTTTGTGTAAAATAAACTATTCAAATTTATAATCACTTTATTCTGAAGTATTCCATAATAAAATTCTTCAAAAAAGTATAGCAAAGAATAAAACACAATTTGTTAACAATTAGATTTCCAATTTTACTTTGCTCACATAACTCTGTTCATTAGTTGACATAATATTTTCATATTTAATATGTTTAATATGATCATAGAAGAAATGAATGTTTAGTGTGAAGTAAGAAGACAAATTAAATTTCCAGTTATATGCTGGTAAGAAAATTTACAAATTAGCTTTGCTATAACCGGAATTATTGCTATCCTCCCCCCATAAAAAAGTTGTACAAATATATGATCGAAATGGTCAATTCAAATTTATTTCTATTTTAGTATAATTCTTTCAAATCAGTAATTTGTTTTAAATTTTGTTTCATTTTTAATTATGTTAGAACCTCTGCAGATGGCTTTGTTATTTAAAGATGAGGATTTGTTAAATAGTTTTGTTTGATGAAATTATATTAATATAGAAAAAAGATGTTTTCTATATATGGCATTACAGAATAGGAAAAAATAAGTATTTTTCACTGAAAAAGAATTTTTTGAGACTTCCACTCAAGGTGGCAAATAAATGTACTTTCACATACGCCATATGCCCCAAATACATAGTAGTGATTGATAAAATAAAAAATAAAATTTCACCAGGCCTCAAAACCAAGACAGACATTTCTATAAACCAGAGTCCCAGTAGGAATCGGGACAGAAGCCCAGGGTAGCTGGACTCCTGGATGGAACAGACACAGTGGCAGTTTCTGTTCAGGCAATGTTCTGGAAGCGAATGGGAAGACCAGAGTCAGAGCCACGCATATAGAGGAACTGGATATGTGATATGATGACCACACATGCCATTTAGTTTAGGAATGAATGTCCCAGCTTACACCTGTTGTCCTGGTGTTTTGTCTGGCTTAGGAATTATCTTGTTTGTTTGCTTGTTTCATTTTTCAATGATTCCCAATAGTTGCACTAAATTAAGTAAGGATGTGATATCTTTTGCCCTTCCAGAATCTTCCAGGTCTGTCCAGTGTTGTGTGAGATGCATGTATAATGAATTGAATTAAAGTAGCTTTGCCTAATTCTTCCCAGATACAATGTAACTAATGATACATAGTCTAAGAAAACATGCAGTGTATTTACTGATACCTGTGCTCTGAGAGTAGTAGCAAAAGGCTCTTTCCAGCCTCCAGAAGTGGTGAGAGAATTTTTTGATGCTGGTTGCTTTTACAAGCCATTTATATACCAGCCCACTTTGCCATATCTTATGCTTTGCCCTAGAAGATAGACCACCCTGTCAGACCACCAGTTGGTGAACTGTGCTTTGACCTGAAAGATGTGCAGTGCTGCAAGTTGATGTGGTCCTTGGGTGCTGTGGGAAATCATGGTATGTATTTGTAAGATATAAAGGCAGCAGAGTAGTTGTACTTCAAACTCTCTAGCTATTAGTTGGAATGCATTTAGTTAAATAATTCTGTCATTTACTGTATAATGGAAGTATATAACTTTTTTTTTTGTAAATAAACCCTTTTGATGACAATGAGCTCAAAAATATGAATGCTTATGCTTAAGGAAATATTAAATATAGAATTTATGTATCCCAAAAGGTTGATGATGAACATATAACTTCCACAAAATGTTTATGGATATATGTTATTCACCGTAGGGCCCTAAGACTATCATGACTACATGAAAACCAAAACACACACATTTGCCAAAGAACCAGCAACATCTTGTTCCAAGTTAGAAGTTATTTTAAGAAGACCATGCTGAAGATTACAGTTTAATGAAGAAGCTACAGAAGTACATTTTAATACCTCCCCGTGAAGCATGACATTTCATTTAGATCAAATGATTGTTTTTTTAAATTAAGTTCACTCATCTACAAGTTTTCTTACACTCAATTGAAAAGTTAATCAATTCCTGTTAACATGTTGGGTCTAATATTAAAATAACTTCACAGTTTAATGTTCTTCTTTGTATGTGTGTTACTAAATGCTTCAAATAAAATATAGGTTACTTCCAAAATTGATTGGATTTTTTTCAACGAATTCATGGAATAACACTACAGATGTCAGAAGTTCATTATGCCATAGCTTAAACATGTAAAATTATTATGAATGCTGTTATAAATTTAGTTTAAAAGTTCAAAAAGAACAATCATCTTTTTTTAGTGATAATACAAATTTTGGTGGAGAATATTTACATAGAAGTATGTGGATTTTATGCACAGTTCAAAAACACTTATAGACCAATATGAAGAACACTTAAAGCCACATTTTACTCATCTTTATAACATAACTAGAAAATAATAAATACCAAAAATTTCAGTGAATAGTGAGGAAATACAGAAGAGGAAAGTCTATAGGAAGATACTCAACCTCGCTTTAAGCAAAATAAAACAATGAGAAACTCACAGAAGATAAAATGTCATATTATTTTCATCACTTTGTGAAAAGGAAGCTCTAGAGCCATGAGTTAAGAAAGAAATCATGACCTAACACTTCTTTCTGAAAGTACATTCATGTACTCATTTTATTTAAACAAAAGTACTGTATAGACTCCAAATTTCCATTTGTAAGTTGTAAAATAATTATAATACTCCTATAAAAAATGAAAGTCAGCTAGTAAGTCATGCCTACAAATGAAATAAAAGCTATAATTTAATATTTCAAAATCAGCTTAAAGAACAAAAGAAATGTAGAAATTATAAAATAAGATAACATTATAAGTTAGAAAATCTGCTAGAAGTCAATAGAGTAACACATCTGAAATGCTGAAGAAAATGAAATAGAATCCACACATTTTATAACCAAGCCAAGCTGATCTTTAAACATAACCTCAGACATCTTGCTATGAAATGCAAGAGTTTGTGAGATATTGTTTCCATGAGTCCTTCCCAGGGAATACAAAGAGAATGACCTTCAGACACCCAGAAACTCTAGAGATCATCAACATAAAGACCAGTGGAACCTTGAGGCTGGTCCTACCATTAACATGGTCAGCGCTAGGAAGACGTTTGAATGCCACCAGCAATTTCAGCTTCAAACTCATCACCACCTCACTTGTTCCTAGTTTTGAGCTTGAAAATCTTGAGCAGCTGGCAGCCAACCCTTGTGGAAGTTCTGATCTAAGTTACTCATCAGTGCAAACTATCCTTCTTATTCAGTAGTTTTCATGAGAATGTTCTGGAAGCTGTGTGAGTGATTGCAACTTAATTCTGTCCACTGGGCCTTTGCAGAAAGCAACTATGTTATAAACATTTATGTCACTGTATTTACACTCAAAAAATACAAAATTGCCTTTGGTCTTTTCAATATATGTATTTTCACAGTTGATGTGACTTCTTGATATTATCTTTTCTCTTTCACTCATGAAAGACCAGTTTTCCACAAAAAGAATGCAATCGAGGAGGAGAAAGAGAAGGAAGAAGAAAGGGGAAAGGGGGAACTAGAAAGGTAAAAGGAGAGGTTGAGAGGGAGGGAAGGAGGAGGAGGAAGAAGGAAGATGGGAGGGATGCGGTGAGGGGGAGGAAGGAAAAGAAGGCGGACGTAGAGGTGGGTAAAGAGAAAGAGGAAGAAAAGGGAGAGAGAAAGGGAGAGGATGAGGGGGAAGAGAAGAGAAAAGTCAGAGGAGGAGGAGAAGAGGAAGAGGAGGAGGAGGAGAGGAAGAAGAGCTAACTTCAGGAGGAACTATGAATTCAGAGTAACTGGACAGAGACAGCAAGGTTGACCCCAAGGTCAACACTGCAGTCAGACACCATGGTTTAAGTGACAAGGACATCAGGATGGCAGGTTAGAGTGAGGAGGTTACAAGGCAAAGAACAGCATCAAAGTAATTTTCACATCCACTGTGAGGCTTTGCAAATCTCCTGGGATTCTGCCAGGGGAACAAGAAAGATTTGGAAGGCCTGGAGTCTCAATAGTGTAGCCTGCTGGGGCTCAGAAATGATGAATTTTGCTACCATGTCTGTCGCCTGTCTCTTTCACTGTTCCTTCAGGTCGATTAGGCCTGGAGAAGTAGGGGTTACCTTAGAGTGAAAGTCACAACAACAAAATTGTTGTTTATGTTATACCATGAAAAAGTTAACCAAAGATATTAATGTGCAAAACAAATAGCTTCACACATAGGGTCACTGAATTTAATCCTATTTTTGGCCTTGTGAGAAACATCCTTGTGAAAAAACATTTAACTGGTACTGACAGAACTTACTTGGACATCCTTTTTGCTTGTTTGCAGAGCATAGAGTACTTAAGATTGCATTTTAGTATGTTGTGAGTCTTGTGAAATGCATTTCTCCCCTTACTTTCACTCCATAGTCACAACTCACATATGCTTAAATTTGCCTTTCCATGGACCAAATATGAATTAATGGATTGTTTGATAGCAAGAATTTTCTGGATTTTAGAATGTCATCAAATAGTCAAAATCTTTGAAAGCCATAAAAAGTTAAGCTGTAAAAATGTATGCAATTACTTTAAAAATGAAAATAACTAGATGAAACATGCACTCACATAAGACTCACCTGTCTGTATATCTATTACCAACTGAAAGGATCATTATAAACATAATATATGCCTAAAACTGATCATAAATTCTCAACAACATTTTCTCTTTCCTGGAACTAAAATACTTACAATAGGAAACATATTCAGTGAGTATTAGATACTATCTGTTAAATTAGCTTGGCAGAAAAAAAATTTGCTGCAATTTAGAAAATATTCAAGAATTAAGAGATATATACTATAATTTATAACTTTAAACAAATATAAATGTCTCCTTTTAGAATTACATAGGCTTCAATATCCAAATACAGAAACTAGAAGTTTAAGTTAAATGTAGTTTCTGAAAGAAAACAAAAATATTTTACTAATACACCAATAAGTGTAATTATACATCTGTTTGTTCAAAGAAATTTTTGCTAAACTCGTGAAATTTTACAAGAAGAGAAAGGAAATAATCATACAATGATGCCTTTTCTGAAGGCCAGATGTCCCTTTAAACTGACACGTGTAATTGGCATTTATTGAATGCCCTCTGCATACGTGTGGGTGCTTTTTACCCAGTTTACCTCAAAGTTTTAAATAACATGTCCACTTTCACACAGGCTGTTAAGTATTAGAATTGGAATTCCAATGCATATCTATCCGAGTACAACTCACACTCTTTCTACTATGCTACACATCTATCATGACTTATTTTCTAATAAAATTTGATTTTTTAAAAAAAAATTTCAGGTTGCTTTTGTCTTAAAGAGGCTTTCCTATCTCTTTTTTTAGATAGAATTTACAGGAGTTAATCCTGGATAAACACAGCTGAAAAATTGTTGAGACAAAAGAGGATACTCATTATGGAAATGAAAGAACAATCAAGACAATGATAACAGAATGGAGTTTGGTTTCCAGAAAATCCAAGCTGCTTTCCTATGTTTTCTATACAAGAATAGCATCTTCATTAGCAATGGCTTTTGCCAATGAACATATCAGACATTGTTAGTTATTTACTTTTCACTGTAAAACAGCATTTATACCCTGGGTTAGATAATAATCATATGCTAATCATTGATTTAATCTTTTGTTTATCTTTTATATAGCATTCTGATCCTAGAGAAGGAATAAAGTTTGCGTAGTCAGACAGACTTAGACTCAGACCCTAGTTCCCTCACTTACTAGATCGAGCACAGGACTTTGAGGCTATTATTTAATCATTCTCAACTTCATCTCATCATTTGTAAAATGGGTAAATCAATAATTACCAAGTAGAGTTATGGTGAGGATTGAAACAGCTAATACATGAAAAGGGTTTAGCCAATCTTGGACTCATAACAGGCACTCAGTAAAATTTAGTCATTTTGCTTTCTGTCTTTTAACCTCCAAATGTTAACCAAAGTATAATTTTCAAAAAGTTATAAGTGTAACTCCCATGCAAATAATAAAGGAACATGCGCCAAAGATTTTAGTCTACCTATTAATTAATGAAGACTTCAGTAAGATATCTAAGACTAGCTCAAAAAGGCATTTGAAAAACAGATGTGTATATAGGCAGTCAAGAATACTGAAATGAATTTGTGAATGGATGCAGAACTTGTTAAAATAAGAATTTTTAAATGTGATGTTTCCAGTGTTTGACAACAAAATGTAATATTTGGGGTTATCATTTTAGGGGCTGAAAACCAATTGTTCCTCTACCAGACAAAATTTTTTTCATTACTATGGAAGAAAATCTTTTGCACTGCTATTAGTTTTCTACAGGTTAACCTCTACCGCTACGGAGTTGTAAAATAGCTTAGTCAATAGAAAATTCATCAAATGTGCACACCCCTTTTCAATAAAATAGTCCCCATATGTACCATTAGACAGTGCCTAGTTCTCCACTGAAAGGACACTCAGTAATCTCTTTAGCGCATTCCCAAATCTTGGCATGCTGTAAAGTATAAAGCTTCAGTTTGTAATCTTCTAGCTCAGTTTCTGAACAAATGATTCCTAAGCTTCCACTCTCTCAACAATAAATAAGGCAGGCTTTTAACATTTTTAAGTAAACTATATACATTTATTTCTTAAAGTGTTTTCTCATGCATTTATATGTTCCTCTTTCTATGCCTTACTTGTCTGTTTGGATAGTGCATCTCCCACAGAGATTAAGAAAATTTGCTCAGTATATATTTCTGGCTCCTCACCAACTAGCTGTATGATCATAGGCAAGTCCCTACTACTCTCTAAGCCTCAGTTTCCTCCCCTGAAAAATGCGGAAAGTGAATGTCCCTACTTTATTGAGTTGTTGTAAGGGTTCAATGAGGTACGACATGCAAAATTTGAGAATCATTCCTGGCACACAGTAATCATTCAGTAAATGTTGTTTTTATTTCATTGCTATTTCCTAGGGGGATGGGGACAGCATTCATTGAACCTTTCGTTGTAGAGTAGCCACCAGAGGAAAATGGGAAAAAAACGGGTACAAAAAGCTTCTGGACATTGATAATAATGATAACTGTGACAATAAAGTAAACTTTAGGGACCAGATAAAGATTGTGGTTCAAAAATCAAAAAGAGGCACATTTATTAGTTTTAGAGTAGTAATTTTCTTTCTTCAATTAAATGGCCCCATGCATTTTCACTTGGAAGATTCAGTTATAAAACAGAGGTCGAGTTACACAAAACAAAGGCTTTGCTTCACAAATAATACCTCACAAAAGTTAACTATATAGGCTATGTTTAGAGTTTATTAATGTATGAAACATACTTTCCTATAGCATAGAACCCCTGGATAATACAGATCAAACTCAGACCTCTGGATTTTCATTTCTTTTGGTATTTTTGTTTGGTAATGTTCTACTTTTTACCCTTCAGAAGTTAGGATTAGAAAAAAAGAAAAAAAAAAAAAAAAGCGCGATGAAACTTGATGTCTTTGAGAAGTACCCTTAAATTTATATTCTATGAAATCTTAGTAGGCTTATATTTCAACTAAAATGTTTTATAATTGCTTAAATTTGAATGATATATTAAAATAAGTTTCCAAAATAATGTATTAACCTTTACCCTTTAAAAAAAACATATAAAACTTTGACAAAAACACACTGAGGGTAACAAAGTATATTCTTGGCTGAGAGATGACTCATATACTTAACAAAAGTCTCTATTTACCCTCTAATTCAGAAATGTACAAATATGGAACACATCTTATGTGGGGGACTAAATTTCTATGTCTGAAGCCATGAATTACCAACCAATAGCCAAAATTTAGGGTCTCATAAATTAACTGAGCCGTATCATACACTGTTTGAATTATAGTTCTCTAATATTTTACTACATAATTAAGCTGCAAATATGTAGTATTTATATAATTCCATGGTTTGGAATTTAAGTACAAGTTAGGAAAGATTTTACACTATATATTATTTAACCAACCACATTTATTTTGGAAAATAGTTGCATTTTAGGCCAAAAAAAAAACAAAGCAAGCTAACATGGGGCAAAGTTTTAACTTATTTTGAACATTCCCTATAAGAGAAGTTTAACATAAATTATGAACTAAACATGTTAGACACTGAAAAAGTAGAAATTACAAAAAATACATTAAAAAATTTCATTGTGCTATGATTTAACCAGGAAAGCTCCTGAAACTCTTTTCTTAATTCATTAACATAATCTACAAAGTTTTTGCACTCTTAGAGCAAGCAATACAATATGTGAACTGACTCATAATTTGAAATGAATGGATGTTCAAGTATCAGGTTGGGACTACTTGAGGATACAAGTATGGCCTTACAAATCTAAAAGAAGTAAAATTAGAATGGAGGTAGATCTTACCAGTTTTTAAATGTAGATTTCTAAAGCTGCATTTTCCAATTCTTTGTCTTCTCTGAGATTCCATAAAAAGATTTCAGAAGGCACTGTGGGCTTACATGAAAAATATACTACAGTGCTTGAGATTTCTCAAGAATATTATCTACTTAGAATCAGATACTAAGTTCAGTGAATCTGTACCCAGTCACTTTTCTAAAACAGCAGACTTTTGGCTTTGTACCACCTGACAATTTCTTTGTCCAAGCCACACTAAAAATAGGTCTTTATATAATGGAAATGTTGAGACATTAACCATAGCAATGTGAATAAGCATGGCTATAATAAGGATTTCTCATCAACTCTTGGTTTATGTTGTATTAACATATGAAAAAGCTATTTAAACATTAAAATTAATACATCATAAAACAATGGTAATGCTTCATACAAAATATAGTTTTATTTGAATCACAACTACTCACAATAGCTATGAATATCCCCGTTCAAATTGCTATCATGAATATTGTATAAAATGAGAAGAATAAACTAAAAGTAAAATTAGAATACTGCTTTATAAATTATACTATGTCAAGCTAACAAATGGTAGGCTTGTCATATTGAGCAACTAAATGTCTAAATGATCATTCAGCACTCATAGTGTAGGAAGAAAAAAACATGGGCTTTGTTGCCTCTAAAGCAGTTGCTCGATTTTTCATACTGTCATTCTGCTCTATTAGCAAAGCCTAACACAATTAGGTATGAATATGCAGTAATAACATGCAAATTGTTCCCTCACAATTGCCCTAAGGCAGCAGTCTCAGCCTTTCTAAGCTTGATTCCTTCTACATCATTACAGGCTTGGCATAATTCATCAGAATAAAAAATACCTCCGCCTTATTGCATGTGGCCAGCTAGTAAAATCATCAGTAGTTGTTAACCACTCTGCCTCGATGGGTTTGTTAGCGATGCTGTCCCCAGCTCCCTGCCACTCCTGCACTTGTACATGCTTCCCTTGGGTAATGTTAGACACTACATTTGAGCCTGCCAGAACAATTAACCCTACTGTTAATTAGAATGAAATGTCAGGCGCACAGATGGTACAAGCTGGCACCCTGCCATCCCGCCAACTGCTGCTGAAAGCAGCTACCCCACTGCTGACAGCTGCTCAGCCATGTCCCAAACCAGCAGATGTCAAAACTTTCCAGCTGAGGAAGGTGAAAAAAAAAGGCAAAGAGGAGGGGTTTCTCATCCCAGCAGTGATGATGACTGTTTTACTGCTATTGTATCTATTACCTGTTGTCATACTGTACCAATCAAGAGGAAGTCTGCGAGCAGCAAGACACAAATTTAAAATAATGATACTAATAATCATAACATAAATAAACACAATATGGCTATAATTCAATACAAGTATAAAACAGGCACAGGCAACAAACAAAATCTCGGAAGTTTTCATGAAGTTCTCCATAAGCTGAGCAGCATGTTTCCATGTATGTTTTCAAAGAGAAAGAAAAAACTTTTAACATTCCCAAATCAGATAATTAAAATGGCCACAAAATATTGCCTATCTAATATTCAGCCAAATTTCACTTTGTTTTCAGAATTCGTGCCTAGGGATGAAAATATTACTTTTCCCTGGTATCTTTTGTTGCTCATAATCTATAACATAATTATGAGATGATAATTTATGTTTCCCTTTATCCTCATACACATATAGGTTGTCACCAAGTAGAGACAACAAAACATGATCCATGAAAAATATCAAAAACTAAAATAAAGTCTAACTGGACAATAAAAATCACAACTGGATATCATTTTGGTTGGAAAACAGCTTCAGAATTCTGCCTGAATATTGTGTTAATTTTGTGGCTTAAAAAAAAAATAGTGATCTTACTATGAATCAGTTGGAAATTGAAGTTCTTTCTAAACCAAGAAGACTGGATCGTAAGCCCCTAATATTTATTTTTGACTTTAGGAAACAACAATTTTGTCTCTGGTTATTACTAAATATGGAAAGTGTGGAAGTGTGAAAGCAATCTCCCTTCAATTGTGCTATTCTGAGTCATTCACTATAACAGCGTGAATGCAGGTGGACATTATAACTTAAATGCCAGAGGAAATATGTCGTAAAATTTAAAGTTCATGTTTCTGCTATTTATACTTCAATCAGACATCATTTACTGATAAATTATTCATTCAGTATTACATAAGTACACACACACAGAAAACACAATGTAAAAGCCTTTTGAGTATTCAAAAGGAGTTAAAAATCGCACACATGCCAACCATTCCTTTAATTAGGCAAAAATAATCATACTAACAGCTATATGGAGGAAGCATCAGAGTTTTTCTCTCACATATAATCAAAATTAACTTATACCAAGTGGAGATTTATCAGAAAGGTATGAACTGGTTCACAGTACATTAAAAAGACTTTTCAAAAAGCTGAAGAACTGACTTAGAAAATAGAGAGACAGCTTGAGAAACTAGGTAGCAGGAATAACAGACAATCTAAGATGCTAAGATAAATCCACTCAAGTTATTTTTTTTTTCATTTTTTTCTTCTAAGAATTTAAAGTTCAATTGGCTTATTTGGTTTACATGCCCAAGCCAGGTATGTGCAAAACAACTTAATTAATGATTCCAACAGCACTGAGACAAATTTTTAGGTTGTTGTTATCAGAAGACAGGCAAGTAGATTCAATGGGTCAAATACAATAGTGACAAAGGGTGACCATAATATCCTGTGAAGTCAATGCTAAAGAATTCCAAGAAGGGATTTGAAGCAAGCTTGGTAAAACTAAAGAGATGAGTATAAGCAAGGGGTGAGTAGGTATTCCAGGCATAAAGTTGAGAATAAATAAGATTTTACATGTGGTGATAAGAAGTCTGGCTGATCTGAGCACTGAATGTCTCACTAGAACAAACCATTAATAATGACAGTGACAACTATCACTGTTATTACTTCTACTAATTTCTTCTACTAAGCACTATATTGTTATAGCATTTTATATTTTATAAAATACTTTTTCAGCTAGATTCTTATAACAGTCCTGTGGCATGTTATATAGATGCATTAAAGTCTATACATGAAAAGACTTTGTTGCTAGCACACATGAAGAATTTGATATTCATCAGATACAGGTTTTGGGAAAGCTAGAATTCTTTCTTCAGCTGGTAATGTTTTTCTAACAGCATTATAAATGAAGTCTTTTAATTATCATTTCCTACTTCATTATTTTATTCCAAAAACATTATTTAAGCAACTACCAATGAGATACAGCCCTGCCCTCAAGAAAACTCAGAATCTAGTATGGACAATCATGTCTACAGTTGTAAAAATTGTTCATAATTGTTAGAACAGAGATGGGATGGAGTATAATGTGGGCACAAGAATGTAGTGGTGAACTCCTACATGGGGGCCATCAAGAAAAGCTCTTGAGAGCGATGTATCCATTGATATACTGTATTTGAAAATCAGCCTATTTGAGAAATTCACAAAATATCACTTAGGACACAAAAGAGGACAAAAAAGATATTTATGAATTAGAATAAATACAAAAACTCATCAGAAATAAATCTGCTCCTAAAATGCACCACCATACATTAAACAAAATTATAAAATGTTTGTGGCTTGAACTCTTCTTTTTGTAAAATGTCTCTCTGAAAGTAGCATATTAAAATTAAGATGCTAGTAAATTCAGTAGAGGTGTTCAACTGGAAAATGTCTCAGTTTCAGCTACATTTTGAGTTTTAGAATGACCTATTAAAGATGCACAGTATATAAAATCCTGCCATTTGCATCAGCATGGATAGACCTAGAGGGAATTATGCTAAGTGAAATAAGTTAGATGGAGAAAGACAAATACCATATGACTTCCCTCCTATGTAGAATATAAAAACAAAATAAATGAAAAATACACCATATATAATAACTAAAGTGTTCTTTAACTTCCACAGAAGTTCCAGTACTAAAAAATGAGATATATATTAATTTGAAATTATAGGTTGATCCAAAATCATTTTGAATTTTTTTGTTGGACAAAAAGTGAAAATAACATTTGCCCATTCAAAATAAAAGTATATGCAGGTATTGTATATTTAAAATTGTATAATTTTACTATCTTTATTAGACTGTTGAATAAAGTTAATCATATTCTATCTATATATATTTAACTCTCTAGAAAAAAATGTACAATTACAATGTGGTAATTCTCTGTTTTGTGCCACTGATTTAAAATAAGTTACAAAAGTTTACTTTGGACATAAATATCATTAGATAATATGGTGTTGAACATATTTATAATTCACAAACACATAGCAAATTCAAGTCATATCATTCAACCTCAATCAGAAATAAGATAAAATATTTTTTTTCTGGAATTCCTATTTTGGTTCCTTTTCTATTATTTAACTCTCTTTTACAGATGAGGGTTTCTTCTTATTATCTACATTCATTGGTACACAGATTGTAATTTTCAACTTTCATCTTCCGTATCCTACCAATACAAAATTTGTATTTTTTCCAAGATTTAAATATGCAAATGAAATGTATTATTTATAAGAATTAATAATAAACTCTTAAATTTTTAGTGTTCTGGAGTTTATTAATTGCTTTCACGTGTAGCATTTTATGTAATCCCTACAATGCTACAATGCAGTAGGTGCTATCATCTTCACTTTTCAATGAGTTGCTCTGGATCACACAACTAATAAGTAGCAAAGCTAAGACCAACCCAAGGTCACAACCCAAGTCCAACGCTCTTTCCAACTTAACACCATCTACAGGTAGCCTACCACTGGCCAGCCACGTGACAGGGAATGTCCACCAGTGCAGTGTAACAATATTATCGCTGAGAGAAGCAAAACACCCAGTCATCTATTTTACTCATCAACTGTGATCAAAAGTCAAAGGCCTCTAGACAGCCTGGAAAAATGAACCAGGGATATTTAGTGAACAGTTGTGAAAAGATCACAGTGCAGGCATTAAATATTTAAACAGAAACAAGCTTCTATTTCTTGAAGACTTAATAGTGCAAATAAATGACAAATTCTCTATCAGAATAAATACATTTAGATAGAGAGATATGCCTATTTAGAAAAATAAGAATTGTCAGGTAAAGTAAAACATCTTGCTTACACAAATCTTTCCTGTCCAACCTAGGAAGTCATCGGTTGAGAGAGAGACAGATATAAAAAAAGAGAGAGAAAAACAGATGTAGACACACAAGGATACGGAGAGAAGAAATTTAGGGAACCAGTGGGGGTTATTAAGCAGCATAAAAAAAAACAAGAATGGGGTTTCTCTGGTGGCGCAGTGGTTAAGAATCTGCCTGCCATTGCAGGGGACATGGGTTTGAGCCGTGTCCGGGAAGATTCCACAAGCTGCAGAGCAACTAAGCCTGTACGCCACAACTACTGAGCCCGCGTGCCACAACTACTGAAGCCTGAGTGCCTAGAGCCCGTGCTTCACAACAAAAGAAGCCACCGCAATGAGAAGCCCGTGCACCGCAACGAAGAGTAGCCCCTGCTCGCCACAACTAGAGAAAGCCCGCGTGCAGCAACGAAGACCCAACGCAGCCAAAAATAAAATAAATAAATTTATTAAAAAAACAAAACAAAACAAGAATGCTGTAAGAACATTAGTCCTGACTCTAAGAAGAATGATCCCAGGCAGCTCTCATCTATGTGGCTGCCTCACTGCCTAAAACATTATTCCCCCAATATACCTAAATTTCGTTTATACTTTATTTCATAAATACATTATTTCGTTGTGTCACATTATTTTAATTCTATTAGAGGATCATTCTCTTAAAAAAGTATGCTTTTTTAAAAATTTGAATATCCCCATGAAGGTTAAAATACTTTTATTGGTAGTGGAATCATAGAACAACATAACTGGGAATAAATTTTTAAAGTTTATTGTTTAGCTCAAAACCCCATTTTAAACATGATTTACAGACTTTGGAAGTGGAAACTATTTGCTTAAAAATCACAATGCCCAACAATGTCACAACTGAGTACTCAAAATTTTCTCCTGAGGCTTCATGTAAGGATAACCACCATAATAATAATAACATTTTTGAGTGTTACCTGAAGCTGCCAGTGTTCTGAGCTAATTCCACATATAACATTGAAAAGCACTACCTATGCAAGTTTTCTCATCCTGTATTGAGCATGGGAGTGAGGAGCCTTTGGATTCTGTTTCAGGAAATAAGGAGATGAACCAGAGAATGGATTGATTCTAGTTTTAATGAGAGGAGGTCCACACTTGTCTATGTTAGTTATTGGGATTTTGCCTAAGATTTAAGAGCATTTCTTACAAGCTTCCTTTCAATGTATCTGTTGATACCATTTATCCCTACCCTCCACCACCAAGGAAATCTAGTGAACTGCACTTTTCTTCTGTGATAAAATATTATTAGAATCTATGGCTTGAAATCAGTGTTCCATAAAGATTCTCATTGTATATTAGAAGTTCTCAACAACCTGTAATATTACTTACATACATACTTCTTTTTTAAAAAATTACTTAGAACCTCTATTAGATATCACTTTATAAAATTCACAATGATTCCAAGTATTTGAAAGCAATACAAAGGAATCATCTATAATGCATATTTGTGCTAATTTAGACCTCTGCCCCCAACCGTCTAGTTAGTGTGGATTTAATAGTTCACCTAATTTTAGAATAGGCAGATTGATTATGCTTTTCATCCTCTCCAGTGTGGTCACTTCCCATGCCAACCTGACAAAATTCTTTCTAGCCATCAACGTTCAGTTTGAATGCCACCTCCCTTATAAAATCTTCCTAAATTACCCTGCTAGAAGTCATTGGCCCCTCTTTAAATTTTACTTGCAATTTGAGACTCTCAAAGATTTATCACATATCATTTTAGATTAGAATTGTTTATGTTGGGAGATTGGGATTGACACATATATATCAATATGTATAAGATAGATAACTAATAAGAACCTGCTGTATAAAAAAATAAATAAAATAAAATTCAAAAATTCAAAAAAAAAAAAAAAGAGAATTCTTTATGTACACGTCTTAGCTTTCTTCCTAGACGAGAAATAGTTTTGCACCAGGAACCCTACACTCTTTACCAGAGAAGCAAGGATAGTGTCTTGCACTATAAACACCTGCATAAACTCTCAAGAGTTTATTTTTGTATGAATGAATGCACAAATGATGAGCAGAAGCCCATGAGGAATGTGAAGAAATGAGAAATAAGAGAAACAGGTTCTGAATGGGCTGGAGAAAATGTCTTGAGAGTCTCTTTCATGTTGCCTCACAGTCAATCACTAAAGGTTATTCCCAAAGTCAAACTTTCATATTCAATGCCTACCTATACTTGGATCATCATAAGATACAGGTAAACCAAACCTGACAGGAAAGTCTTTAAGAAGTATACAAAGATAATGCATACTGGTTGCATTTGTTGGCAATAGCTGTAAGCCCTTATGCCAAGTCAGAGGGGAAAAAAAAAAAGAATAAACATTAATTTGGCATCTAATGAATAAGCCCAAAGTTCCACATTCCAATTCAGCTTGCTTTTCTGTCTACAACCCTCACTGGCTCTCAAGGGAAATACATGGAAGACGTGTGCCAGACTGTGCAGAAAATAAGGCTATCCATTTTATTTTTTTGATTCAGAAGGGAATTTTTTGTTTATTGTTTTGTTGAAATATAGTTGATTTACAATGTTGTGTTAGTTTCTGGTGTACTGCAAAGTGATTCAATTTTATATATATGTATATGCATATGTATATATATATGTATAGATATATTCTTTTTCAGATTCTTTTCCTTATGGTTTATTACAGGATTTTGAATATAGCTCCCTGTGATATAAGCTATCTGATTTTAATTGGGTTTTTTTTTCTTGTATGTGTTTGTTTGGGAGCTATCTATCGACTATTGAGGTACAATATTTAGCTTCCATTAAAATAATCTAAAATTTACTTAAACTTTAGAAATAACAAAGAAACTGACATGTATTTAAAAGAAAATTAAAGAAACAGATTTTGCTTTCTGGGAGCAAGGCACTGTGTTAGACCTATCTAAGGAAGAATCAGAGATGTGGTCCCTGTCCTTGAGGAAGTTACAGCCCAGAAATTCAATCTCCACTAACCAGTCAATCATACAATTGAAATTTTGATAAATAACAAAAAAAGAAGAAGCATTTGGGTGAACATTTAAGTGAGGGATATGTTATAGTCTTAAGAGTCAGGGAGGTCTTCCCCAGATTATGACATAGGAACTTAGTTTTGAAGAATTTATCTATAGGTTCTCTAAAATTATCATTTATAATTTCCATAGATTTCTGAATGAAAAATGGACAATTTAAAGTTGTAGAGTTACACACTGACTTTTTTTTTTCCACACTGACTTTTATTTTAACCTCAGCTTTAGAATATGTTTCCTTCACTCTAACAGAACATAAATCGAGTTGAAAAACATTTATCAAACTGAATATGCATATTTTCATCATATTGTAGACTGATTACCTAATTGAAATGCTTGTATTTTTGCAATGTTATTTCTGAACAAGTGCAGAAGAATTACACTGGCATTTAAACCAAATAATTTTTCTGGGATGTTCTGATATATTAAGAGGAGGTTTAAGGTGCCGTATAACTACATGTGTAAATACACCCTTATTGTTGACCTTACAATGCACTTAGTATCTTATACTTCACTAATGCTGTCTCTACTACCACAAGCAATTTATTCTGCCTCATGTTCCTCAAGTGCTCATAAATCAGCATTAGATCCTTTTTACTGAGTTGCTGATTTTCAGCCAACAGAGTAAGAAGGAGCATTTGGATTCAAAGTATAATATTGGCACACGTATTGATTTTAATTAGTCTAATTAGTTCATTACACTAAAAATCACACAGATCATTTATTACATCAACCCTAATGGTATATGATCAGGGATTTAATATGATAATGAAGTAGATCAATTATCACTCATAAAGGAAGTCATTAACAAGTGTAAACATTGTCAAGCTGAATACCGTTACAAATTATGAAGTCATAGCTAAGACAATTTGCATATACACACTAAAATTATTTTACAATCTTCTGTTTTAAAAATGAATATATTTTTGTTTTAAAATTCACTTTCATGGGTCTGCTGTTACTATTTCATACGCACGAGCTGGTTAACATAGGTTGTGACCCTATTTGGGGCATTCCAGTGGTAATGATGTAGCAAAAAAATTAATATCATTGGCTGAAACTAAAGTCCATTTAGATTTTTCTTTTTCCTTCACCTTGAAAACTCAGAATGTGTTCACTTTGGTAGTTGCATGGTCTTGGCTCGCCTAACAATAAACAAACAACCAGACTAGTTCTTGAGATATTTGTGATCCTTAAGCTATCATGCAGGCTAATCGATGTGATTTTGTTAGCTTTAATTAAATAATAATAGCAACAAATAATCACATTGAGAAGCACCAAGATCTCTGCAAAAAGATTTCAGATTACAACACTACATACTCATTTATTAATGTTTTTTGCAGCCTTAACATTACCAAGACATCTTAAATAAAAGCAGCCAACTGTGCACCCTGTTCCTAACCTAATGCATCGCCATTTATCATTATTATTGCTATCATTACCCTTTGTTTAGGGTCCCTTCGCTCTGTTTTAAATCCATTTGACAGTAGTGCACATTCAAGTCATTCAGAATTAATTTTTCTGGTGAGAACTTGTAAGGTAGCATATAAAATATTTCCAATATCCAGATGTAATATGATCTAATTGTCATTCCTCAAATATCAAAATTCTGCAAAAAAGTGCAGTCTCCAGAATTCTCCGACATCTCTTCAGAGAGTTCCCTCAACAAAATAGGACACCTTATTATTGACAATGATAGATATGAAATCTAAATTTGCATTGTAAATGTTCCTAGCTGGTAAACTACAGTAGCTAATAAAGAAAATGAAATAAAATAAAATATCTATCTAAAATACCATCTTATTCTGTTGTCAAGATAGCAAATCTGGAAACTACCTTCCATGGATTCATCACCTGTTTCCTCCACTTCGTTGTGTGTACTCCATAGGCTTGCTGTGAGGATTAATGAGTTAATACCTGTAAAGAACTTAGTGCCTGGCATGCACTAGTCACTAAGATGCTAGGTATTATTATTATTTAGAGGCAAGTACTTGTGTGCTCAGTTGTCTGACATTTTTCTAGTCGAGCAGCTTCCTAGAGCAGACTGTAGTACAATGAGTATATGTTACCCACCACTGTGCTTTGCTCTCTGCACCCCATAAGGCATATTCATCAATGATACAACTCCTTAATTGTATTCCCTTATCAGACACTCTCACGCCTCTCATCCTCTTTATTGCCGTTATCTTCTTAAAACTAAACTGATTTCCTCTTTTCACCAGTTCCTCTTTGAGAGAAGAATAAAGTCAAGTTCAAACTTTTTATCATGGCATTTATCAATCCACCCCCATGCTGCCTCTCTACTCAAGATATGTGTGCTGCAGTGGTACCAAGTTCTACGGTTTCCTAACAGGCATTGTGCCTGTTAAGTCATGCCCATGTTAGGCATTGTGCTTCCGGGTTGCCCACATCCTGGGATTGTTTCCTTCTGGCTTCACCTTTTCCTCCCTAATAAATCCCTATTGATTCTTCAAAATCCATTCTCTCCAAATGTATTCCATTCTTCCCTGTAAGCTATACAGCTCTGAGCAAGTCTTTTACTCTCTCTAAACTTTAAGTTCTGTGAAATGGATTAGTAAAGATATTATGAGATTATGTTTCATAATAAGAGCTCAATTAATTGTAGTTATTCTTATTGCTATCGTTAACATTGCTGTTATTCTATCTAAAAAAGATGAAGACCTACAATTTTCATCTAAGATACAATGGAGTATAATCTGGGATCAAAGCCTTTGAGACCTTGGGCAACAGGTCCCCAAGTCCTAAGCAAGGTGTTAACGGGTAAGACACTGCCCATGAGCAACATGGAGGCAGTAGCTTAAAACTCTGTAGCATAAAGACACATATGAGAGAAGCAACCTAACTGGTGATAAAGAGGCAACTAATATGGAGGCAGAACAGTTCCAAAGGGCAACAACATTGTCAACAAGGTTATTCTGCAAAAATACCAAAAAAAAAATGTTTATAGGAAATATTTAAATATTGGTACAGCCACTATGGAGAAGAGTATGGAGGTTCCTTAAAGAGCTAAAAATAAAGCTACCATATGATCCTGTAATCCTACTCCTGGGCATATATCTGGAGAAAACCATAATTCAAAAAGATACATGCACCCCAATGTTCATTGCAGCACTATTTACAATAGCCAAGACATGGAAGCAAACTAAATGTCCATCGACAAATGAATGGATAAAGAAGATGTGGTATATATATATATATATATATATATATATATATGTATACAATGGAATATTACTCAGCCATAAAAAAGAATGAAATAATGCCACTTGCAGCAACATGGATGGACCTAGAGATTATCATACTAAGTGAAGTAAACTAGACAAATATCATATGCTATCACTTATATATGGAATCTAAAAAAAAATGATACAAATGAATGTATATACAAAACAGAAATAGACCCACAGACATAGAAAACAAACTTATGGTTACCAAAGGAGAAAGGGGTATGAGAGATAAATTAGGAGTTTGGGATTAACATATATACACTACTATATAAAATAGATAACCAACAAGGACTTACTGTATTGCACAGGAAACTATACTCAATATTTTGTAGTAACCTATAAGGGAAAAGAATCTAAAAAAGAATATATATATATACATAATGGAATCACTTTGCTGTACACCTGAAATTAACACAACATTGTAAATCAACTAAACTTCAATTTAAAACTTTTTAAAAAAATAAAAATAAATATCGCAAAATCCTATAATCTTATGAGCTATGAACATCATACCATATCACTGGTTTATGATGTATAAGCAATGTACTTACAGATTAGTCTCCTCCGCAAGAGTGAGGAGAAAAAGAACACCTCTGTCCACCTCCTTTCATGACTTGTCAATAAGAGCTGTGCTTTCTCTGTCAAGATCATGAGCTTTGGTGAATTAGTCATGGGGTTCTTTGTTTTTAATTCAGATAAGCTGATTGTTTGCTTTCGAAGCAGAGTGTACAGACCTGTTGGCAAGTAGAGGGGAAACCCCCAAGGAGTACACTGAAGACTGCCGTGAAACCCCAGCCAGAAGCAGCGCACAGCCTGCTCTCCAGATTCCACTGCCTGCACACACACACCGGCTTAATTAATCCATCATTAACATCAGAGCACAGCACAGCGCCTACCACACCTGGCTTGACAGCTGGATTGAAAGAACCGTTGACAGCTGGTGCTTACGCACTTGCTTGAAGTGCGGGGGCCGAGGATGGGCTTGCCTAGGGAGTAAGAGCTTTGCTGAGAGGTTACATGTTGGATGAAGGTAATAGCAGTTAATGAGAATATTTTTTGCTAGAGTTTGGGGACTGGTGTAAACAGCATTACCATAAAATGCACGTATCTGACAATTCAGTACCTAAATGCGCTAAACACTGCAAAGTCAGGTAAACATTTGAAAAAAATATCTCACGTGTTAAGAAATAAGCTTCCACAGAGCAGCATTTTTTTAATAAATTTATTTATGTATTTATTTATTTATTTTTATTTTTATTTTTATTTTTTGGCTGCTTTGGGTCTTCATTGCTGTACGCGGTCTTTCTCTAGATGGGGCGAAAGGGGGATACTCTTCGTTGCAGTGCACAGGCTTCTCACTGCGGTGGCTTCTCTTGTTGTGGATCACGGGCTCTAGGCGCGTGGGTTTCAGTAGTTGTGGCATGCAGGCTTAGTAGTTGTGACACAAGGGCTTAGTTGCTCCGCAGCATGTGGGATCTTCCCAGATCAGGGCTTGAACCCATGTCCCCTGCATTGGCAGGAGGATTCTTAACCACTGCCCCACCAGGGGAGTCCCACAGAGCAGCATTTTTAACATTAAATGGTGAAATAGAATCACTGCAGGTCCTCATGGCCTGGGGGTGAGGCAGGGGTAGGGGTGTGATTAAATTATCCCATAAACATCAAGGCAATTCTCTTCTAATCTCTGACCACACCCTACCTGCCCATCACTGAGCTACTGAAGGAGAGAGAGTTTGAGTTTAACCCCAAAGACTTGTCTTTTGCCTAACTCAATGGTCAGCATTTCTACTTTAGGGCCTTATTCAGGTATTTCTAGTCCTATCAACAACTAAGGATAAGGAAGAAACTTAGTGTGGTGGGATGATCCCTTCTATTGCTTTTAAGTTCAGAGCACTTCTCTTTACTTGTTAATATAATGCAAAAGGGTGGGGTCAGTTTTGTCTCCAGGATCACCATATTGAGTGTGGTTTTTCTCTAAGTGTCCTGCTCTTGTCCAGCTTTGCTCAATGGCAAATAGATAACCAACAAGGATCTACTGTATAGCACAGGAAACTCTACTCAATATTTTGTAATAACTTATAAGGGAAAAGAATGTATACATATATTCAGTTATGTATGTATAACTGAATCACTTTGCTGTACACCCGAAACTAACACAACATTGTAAATCAACTATACTTCAATAAAAAAAATTTTTTTAAAGAAAGATCCTTAATAGCTTCACAGGACCTATGGAGTTAGTGTTAACTTTTTAAATGCATTTAGATCCTTCCCCGCATGGCTTCTCTTGATCAATCCAACCTATGCCTCAGACTCTAAGTTTTCTCAAAACACACCTCTGGCTACACAGGAGAATGCAAGTGACTTGAGCCACTACTGTGAGTTTTTTAAGGGCAAGGGACCCTGCCATGTTTAACTTTTGCCAAGCATTGGTCACTCGATATATTTTGTGAATAAATTAATTCATGACAAAATCAAGAACAGAACCAGGTCTTGACTTCTGATATGTTTTCCCTTCTCCCCCCACCCCTGCCCTGTCCCTGTTGCATTATTCTACCAGCTGTGAATCAGAGGAAGAAATTTAAAAGGTAAAAAGAAGAAAGCCAAATCTATCCCTTGAATTATATATAGTATATGTCCTTTTATTCATAATAGCAGCAACCAGTTTTAAGTCTTTACTAAGATGTTCATTACATTTTTAATTGATGACTGACAATCAATGAGATATTACTACTCCCACTTTATAAGTGAAAAAAATGTGACTCAGGAAGTTAAGTAAGTTTTTTTAGGGTCACAATGATAAAAAGTGATAGAAGTTCTATGCCATAGAGCTAAAATTTTTTCCACAGATAGCATGTTTTAGAAACTATTCTGGGATTTTTTCTATAGTTAATCATTCAATTTCCCCAACTACCTTGTGAAGTAGGTACTAATATAAGTTTCACCAATGAGGACTGAAGACAGGGTGGGTAAATACTGCATGTGAGATGCTCATTGGTGGGACTTAGGTTTAAACTCAAGCAGTTCAGCCTCAACTCTTACCTACTGTGCTATAGGGATTCCAGTATCTATATGTTATCAAGCGCTAATAAGTTCTCTGTGAATTGCCTTAAACAGAGCACTTACACCACTGTGCTTTATAGTATCTGTGTGTGTACGCACATCCTTTAACTCCTTGAGGATGTGGACTATGGCTTCCCCATCACTGTGTATCATTCAGTGTCAAATACTAAGTTTTATAGAGTAGATTCTCAATAAATATTGGAGGTTTTGCACTTATGTATTTTGCCTAAATTCAACAGAAAGCTATGGAGAGCCAGTTCTCCAGTGGTCTGTCATGTTTCTGCACATCTTGGCGGGGTATTCGCTACCATATATTCGAAACTCTCTTCTCAGAAATATTTGTATAGCAAACAGCCTGGAAAGACAAAGATAGTATCTTCCTCTAAAGTAAAGTGCAAGTGTGTTTCCAGCCCCAGAGGATAGAGATAGTGTCTCCTCCAGAGCAAAGAACAGGGTTGTGCCCTGACCATCATAAAACATCCAGTTTCCCTCTCCCGTAACACAGCCCATTGCAAACTTCCATCAGGACCCGATGTGGGACATTAAAATAATAAAATTTCATTTATATGATTCTTATGTCTTATTTTTCGGTTGTTTGACAACTCCCACAAAGGTAAAGAGTGGAAAAATCCCAACAGAAATGTGTTTTTGCAAAGGGTACACTGTGAAAAAAAATATGAGTTTAGAAGCGATCAATACCAACTCTCTAAGTGCCTGAAAGAACATATCTACTGCAAATTTACCAGAAAGTCATTTGTTGCATTTTATCTTAATGCTTGCATTTCTATATTTATTGTTTTATAATTGCTTAACTGTAGTGAAAAATAGATTTTAGATATATTAAAAGTACTGGTCTTTCGACTGAATTTGAGCACTCAAACAAGTGCATGGCAGATAAATGCTGGATGAGAAAAGGTGACTTTTGAATTAAGGATTCAAACAATCAATGGATGATGATTTTTTTATGGAATTTCACATTTCTAGAAGGTGAGAACCCATTTATCCTAGAAAATCTTGTATTCTACACAACTCAGTACAGAATATTTACGCACAAAGATAAATGTTCAATAAATGTTTGTTGAATATGCATTGAAGTAGGTAAAATACTGCATAAGCTCATTCTATCCTTATTTTTTTCCCTAATGGGTCACTTTTTAATGGAACTTACTGTAAGTTTTGGACTACATGTCTTCAAGTCTATATATTCCACATTTCTCTTTTTAAAATATATGCTAGGAGAATAATAAAAATGTACATATAACTTTACCAAGGATGACAATCTACAGTTTGGTAATTCTACTGTAATGGGCACAACACAAATAAAAACATATTGAATCGCCTAGTGTTTCACTATTGAAAACTTCATTGTATTTAAATAAACTCTGTGAAATGTCTATTTGACAGATGAAGAAACTGAGCTTCAGAGAGATTAAATGAGTGCTTTTATATGGCAGGTTGATTCTTGAGTATAGTTCATTTCATGTCAGATTCTAATTATTCAACACTATGACTGCTTAGAAATAGGTTTGTAATTAAGAAACTTCTATAACTGCAAATAATTATCAGCTGCCTGTCAAATCCAGATTTTGCATTTGCTGAACTTTCATACTAGAGTGAGAGAGGAAGAGTCACTGAAAGTGAGGTCTCTGTACAGTGTAAATTAAAAACAACCAGGTAGAATCCTGCTGACAAAAAGTCAATAAAAATAAAATAGGGCTAATTCAGAAAAATGAAAGAATCATTTTCAACAATGTTTTAAAAAAATAATAAACCACTCTTAAAGATGTCATTTGATCTTTAGAACTAAAGTTCTCAGCAGTTATGGAAACTATTTTTAGAACACAATTAGCATGTCATCAGGATGTTTAGATTTTACCCGTGAGTTCACTGTAGACTATACAGAGAACAGACAAGAGAAATTTGGATCTTTCTTTTTGTTTCAACAAAAAAACATGGATCATCTATTTGATTAAAAGTTTTAAGCAAAAAAAAATCTTTAGAAAAATAAATAGAAGACATCCTGAATCATTTAAAACAATGCCTCACCTAGTTTACCATGTGAATGATTTCCATCAGCACAATAACATCTCTTTTACTGAGTATTTAAGTAGAAAATAAATTAATTAAGAATGTTTACTGCAAACTATGCCCAAAATATCTACTAATCTCAATGTATTGATACATTTGTTTTGTATATTTTTCTTTTAATGTTGAAATTTTATTGAAAACTTCCATACACAGAAAAAAATACATGCAATTCTATCAAATAAGAAAAAAGAAAAGAAAGAAATAGAGCAAAATGCATTGCAGGGAGAACTTATATAATGTATTACAAATATATTTACCCACAATTGGTAAATATATTTTTTACAATACATTTATTTCCTCTTTCCTTCGTTTATTCGTATTAAACCAGCATTTACCGAACACCTATTAGTGAGCAATAAGGAAAGAAAGGCAAGGTAGAAAAAAAAAAAAAAGAGAGGGTTTTGAGACCCTCAGAAAGCTAATATGCTAGAGGAGCAAGAGAAAGTCACACAAATAAATAATATGGAGAATTAACAGGAAAACAGCCCTACTAATATCATTTTTAGAGTGTTATAGTAGCAGAATTGAGAAAGTACCTGACTGCTTAGGAAAATCACCAAGAAAATGACATTCCAATTAGGTCTTAATGACCAGGTATGAGTTGACCAGGCAGGGAATAGGGATGGAGAAATCACAGGCAGAGGAAGACCCTACATAAATGCACCAGGCAGGTTGAGGGAAGGAGAAGTAAATCAGTATTGATCCCCTGAACTATTTTCCTTCTAGTCCTGACATACTTTTGTGTCATTTCCCACTAGAAGGGATATTGCTTATTCTAAAATCAATTTTAAAACCTTTTCCCCAAATCAATGAGAATAATTTCCTCCCTCATGGCACAAAATACATTAATAATAATACAAACTTAAATTTGTATTACATATATACTATACTAAGTTAGAGTGAAGAAGTAGGTCAAGTTGGAAAGGGACATCTATATGAAGAGCCTCATATATGTTTGCCTACTCTATCCAGCTGAAAATCAATGGAAGTTTTTGGAGTAAAGAAACTGTAAATCAACACTGTGTTTTAGTAAAATCACTCTAATGACAGTGTGGATGGAGACGGTAGCAGAGACAAATCCCAAAGCTCAAAGACCAGTTAGAAAGTTATTTGTTCCTATGAGAGAGGATGGGATCCATACTAATATGGTGACCTAGAGCTGGAGACAGTCTTTGATATGTATTTGAAAGCAGACTAACATTGGGGTGTGATAGGATATGGATGTAAGGAATAACGAAGGATCTGAGAGAATGCCAAGCTTTTGAATTTAGATGGTTATGTGGTACCATTATCAACACTAAGAAATGTGGAAAGCTAAAGAAGTGTGCTCAACTGGTAATGAGTTCCAGCTGAGGCATGATAAGTTTAAGATGCCCTTGGAATCTTAGATGCAGAGGGGTTTATGAAGAAGGCAGATAGGAATATGGGACTAGGGGACTACAGGAGAGTTGATCTTGGGCTGTGTATTTTCAGGAAATCCTGTGATTGGAATTGATGACCACATATAAGATCATCCAGAGCAAGTAACCAGAAGGATGATTAGGTAGCCAAGGGACATCTCAGTTTTTAAGGCGTGCGTGGAAGAGGAGCCAGTGAGAAAAACAGAAGAAATCTCAGAAGGAAGCAGAATCCATGAAAGAAGAGAAGTTTAAACAGATAATGATCAAGAGTGCCCAATGTTGCAAAAGTTTAAACAGATAATGATCAAGAGTGCCCAATGTTGCAAAAGAGTGAAGAGGATAAGGACCGAAGAGCATCCAATTAATCTAAGTTCCAAAAAAAAAAAAAAATGCAATTGATGGAAATTTGGGGATAGGAGGAAAAAAAGATGCTTAAAATTAAAATATGCCACAGATAATGAAACAGAACAGATAATTAGCACATATTTTTACTCTATTAAAATATTCAAAACTGCCAAAAGAAGTATTTTCTCTTAATTTATTCTTAAGCAGGGCAAGGTTCTGTGAGTCAAAAAAGATTCCACTCTAAATGAAATCTTCTGTCTTCATGTATGCATATGGATCCCAAAGTGGCCCTGAAAATATAGACAGGACATAGAACATCTCCGAACATACAAAAAGAAGTTCTTCCAACATCTTCTGTTTCTTTTACATTCATTGACTTTTCAACACAGTTTCTGATGAGCCGAGTAAATACGAACCATATTTTTATGGTGTTGACCATATTTTATGTTGATCCCCTGAACTCTTTTCCTCCTAGTCCTGACATATTTTTGCATCATTTCCCAATAGAAGGGATATTGCTAATCCTAAAATCGATTTTTAAAACTTATTCCCAAATCAATAAGAATATATAATTTCCTCCCTCATGGCACAAAATACGTGAATAATAATACAAACTTAAATTTTATAAGATATCATAAATTACAAAACCTTTTCATGAACTATCTCATCTAATATCCCCAATAACTTAAGAAAGCCAATAAGGTAGATATATTTATCTTGCAGGTAATAAATCTGACTTTATTGTTTAAGTTACTTGTAAAAAAGTCACATGGCTGAGAAAAACCTGGGCTTTTGCTCTATGACATTGCCTCATAGTTATCCTTAGCCAGGGAAATAAAACTCCTCAGCAGATGATAACTTTTGAATTTTTATTGTAAAATATTCTTAATTTTATATTCTCAAAGAGAAAAATATATTGATTGATTTTCTCTTTAATAGTCAATATATTAAACTATGCTTAATAGGATGCTAGGCATATGAAAAGTATAATACTTCTTACATGAGCAAATTTATTTTATTGTGAGAAGCCACTTGGCTTAGGAATTAAGAGTTTGGACTCTGCAGCCACTCTAACTAGGTTCAAATCCTAGCTGTGCTATTTATTAATTGTATAACTTTAGTCATGTCATTTAACCCCTCTGTGCCTCAGTTGCCTCATTTGTAAAACAAATATGGCAATTATAATAATAGTACCTACTTCAAAGGTTTGATGTATGAGTTATTACATCTAAAGTACTATGTAGATGTTAGCTATTACTGATATTATTCTATAATGTAGTCACACTTTTCCTAATGAAACAAAGAAACTAACAAAGAGAACATTTTTCGGCCTAACGACAATTTTTGACTCTAACAGAAATGAAAACATACTGAGCAGACCTAAGGAAATGAAAGAATAAGGATAAGTTTCTACCGTAATAATCACCATAGTCGAAAGGATTTGAAAGTGCATAGCTATGTGTGACTTGGATATGTAAATCTAAATCCCAAACTTTTGTTTGCTTCTGTTCTTACAAATTAAATACATTTTTAAAGGCAACCATATAATTTTACATGAGCAAAGGACATGAATAAACATTGTGAAGAAGACTTTTTTTAAAAGAATAGAACAGCTAATGAAATAATGTTGAACCTCGACTAAGCTTTGGGGACCATGGAAACCCAGGCAGGCCTTGGGTTGTTGGTGGAAGGATCCCATGGACCTTTGCATTTAGGGTGTTGTTCTTAATATGATTCTGCTGCCAACACCATGTCTCTCACTTCAATATTACAAATCCTTGGGAAGTCTCTGATCCAGTTTCCATTAAAGCCCACCTTGGACAACTAACCTACATAGGAGAGGCAAGGTGATGTAGAGATTTTCAGAATGCTGGAAACCCTCCTATAAGCATGATAGGCAATTCTAAATGAAGAGAGGCAGAATGGAGAGGTCTAGACAGACAGCTCTCCCCAAAATTCACTATAATTTGTTGAACAGAAATATTTGACTCTATCCGCTTACTTCCATAGAATGTAGATTAGTAGCATAAAATTACTTCATCAAAGAATATTATTTCTGAAGCCTCTTCAAATTATTGCCAATTTGTTTTGCAGAAAACCTGTCCTCTGACCACCTCTCTCCCACCCCAACACTCACTGAGGTTATCTCTTTTTTCACACCCTTGTTAATGTTAAATGTTGTAATTTGGGAAAAGGAGCAATTTCAACTTGACAGGGTAAAAAGTGATAGCCATTATTTTAACTTTAATTTTGTGAATCTTAGATAACCCACACACTTTCAATAAATTCTTCTACCACTCTCCCTCCTTCTTTGACCTCAGGCAAGCTCAAGATGGTTTCTCATACTTGCAAATAAAGTTTGAAAAAGAAAGTTAAAAATGTAAAGATGTCAATCTCAGTATTATTTTAACTAATGAAAATTTGGAAATAATAAGTATGCATCAATAGGACAATAGCTAAATATGTTTTGTTAAACACATACAAAGAAATAATAAATTTAAATATTTTTTAAATTTTATACCATTAAATATCTAACGGTACAAAATATGTTCATGGTGCCATTTTAGTTGCAAAAAATGTATTTCAAAAGATTTTGTATATATCACCATATAAAATGTATGAAACAAGTAAATAGAAAAAAATGAGAAGGTAATTGATTAAAATGCTAACAGTAGTTATTTCTACATAGTGGGATAACTGATTTTCTGTATTCTCTTCTTTATACTTATCTATTTCATATTTTCTAAGCATTTATTATCTATATAATCCACCAAAATCCAAGTCCTGCCTGAATTCCCAAGTCCCCAAAAGTTAGCTGACGTTCAACATTATTTTATTAGTCATTTATATTTTCTTTTTATTCTTCTTCACAAGGTTTATTCATGCCCTTTGCTCATTTAAAAACAATGTATCTACCTTCAGAACAAATGTACTTAATTTTCAAATACAGAAACAAACAAAGAATTTGAGATTTTGGTTTATATCTCCAAGTCATACACAGTCATGTACATACAAATCCTTAGAAATATGGTGATTATGATGGTAGAAACTTGTTATCCTGATTCTTCATTTCCTTAGGTCTGCTCAGTAGATGTTTACAGTTTTGTTGGAGTCAAAAATCGTCATGAGGCCAGAAAGTGTCCCTTTTGTTAATTCCCTCTGTTTCATTAGGAAAGGGGTGACTACATTAAAGAATAATAAGTGACAGCTAATGCCTACATGGTGCTTTAGATGTAATAACTCATGTAACAAACTTATGAAGTAGGTACTATTATCACCATACCTATTTTCCGAATGAGAAAACTGAGGCATAGAGAGGTTAAGTTACATGAGTAAAGCTGTACAGTTAATAAGTAGCACAGCTAGAATTGGAACCTAGTCAGCGTGACTCCAGAATCCAAGTAGCACCCTCTATGTGACTGCCTCTCCACCCACAATCCTAAACTGTTTGCCTCTCTCAGCCAAGCCAAAGCACTGGGTAATTCCCAGTGGCACTGATGACGCACATGGAGAGTTCCTTATACAGGTCTTTGTGTAGAAGCCCGGACAAGCACAGGACAAACAGTGCTAAAATTTGGGAGACAATTCGGAGAGTAGCAGACCCTGGAGACAGTGTGGCTCTTGGAGAGCTGTAAATGCCTAGAGGCAAGGCAACAGGGACCCTGAGAAAGCATCAGGACAACAGACTACAAAAGGAGATTGAGAACTGAATGGATGTACTGACGTTTCCTTTCTTCCGAGACTGGGAGAGAGTCTGGTGCCTTGGCAGGGGATGGATGGATGGGCTAATGTCCGCCATGCGTGGTAAACTACAACATCTAGACCTGTGTTTTAAAATATGGTGTATTAATAGAAAATCTGAGGTGTAGTAAAGCCAACAGAGCAGGAGATAATTGATTTTGCAGGGGTGCCTCACTGCGCTGCTTGCGGGATCTTAGTTCCCCAACCAGGGATTGAACCCAGCCCCAGCAGTGAAAGCACAGAGTCCTAACCACTGGACCACCAGGGAATTCCTGGGAGATAATTGATATTTAAAGATAGTTTACTACTCACAGTTCCCAAGAGGAAAGGGCATCCCCCCTTCCCAAGACGAGGGGGCCACACAGGGAAGCACTGGAGTCAGTCAGGAGGCGGGGGGGGGGGGTACTTTGGGCAAGTGCCTTTGTTATAGTTTCATTGGGAAGGGATGGATGAGACAGGGTAAGCAGGCTTAAGACTGGCTGGTTTGAATGATTTCAGTGGGCTTCGGGGCTTAAGGCTGTTCCCAGTTGTCGGGTACCTGGCCCTGGGGTGATTAGGGCAAGTGTGTTGTGGTCCAGGGTGTGAGAGCTAATAACAGAGGTGGGCTCTGGAATGGTTGGTTTGTATTTGAAAAAAACGCCTGGATAAATCAGCAGTTTGGGATTAACATACACACACTACTATATATAAGGTGGATAACCAACAAGGACCTACTGTACAGCACAGGGGGCTCTCTGCCACGCTCTGTGATTATATAAGAAAAGAATCTGAAAAGGAATGAATATACGTATAGGTATAACTGAATCACTTTGTTGTGCACCTGAAACTAAAACAACATTGTAAATCAACTCGATGCCAATAAAATTTTTAAAAAACAAAAGAAAAGGAAAGCGTGCCTGGAAGTAGGACCCCTCCCAAGGAGGACGGGTGATGAGAGAGGCAGGAGGCCAAGACAAAGCGACTCTGGCACATTGTCAAGTTGTCCAGAACAAGGCACGTCTGGCCTAGGCATGTAGGGCAGATGTTAAAACATCAAGTTTACAGAAGCTAGAAACATGGTTGATACAACTTGAGCACTGGGAAGCCAAAAAATAAAAATAGCAGCTCATCTAAGGAGCCCCAGCAGCTGAAGAGAGGAAAGACCATCAGAACACACACCCAGTGAAACAGAAATGATGGAGGATTTGGGGGAAATATGAATGAAAATATTAAAATTATTTAAATTAAATGACTCAGTAGATGATTTGAAGGAAAGAATGATCACTTATGAGTTCTCACATGTGATAAACTTCCCAGTGCTCAGAGAAAAATTATAAAGGGAGGAAAATCATAAGGGAAAAGATATAAGACTTGAAAGGTAGATCTGGGAGGCCAACAATGTAAGTGCCTGACACTGAGCTTTCTGACTGCTGAGGCATTCATTCCAAAGGCATTCACCTTGAATAAACATATTGCCAGATGTATGATGCAGCTACTAGCTACACAATTATATGAGAAGCCAGGCCTCCCCATCCATGAATTTCCCCTTTTAGGAAGCCCTGGGTAACCTAGAAAACTGACTGCCCCATGAGCCCAATTTTCCCTTCCCACACCTTATTTCCCGCTCTTACGTTTAAAATTCACCAATAAAGAATGAACCGTCCATACACTGGGTGCCCCACTCTCCTACCCCAATAAAGGCAGAACTTCAGGTCCAATCTCTCTCTCCCTCTTTCTCTCTCCCTACAACCTCCCCTATGTGGCTCTTGGGCATGCTGTACATCTTCCAGAACCTTTGAGTGATAAATATTTTTTTTTCAAGATTCCCTGATGTTTGTTGCTGAGGTGTGTCTTGCAATCATAGTAAGAACCACAGGAATCGGTCCAGCCACATCATTCAACAGTGCTCACCACAAGCCACAGGAGTTCAGGTGAGTGTCCCAGGCAATCCTAGACAATAGCATCACAGTTGATAGGCTAAGACCTACACAAAACAAGCCCATCCATTAGAACAACAGGAATTCAGAGGGAGGGAAAAAAAGAGATAACAGAAAGGCAATAGCCTAAAATAGTCTTTGAAGAAAATTTCCCTGAAATAAAGAATGTCCTGAGTCTTCAGATTGATTGGCTCTCTTAACTTCCGGGTGTGAAGGAGAACAGGTAACCTCCTAGGCATGTAGTAGCAACATTCCAAAACCCTAAGGATAAAGAGAAATCTTACAAGATGCCAAGAAGAAAAACAAGATGCACATGATTGAAAACATATATATCTGAATGATACTAGGCTTTTTATATGGCATTTTGGAGGAAACCGGACAGTAGAACAGCAACTACAGAAACTTCCAATAAAAAAGACTGCAGGTGACACTAATTAACACATCATTCATCTTTTGGGATCAAAGTAAAATGTTTGGGGATATATAAGAATTCAGGTATTCACCTACAAACTCCGTAAAAAGAAAATGCAGGCAAAAAAAAAGAAAATCTAACCAATTTACAAGTGAACCCAATGAGAGACATTGATGTAAGGGACAATGAAGCATAAAGGATATAGCATTGAGAAAAGAACATTGACATTTATAATTACACATTTATTACATACATGATTATGCCTCTCTATATTTTATATCAAATATTAAATCTAACTATATAAGGGTATCGCCAAATTTCATATGTTTAAGTCCTAACCCCACAATGTGACTTTTTTAAGAAACAGTGTTGTTGTAGATGTAACATCTAAGATATGGTCATACTTAAAGGGTAAATGTTGACACAGAGATGTACACAGAGAGAAGGCAGAGACCAGAGTGATGTGTCTACAAGCCAAGGAATGCCAAAGATTGCCAGCAACCAACAGAAGCTAGTCTAGAAATGTAATGGATTCTCCTCCCAGCTTCAGAAGGAACCAGTGCTGCCAACACCTTGATTTCAGACTTCTAGCCTCCAGAACTGTGAGATAATAAATTTCTGTTGCTTAAGACCCCCAGTTTGTGATACTTTGTTACAGCATCCCTAGCCAGCTAATACACCAGGTAAAACTCTGTGGAAGAAGAAGATGGTATCTTGTTTTCAGATATTAGCAGAAATACATGTTTCTGATTATATATAAAAACAGAGAAAGAAAAAAGTAAAGATGAATGGAATAAAAAGGAACAAAATGAAGGAAAAAGAATCAAAAGGAAAGAAAAAATAGCAACTTGACCCACAAGAAATAAGAAGGAAAAGGGAACAAAAATGCTTCATTAAATCAAGTATATCATTCACTTTACTAAGTATAAACAGAATGAACTCCTTGCATAAAAGATAGAGTTACTATTCAAGATTTAAAAAAAAGAAATAGCTGTACTTTATTTTCAAGAAACCTATTATCATTGACATTAAAAGTATTAAGCATTATTAAGTTCTCTTTTTCTTGGGTGATGGAAGACCACATTCCCAGGCCTCTTGCAGGTCAGTGGGTCACATGACTAGTTTTAGCCAATGGGCTCTGAACCAAATAGTTTAATAGGGAGGCATGGGTACCAAGTCTCTCTTCTGCTGCAGTGACTACAGACACCTCCTGTTGAGATGGCAGAACCACAGACTGAAACAGCATGAGTTATTGTAACATCGGGTAGAGGGCAATGGAGATAGAAAGTCAAAAAAAAAAAAAGAAAGAAAACAAACTTCATTGGATTTAGTAAGAGACAAAAATACACTTTGTTTTTGCTTTTTTTTTTAAGTCTCTGAAATGTCAGGGTTAAATTGTGAGTGAAACATAGTATTTTCCTATCTAAACTGATACACACAAGTAAAATTCAGCGAGTAAAAAAAGATTGAAAATAAAAGGATGGACCAAGAGATACCAGGCAAATGAGAATAAAAGAAAGCTAGAATGGATATATAATGAGGTAGATTATAAGGCTAAAAGCAGCAGAAAAGGATAAAAAGTGCCACTGTCTAATGATAAATATCACAATTCATGAAGAAGATATAAGCAGCCTTAAATACACACACATTAATAATAGATTCATATCATATATCAGCAATAGATAGTTTAAATACATAAAACAAAAAATAAACAGTGCAAGAAAGTGTTGAATAAATTAGAGTATGAAACTTTAGTATATCTCTCACAGAATTTGACAGATTTAATAACCAAAATGTAATTCATAGAAGAACTGAATAATTGGCTTAATAGGCATATCCGTTGAGTAGAGAATAAACATTTCCTTTATATGTTTAATTTGGCCACAATATAAAGTTTAACATATTTTTTAAAATTACTCTCTCTTATAATAATTCAATACAATTAGAAACTAATAAAATTATAACTGATATCATACTAAGAATTCATTCAAATAAATTCTGGGAAAAATGACTTAAACCATAGCTCTTCAGAAGCTCTTATCGTATTATCAATATCATAAGAGCACTAGCCCATGCAGTAAAGATAACTACCAATACTGCAATACATACCATCTTCAAATTATCCTCCACATCTAAACAGCATCTAAGATAGATGTTGGCTTATATTTCTTTCAAAATGCGGGAAAAAAGAGTTTGTTTCCCTATAAAACTCTGTAATAGCCTAGCTATGAGGAAACAGAACTTACACATAGACAAGACAAGATATTCTAGCTCAGAGGAAATCCCAAACCAAGTTACATTTTAGGCTTCAAAGATCCCATCCGTACATCATTGTACTGTCTCCATATAATAGGATGACAATATGTCCTGGTTTGCCCCAGACAGTTGTGGTTTATGCCTGTTGTCCTGGTGTAATTATTAATAGCACTCCCTTTCACTTTCAAAAGTGTCTCCGTTTGGACAATAAATTTTATAGTCAACCTACCATGTAGTGATACAGCCCATTGCTTAAGAGGATAGGGGTCTCTGGGCCTTTTCTATACCCAAGATTTGTGAGGATGCTTGGGCCATCTATAGGCAACTTTTAACTGTCCTGAATGAAAGCACTGGAAGCAGTATTTATGACCCTGACCCAGTTAAAAAAACATGTTTATTAAAAAGACAGTAAGGAAATGCCATGTTTTGCTACATAGAATTGTACTAGAAAAAATGATAATAATGTATTAAGAAAAATAGGTCTTTATTAACTATATAAGACATATTTTTTCTAAACAAACAAAAACTCATCCATTCAAAATCATCTAGGTATAAACTAGGATATGCTTCCTACCACTGTGATAGAAAGAATCAATATCAGTTTGGTCACCTTATGTATATTTATTTTAAAATGTATAGTAGATAAATTGTGAAAGCTATTGATAATATCTTGGGTAATTTGGTACTTTCTTGATTCTATTTTACCCCACACTGGCCATCGTTTTTTGGTACACATATTTCTACAATTTATCTCTATGAGTAAATCCCAATTGGTAGATTTATATTGTAATCATCCTGTGCTGTCAAATTTCATATGCTAATGTAACATAAATTCATTCATTATTTCATTATTCTATTCTCGATACACAGACAATAGACCACAAGCTTGAAACACAACCCATAAACTTTTGTCTACTTCTTTTTGACATAAGAAACTATGACTTTAGCTGATGCCTGGGCTATGCTTGAATATCTAATGTTTTTATTTCTTAACATCCCTACTTTCGGTTCTCTATTTTACTTTTTTCAGTGACTACTACTAGCAATGTCTTGTTTATTCATTTTCAACCTCAATGAGAATATCTCTATAATAAAATGAAAGCAATTATTTTCCTTCCTGGTCATTAGACAGCCAGTACTATTGGCATTGTAGTTGATAGTCATCTGGCATTTCCACATTCTTCTTTACGAGCATTGCATTGATTGGATTGCTTTAGATACTTGTCAATTTGTATAGATAGATGAATTTGTATTGAATCTCTGTCAAATCAATGCTTAGTCACAGAATCTCACTTTATTTACTTATCGCAGAAATCTATATAACATTTTCCCTCAGAGATTTAGTTAATTAGTTAGCATGGGGATAATTATTAAATATTGAACTTGAAGGCTATCCTTCCTCCTTGCCTCCTACAGGTGGTCCGACGGATCATCAAAGTTATCATGATAGCAATAGAAATGATACATATAGATTATTCTCAGAGGAATAGTAGAGCTTTCAAAGAACATAAGAAATTTTATATTTTTTTAAAATATGCAAGTTCTAGAATTCAAAATTAGGGCTTGGGGGCTTCCCTGGTGGCACAGTGGTTAAGAATCCGCCTGCCAATGCAGGGGACACGGGTTTGAGCCCTGATCCAGGAAGATCCCACATGCCGTGGAGCAACTAAGCCCATGAGCCACAACTACTAAGCCTACGCCCTAGAACCCGTGAGCCACAACTACTGAGCCCACACGCCACAACTACTGAAGCCCACGCACCTAGAGCCTGTGCTCCGCAACAAGAGAAGCCCGCACACCACAACGGAGAGTAGCCCCTGCATGCCGCAAATAGAGAAAGACTGCACACAGCAACAAAGACCCAACGCAGCCAAAAATAAATAAATAAAATAAATTTATTTAAAAAAAAAAAGTAGGGCTTGGAATCTGTTCATGAAAACTTGAGAAAATGGAATAGAATAAATTTAATTTTAGAAAAATCAAGTAATCTTTAATGACTAAGAAGTTATATACAAGATTAAATATAATTATTCAATTAAAAATTATTCCAAAAATTATTGAACCTTAGATATCAAAAGATCAGTATGCAAGCAATTGAAAAAGTGACCAGATTCAAAGCATCCAGTGCCAACATGCAAAGTACACCTAAATAAATAAATAAATACAGTCGGAAATCAATACCTATGAGTTCTGCATCCTTGGATTCAACCTACCTCAGGTTAAAAACATTCAGAAAAAGGAAATTCCAGAAATTTCCAAAAAGCAAAGTTGAATTTGCCACACTATAGCAACTAATTACATAACATTTACCTTGTATTTACAACTATGTATGTAGCATTTACATTGTATTAGGTACTATATTCTAGAAACGATTTAAAGTATAGGGAGCATAGGTTTAAGATATATGCAAATACTAGGTCATTTTACATGTGTGACTTAAGCATCCATGAATTTTGGCCTCCTTGGAGGTCCTGGAACCAATCCCCCATGGATACTGGGGACAACTATAAATAAATAAAAACCTTCTGTGTTCTGTAACAGGCTGAAAACTTCTCATTTTAAATGAGAGATTAATTCTGGTAACGTGCATGTTTGGAAAGAGTTTATATACTTAATTTGCAAAAGTAGAAGAAAATATTTTCTTTTAAAATTTTTGTTACATGTAGTTTTATTACAGAAAAGTTTTCCAATTCACTCTGTTTTTGAAAACAAAGTGAATAAAGTTTGATACATTAAAAAACTAAAGCACATGATAAGAAGATATATATAAGAAAAAATATTTGTCATAAAAATAACCATTGCGGTGCTGATAAAATACTCTACTAGGCACAATATAAAACTGTAGCTTCTGTAATGAATCGGGGAAACAGTGACGTTTCGCTTTAGCCTATTATTCAGCCAAAATTGACTCCAAGGGTTTAATCTTCAGGCAAATGCATACTTCAGGATCATTTCTGTTAAATCAGAAATGATGAATGACCAAGGAGGATGTGAGTACAGTAGGTTAGCGTTTTACACAATCAGTGACAACCATGAGGAGAACAAAGCATGATTTTCAGGTTTTTGTTAATATCTGAATATTTAGTTTCATATTTAGGAAAATATCCAAGATATCCTTTTGGTGAAAATCTATGTGTTTATATATTCAAATCCTATCAATCAGTTGAGATATAATTGTGTAGTTTTTATTGCCAGAATAAAATATCATGATAATTGATGAGCATTTTGTAAGCTCTTCATTTCAAGTGAAACCATTTTTTTTTTATTTCAACAAGTTAAAAGAGTAGTTAAGAGGACAGTAAGGATATTAAAATAATGAGTTAGATAACCCTGGGGAGAACATTGTATACTTTTTGAGTCAACAGTATTTATGAAAATGTAAATATTGTAAAGCAGAATAACAAAGCATAGATAAGTTTATGATTCTAATCTTTGTAAAATTATTTCTGTATTAGTATTCATAGCATTAAAGCAAATAAGCCTAGAAAATGCTGTTAATATTTTTAGATATATAAATTTTTTAGGTCATAACATTTTTTGAGACATATCTTATTTCTCCAGTGTCATCAGTAGAAAGGAGGCATCTATTTTGTATACTAACATATAGCAGAGTGCCTGCAGGAGCATTCTAGAAGCTGACAGTACTGAAAAATTATTGTTTCTGAATTATAATATCAAATTATAAAAAATTGAACCTTTAAATGTAAATGATTAATATTAATATATATGTTATTTGAATTGTGGTAAAATTCCAAATTTATTCTTGTATCCCAGACATTCTATAATAATGATTATTGGCCTCAACCTTGGCTTCAGCCAAATATTGATTTTACTATTCAGCCATTTGACCTGTAGTCCATATCCAGCCCTCTTCCCACCCCAGAAGGAAAGGATCCCTCCAGCTCTCCACTGAGTTCTCCAAAAGGGGCTTCTCAAACTTGAATGTGCCTGGGAATCTCCTGGGGATCTTATGAAAAGTAGGTTCTGATTGAGCAGGTCTGGGCTGGAAGCTGGGAGTCTGTATTTCTAACAAGTTTCCAGGTGATGCCAGGGCGGCTGTTTGGGGCTCACACCTGGAGAAGCCAGTTCCTAGAGGACCCCTGCAAATCGCTGCATACGTGTGGGTGACCACCCGCGTGTTCTGAGGCAGAAATCCTGGGAGCTGATTCTGTCTACTCCACAAAAAGTCTCTGCTGGATTCTAAGCCTAGAAAAGGGGAAATAGGGGCTTCTCTGGTGGCGCAGTGGTTGAGAATCTGCCTGCCAATGCAGGGGACACGGGTTCGAGCCCTGGTCTGGGAAGATCCCACATGCCGCAGGGCAACTGGGCCCGTGAGCCACAACTACTGAGTCTGCGCGTCTGGAGCCTGTGCTCCGCAACAGGAGAGGCCGCGACAGTGAGAGGCCCGCGCACCACGATGAAGAGTGGCCCCCGCTTGCCGCAACTGGAGAAAGCCCTCGCACAGAAACAAAGACCCAACACAGCCAAAAATAAATTAATTAATTAATTAATTAATAAAAATAAAAAAGAAAAGAGGAAATAGAGGGAATTGGGTATTAAAAGTTAAACTGGAAGGGAGGGGCAAGATGGCGGAAGAGTAAGACGCGGAGATCACCTTCCTCCCCACAGATACACGAAAAATACATCTACACGTGGAACTGCTCCTACAGAACACCCACTGAACGCTGGCAGAAGACGTCAGACCTCCCAAAAGGCAAGAAAATCCCCACGTACTTGGGTAGGGCAAAAGAAAAAAGAAAAAACAGAGACAAAAGAATAGGGACGGGACCTGCACCAGTGGGAGGGAGCTGTGAAGGAGGAAAGGTTTCCACACACTAGGAAGCCCCTTCGTGGGCAGAGACTGCGGGTAGCAGAGGGGGGAAGCTTCAGAGCCACGGAGGAGAGCGCAGCCACAGGGGTGCGGAGGGCAAAGCGGAGAGATTCCCGCACAGAGGAGCGGTGCCGACCAGCACTCACCAGCCCGAGAGGCTTGTCTGCTCAGCCGCCGGGGCGGGCGGGGGCTGGGAGCTGGGGCTCGGGCTTCGGTGCTAGCCGGGAGGGAGTCCGGGAAAAAGACTGCAGCTGCCGAAGAGGTAAGAGACTTTTTCTTGCCTCTTTGTTTCGCGGCGCACAAGGAGAGGGGATTCAGAGCGCCGCCTAAACGAGCTCCAGAGACGGGCGCAAGCCGCGGCTATCAGCGCGGATCCCACAGCAACAGGGACGCAGAGGGAAAAATGGAGAGATTCTCGCACAGAGGCTCGGCGCTGAGCAGCACTCACCAGCCCGAGAGGCTTGTCTGCTCACCCGCCGGGGCGGGCGGGGGCTGGGAGCTGAGGTGCGGGCTTCGGTCGGATCCCAGGGAGAGGACTGGGGTTGGCTGCGTGAACACAGCCTGAAGGGGCTAGCGCACCACAACTAGCCGGGAGGGTGCCCGAGAAAAAGTCTGCAGCTGCCGAAGAGGCAAGAGACTTTTTCTTGCCTCTTTGTTTCGCGGCGCGCAAGGAGAGGGGATTCAGAGCGCCACTTAAACGAACTCCAGAGACAGGCGCGAGCCGCGGCTATCAGCGCGGACCCCAGAGACGGGCATGAGACACTAAGGCTGCTGCTGCCGCCACCAAAAAGCCTGTGGGCGAGCACAGGTCATTCTCCACACCGCCCCTCCCGGGAGCCTGTGCAGCCCGCCACGGCCAGGCTCCCGTAATCTGGGGACAACTTCCCCGGGAGAGCGCATGGCGCGCCTCAGACTGCTGCAACGTCACGCCGGCTTCTGCCGCGGCAGGCTCGCCCCGCCTCCTCCGTACCGCTCCCTCCCCCCGCCTGACTGAGCCAGAGCCCCCGAATCAGCTGCTCCTTTAACCCCGTTCTGTCTGGGCGGGGAACAGACGCCCTCAGGCGACCTACATGCAGAGGCGGGTCCAAATCCAAAGCTGAACCCCGGGAGCTGTACGAACAAAGAAGAGAAAGGGAAATCTCTCCCAGCAGCCTCAGAAGCAGCGGATTAAAGCTCCACAAACAACTTGATGTGCCTGCATCTGTTGAATGCCTGAATAGACAACGAATCATCCCAAATTTAGGAGGTGGACTTTGGGAGCAGGATATATTAACTTTTCCCCTTTGCCTTTTTTTGTGAGTGTATATGTGTATGCTTCTGGGTGAGATTTTGTCTGTATAGCTTTGCTCTCACAGTTAGTCCTAGGGTTACGTCCGTCTTTTTTTTTTTTTTTTTTTTTTTACTTAAAAAACTTTTTTTCCCTAATAAAAGTTTTCTTAATAATTTTTTCCTTATTTTCTATTTTTAAAAAATTTAAAAAAATTTTTTTAATAAGTTTTCTCATATTTTTTATTTTAAAAAATTAAAAAAAATTTTTTCTTAATAAATTTTTTCTTAATAATTTTTTTCTTGTTTTTAGTATAAAATATTAATAAATCTATTTTTAAAAATTAAAAAAAATTTTTTTCTTAATAAATTTATTCTTAATAATTTTTTTTCTTATTTTTTATTATAATTGCTTTATTTTATTTTATTTTATCCTCTTTCTTTCTTTCTTTCCATTTTTTCTCCCTTTTATTCTGAGCCGTGTGGATGAAAGGCTCTTGGTGCTCCAGCCAGGCATCAGGGCTGTGCCTCTGAGGTGGGAGAGCCAACTTCAGGACACTGGTCCACAAGAGACCTCCCAGCTCCACGTAATACCAAACAGCAAAAATCTCTCAGAGATCTCCATCTCAACATCAAGACCCAGCTTCACTCAACGACCAGCAAGCTACAGTGCTGGACACCCTATGCCAAACAACTAGCAAGACAGGAACACAGCCCCATCCATTAACAGAGAGGCTGCCTAAAATCATAATAAGGCCACAGACACCCCAAAACACACCACCAGACGTGGACGAGCCCACCAGAAAGACAACATCCAGCCTCATCCACCAGAACACAGGCACTAGTTCCCTCCACCAGGAAACCTACACAACCCACTGAACCAACCTTAGCCACTGGGGACAGATACCAAAAACAACGGGAACTACGAACCTGCAGCCTGTGAAAAGGAGACCCCAAACACAGTAAGATAAGCAAAATGAGACGACAGAAAAACACACAGCAGATGAAGGAGCGGGGTCAAAACACACCAGACCTAACAAATGAAGAGGAAATAGGTAGTCTACCTGAAAAAGAATTCAGAATAATGATAGTAAGGATGATCCAAAATCTTGGAAATAGAATAGACAAAATGCAAGAAACATTTAACAAGGACGTAGAAGAACTAAAGAGGAACCAAGCAACGATGAAAAGCACAATAAATGAAATTAAAAATACTCTAGATGGGATCAATAGTAGAATAACTGAGGCAGAAGAACGGATAAGTGACCTGGAAGATAAAATGGTGGAAATAACTACTGCAGAGCAGAATAAAGAAAAAAGAATGAAAAGAACTGAGGACAGTCTCAGAGACCTCTGGGACAACATTAAACGCACCAACATTCGAATTATAGGGGTCCCAGAAGAAGAAGAGAAAAAGAAAGGGACTGAGAAAATATTTGAAGAGATTATAGTTGAAAACTTCCCTAATATGGGAAAGGAAATAGTTAATCAAGTCCTGGAAGCACAGAGAGTCCCATACAGGATAAATCCAAGGAGAAACACACCAAGACACATATTAATCAAACTATCAAAAATTAAATATAAAGAAAACATATTAAAAGCAGCAAGGGAAAAACAACAAATAACACACCAGGGCATCCCCATAAGGTTAACAGCTGATCTTTCAGCAGAAACTCTACAAGCCAGAAGGGAGTGGCAGGATATACTTAAAGTGATGAAGGAGAAAAACCTACAACCAAGATCACTCTACCCAGCAAGGATCACATTCAGATTTGATGGAGAAATTAAAACCTTTACAGACAAGCAAAAGCTGAGAGAGTTCAGCACCACCAAACCAGCTTTACAACAAATGCTAAAGGAACTTCTCTAGGCAAGAAACACAAGAGAAGGAAAACACCTACAATAACAAACCCAAAACATTTAAGAAAATGGGAATAGGAACATACATATCGATAATTACCTTAAATGTAAATGGATTAAATGCTCCCACCAAAAGACACAGACTGGCTGAATGGATACAAAAACAAGACCCATATATATGCTGTCTACAAGAGACCCACTTCAGACCTAGAGACACATACAGACTGAAAGTGAGGGGATGGAAAAAGATATTCCATGCAAATGGAAATCAAAAGAAAGCTGGAGTAGCAATTCTCATATCAGACAAAATAGACTTTAAAATAAAGACTATTACAAGAGACAAAGAAGGACACTATATAATGATCAAGGGATCGATCCAAGAGGAAGGTATAGCAATTGTAAATATTTATGCACCCAACATAGGAGCACCTCAATACATAAGGCAAATACTAACAGCCATAAAAGGGGAAATCGACAGTAACACAATCATAGTAGGGGACTTTAACACCCCACTTTCACCAATGGACAGATCATCCAAAATGAAAATAAATAAGGAAACACAAGCTTTAAATGATACATTAAACAAGATGGACTTAATTGATATTTATAGGACATTCCACCCAAAAACAACAGAATACACATTTTTCTCAAGTGCTCATGGAACATTCTCCAGGATAGATCATATCTTGGGTCACAAATCAAGCCTTGGTAAATTTTAAAAAATTGAAATCGTATCAAGTATCTTTTCCGACCACAACGCTATGAGACTAGATATCAATTACAGGAAAAGATCTGTAAAAAATACAAACACATGGATGCTACACAATACACTACTTAATAACGAAGTGATCACTGAAGAAATCAAAGGGGAAATCAAAAAATACCTAGAAACAAATGACAATGGAGACACGACAATCCAAAACCTATGGGATGCAGCAAAAGCAGTTCTAAGAGGGAAGTTTATAGCAATACAAGCCTACATCAAGAAACAGGAAACATCTCGAATAAACAACCTAACCTTGCACCTAAAGCAATTAGAGAAAGAAGAACAAAAAAACCCCAAAGCTAGCAGAAGGAAAGAAATCATAAAGATCAGATCAGAAACAAATGAAAAAGAAATGAAGGAAACAATAGCAAAAATCAATGAAACTAAAAGCTGGTTCTTTGAGAAGATAAACAAAATTGATAAACCATTAGCCAGACTCAGCAAGAGAAAAAGGGAGAAGACTCAAATTAATAGAATTAGAAATGAAAAAGGAGAAGTAACCACTGACACTGCAGAAATACAAACGATCATGAGAGATTACTACAAGCAACTCTATGCCAATAAAATGGACAACCTGGAAGAAATGGACAGATTCTTAGAAATGCACCACCTGCCAAGACTGAACCAGGAAGAAATAGAAAATATGAACAGACCAATCACAAGCACTGAAATTGAAACTGTGATTAAAAATCTTCCAACACACAAAAGCCCAGGACCAGATGGCTTCACAGGCGAATTCTATCAAACATTTAGAGAAGAGCTAACACCTATCCTTCTCAAACTCTTCCAGAATATTGCAGAGGGAGGAACACTCCCCAACTCATTCTACGAGGCCACCATCACCCTGATACCAAAACCAGACAAAGATGTCACAAAGAAAGAAAACTACAGGCCAATATCACTGATGAACATAGATGCAAAAATCCTCAACAAAATACTAGCAAACAGAATCCAACAGCACATTAAAAGGATTATACACCATGATCAAGTGGGGTTTATTCCAGGAATGCAAGGATTCTTCAATATACGCAAATCAATCAACGTGATACATCATATTAACAAATTGAAGGAGAAAAACCATATGATCATCTCAATAGATGCAGAGAAAGCTTTTGACAAAATTCAACACCCATTTATGATAAAAGTCCTGCAGAAAGTAGGCATAGAGGGAACTTTCCTCAACATAATAAAGGCCGTATATGACAAACCCACAGCCAACATTGTCCTCAATGGTGAAAAACTGAAACCATTTCCACTAAGATCAGGAATAAGACAAGGTTGCCCACTCTCACCACTATTATTCAACATAGTTTTGGAAGTGTTAGCCACAGCAATCAGAGAAGAAAAAGAAATAAAAGGAATCCAAATCAGAAAAGAAGAAGTAAAGCTGTCACTGTTTGCAGATGACATGATACTATACATAGAGAATCCAAAAGATGCTACCAGAAAACTACTAGAGCTAATCAATGAATTTGGTAAAGTAGCAGGATACAAAATTAATGCACAGAAATCTCTTGCATTCCTGTATACTAATGATGAAAAATCTGAAAGTGAAATTAAGAAAACACTCCCGTTTACCATTGCAACAAAAAGAATAAAATATCTAGGAATAAACCTACCTAAGGAGACAAAAACCTGTATGCAGAAAATTATAGGACACTGATGAAAGAAATTAAAGATGATACAAATAGATGGAGAGATATACCATGTTCTTGGATTGGAAGAATCAACATTGTGAAAATGACTCTGCTACCCAAAGCAATCTACAGATTCAATGCAATCCCTATCAAACTACCACAGGCATTTTTCACAGAACTAGAACAAAAAATTTCACAATTTGTATGGAAACACAAAAGACCCCGAATAGCCAAAGCAATCTTGAGAACGAAAAATGGAGCTGGAGGAATCAGGCTCCCTGACTTCAGACTATATTACAAAGCTACAGTAATCAAGACAGTTTGGTACTGGCACAAAAACAGAAATATAGATCAATGGAACAGGATAGAAAGCCCAGAGATAAGCCCACGCACATATGGTCACCTTATCTTTGATAAAGGAGGCAAGCATATACAGTGGAGAAAAGACAGCCTCTTCAATAAGTGGTGCTGGGAAAATTGGACAGGTACATGTAAAAGTATGAAATTAGAACACTCCCTGACACCATACACAAAAATAAACTCAAAATGGATTAAAGACCTAAGTGTAAGGCCAGACACTATCAAACTCTTAGAGGAAAACATAGGCAGAACACTCTATGACATAAATCACAGCAAGATCCTTTTTGACCCAGGTCCTAGAGAAATGGAAATAAAAACACAAATAAACAAATGGGACCTAATGAAACTTAAAAGCTTTTGCACAGCAAAGGAAACCATAAACAAGACCAAAAGACAACCCTCAGAATGGGAGAAAATATTTGCAAATGAAGCAACTGACAAAGGATTAATCTCCAAGATTTACAAGCAGCTCATGCAGCTCAATAACAAAAAAACAAACAACCCAATCCAAACATGGGCAGAAGACCTAAATAGACATTTCTCCAAAGAAGAGATACAGATTGCCAACAGACACATGAAAGAATGCTCAACATCATTAATCATTAGAGAAATGCAAATCAAAACTACAATGAGGTATCATCTCACACCAGTCAGAATGGCCATCATCAAAAAATCTAGAAACAATAAATGCTGGAGAGGGTGTGGAGAAAAGGGAACACTCTTGCACTGTTGGTGGGAATGTAAATTGATACAGCCACTATGGAGAACAGTATGGAGGTTCCTTAAAAAACTAAAAATAGAACTACCATACGACCCAGCAATCCCACTACTGGGCATATACCCTGAGAAAACCATAATTCAGAAAGAGTCATGTACCAAAATATTCATTGCAGCTCTGTTTACAATAGTCAGGACATGGAAGCAACCTAGGTGTCCATCATCGGATGAATGGATAAAGAAGATGTGGCACATATATACAATGGAATATTACTCAGCCATAAAAAGAAATGAAATGGAGGTGTTTGTAATGAGGTGGATGGAGTTAGAGTCTGTCATACAGAGTGAAGTAAGTCAGAAACAGAAAAAGAAATACAGTATGCTAACACATATATATGGAATCTAAGGAAAAAAAAAAAAAAGGTCATGAAGAACCTAGTGGCAAGATGGGAATAAAGACACAGACCTACTAGAGAATGGACTTGAGGATATGGGGAGGGGGAGGGGTGAGGTGTGACAGGGTGAGAGAGTGTCATGGACATATATACACTACCAAATGTAAAATAGATAGCTAGTGGGAAGCAGCAGCATAGCACAGGGAGATCAGCTCGGTGCTTTGTGACCACCTAGAGGGGTGGGATAGGGAGGGTGGGAGGGAGGGAGATGCAAGAGGGAAGAGATATGGCAACATATGTATATGTATAACTGATTCACTTTGTTATAAAGCAGAAGCTAACACACCATTGTAAAGCAATTATACTTCAATAAAGATGTTTTTAAAAAAAAAAAAAGTTAAACTGAGGCATGCTAAACATTTTGAGTTTATCTGAGCAAAAATTGATTTGAATTGGGCAGGGTCCAATCTAGCAGATAGAAAGGAGCTCTTAGGAGCTGTACAAAATGAAAGACTTTATGGGTGAAGGAAGCAAGAACAAGTGAAGTTATACTAAAAAAAAAAGGTGGGGTGGTGATTTCGAAGTTACTTTCCTTTAGAGGATGGCAGAGTCTCTCAGGCAGATGACCTAACTAATGCTGATCAGACCTTCCTGACTGACTGGTTCAAGATTCCATTTCTGAGAGACCTAAAACTGTAATGAAGTCTCAGTTTGGTGATGTGAGGCTTAGCCTAAGGAACTCCATTTTGGACCTGGTTGTCTTGTTTTTTGTTTTCTGGGTTTGTTTGTTTGTTTTTAATGCAGGTTACCACTTGCATAGCTTAAGAATGTTCTATTGTGTAAATTTAAAGTAGAAGCATTAGAGAGCTGGGCAATCCACAGACAGTTTATATTAAAGACAAAAGTTTGGGAAATAATTATAGTATACTGAATGATAAGTGTCAAACTTTAAAAAAGAACTACATACAATTTCTATTGCAAAGCAGAAAGAAACAGCTGATAGAAATTCAAGAAAAGTACACAAAAAACTGCTATTTAAAGGTCTTAGAAATAAATATAAGAGAAAAGCAACAATACATAGCATTAATATAAATGTAAAAGGGAAAAGATAAATCAGGATAAAGTGTTAGCTGTAAGACTAAAGCAACAAGATGGAATTTCATAAATACTCTATATTGAGGAAAAGGTAATTGAGAAAAAATAGACCTAATAAACCAAGAGAAACATGAAATTTATTATAACTGGAAAATGGCAAAGATATTAAAAAGCTGTTCATATCAGTCTTTAGGTAGAAAAATGGAAGAAACGAAATTTGTAGAGTTAGAAACTTCTGAAAAACTAGCCAAAAAAAGCTATAAAGTCAGATACTGAAATATTTAAAAATTTTAAGAACACATAAATCACCCAGCTATCACACATTACCAGGAGGATGACATGTAACCTAAGATAAAGGAAAATCTAATAATGTCTCCGTGGGACTAAATTTTTATTGTTATAATCCTTATTTAATATGTCTAAGCATGAACAATATATTAGGACTGTACCTATGATAGAAATAGCCACTTCTGTATGAATTTATGATTCAAGCTGAAAGACAAAACACAAGAGAAGAATAAAATAGGTTCAGGGGAAAATCCAGAAATCATTTTCCCCACAAAACATTAGAGTATGCTACGTAAGGGTATTATTGTTCTATCAGTCCTTAGAAAAGATAATGATAAATGAAGACTATGTTTGTAGAAAAGTTGAATTGAAAATATGCTAATCAAATATAATAATCTCTGTCCCATTTAGTCTAGATCTGAAATATTTTCTTACTTCTGAATAACCCACCAAACCACCCATTACTAACCCAGAGGAGTAAATGAAGCACTTTGGAAGAGAGCTACCTTTCAGACCACCAACGCTCTATTGGTTTAATTGCACCCCATTGTACTAAGTGGTACTTTAATGGGAGGGAGGATGTAATGCAACTACAGGGCACTTGACACAACAGGGAATATTTTACTCATCTGAGAGGACACTTACAGATACTGCGATGATAACAGTTGTCTAGTACCACTTCACACAAACATCTCTCTACATTCTTATGTATAAATTCACTTCTAAATTTGTCACTGGAAGAACGGGTGATTTTTGCACACTTCAAAAACAGTCAGAAAGCAAATGGTATTTTAAAATAAAATGAAACTTTAAACTCTAAGAGTTCTTTGAACTGCTTGAAAGCAACTACATCTTCTGTGGGCACTGTCCTGGCCAATGTGAAACACTGTGTGCGTGTACAGGAGTGTGTGCATTTTGAGATGGGATGGGAGAAGCAATATATGTGTCTATGAGAATTTATATACATTGCGAGGAGTAGACATGAATGAAAAAATGCTTTGTCCCTGTCCCTAGGTCATCAAAAAACAGGATTCATGTTGAAGTTCTAACCTCTTTTTGACCGCAATAAATAACTCTTGGCTCTGATTCACTCTGCCAGGACCCCAGTGGAGCTCTTTCTGCTTAGAGGACATGGCCCCATTAAACATAAGGTGGGTTATCTCTAGCTGGGCTGCGGGAAAAGGCTTTAACAACACTATTCAAGGCAGCAACAAATATCCTTTGATGTAGCTATCTCACTTCTAGGAATTTATCTTTAAAAATCATTGTGGGTGTATGTGGAGCAAAGGTATACATTTGAGAATGTGTTTCAAAGTGTTGTTTATATTAGCACAAAATTAGAAGCAAAAATACATGTGTAATAGTAGAAGACCAATGAACTATGCTCTATTCCTATATTCAGTTAAATACTTAGTAGTCATTATAAGTAATGATGTAGAAAAACATGTAACGGCATTGAAAAATACCTGTTAAATGTAATTGGATAAAACAAATTATCAGTTAACTTGCTAAGTGTTATACCATTTTGTTATATCTGCATATATAAATGCATAAAATAAGTTATAAGAAAAAAGAATAAAACATGCAGCAAGGTTAAAATATTATCATCTGGGAATGGTAAAATCAGAGATTACCTTTGCTCTCCATGCTTTTTTCTTATTTTTTATATGTTATAAAAGAAATACATATAATCCATCAAAATATTATATATATGGAATATATATTTATTTATTTATCTTAACACTCAGCATCATAATTCTCCCTGGGCAGGGAATGTTTTTAAGAAAAGAATTTGATGAACCAATGGAGGCAGAGGGTGCAAGTTGGAAGCCTGGGAAACCGTCAGCAGTATTCAAGACAAGAAAGGCAAATGTAGGTTACAAGGAGAGGGCTTTGCTTTGTTCTTGAGAGTAAGGGGGAGAATGGAGAAGAAGAAGGGCAAACAAGGAGGACATGTGGAGGTGGGGACAGTACCAGAAATCAGCCAGTGGAAACCCATCTGAATTGGAAGGGTGAAAGATCATTTGAAGAATAAAACGACTAGTGTCAATTTAATGTTTTTACATTTGTAAAAAACCCTCTCCAAAAATCCTCAGTGAAGTACAACATGCTCGCAAATGTTATGTGTAAGAGTCAGTTTCTTAGGTTGACTTCAGAAAGAGCTAAGTTTCCTCTCTGAATATAAGTGCTAGCCAAAGCTGGTACACCCAGGAGGAAAAGCTTAAAGGTATAGGAAACTGTGGGAACTTAAGACTGAGAAATTCACAGACACCTTGGAGAGGGCTCAACATTTCCACAAGACATGGAAATGTTCCACGGCAGAGTGGGTGAATGAACGAATCCTACTGGTTACTGTGGACCGTCACCCCAGTGGGTCCAGAAGGCAGAGCATCAAACCAGAGGATTATTCTTGAGTTTTAAAATCTGATGGAATTTTCCTTGCTAGTTTTGGACTTGCTTAGGACCCATCATTTTTTCCTTCTTTCCTATTTCTCCCGTTTGGAATTGGAATACCTATCCTATGCCTGTCCCACCTATGCCTGTACTTTGGAAGTGCATAACTTGTCTCGTTTTACAGATTCACAGTTGGAGACAAGTTTTGCCTCAAGATGAATCATACCTCAAGTTTCACTCATATCTGATTTAGATGGTATTTAGATGTGACTTTAGATTCTTGAGTCGATGCTGGAATGAGTTAAGACTTTGGGGGATGTTGGGATGAAATGAATGCATTTTGTGTATGAGAAGGACATGAATTTTGGAGGTTCAGAGGTAGAATGCTATGGATTAATTGTGCAACCCCCCTCCCCCCCAATTCACATGTTGAAGCCCTAACCTCCACTGTGATGGTACTTAGAGATGGGACCTTTGGGACATAGGTAGATTTTGATGAGATCATGAGAGTGGAGCCCTCATGATGGGATTAATGCCTTAGGAAAAGAGACACAAGAGAACTTGCTCTCTGTCTCTCTCTGTCTCTCTGTCTCTCTCTAACTCTCTGTCTATTTGCCTATCTGTCTCTGTCTCTCTTTCTTTCTCTCTCTGACATGTGAGGACAGAAAGAGAAGGCAGCAATCTGCAGGCCAGGAAGAGAACCTCCGTGGACAAACTGAACTGAACTGGCCAACACTTTGATCTTGGATTTCCCAGTCTCCAGAACTATGAGAAAATAAATTTATGTTGTTTAAGCATGCAGACTATGGTATCTTGTTATGGCAGCCCAAGCTGACTAATACACTGGTATTAAGAAGCGAAGGTATAACTGAAGCTGACACCTGGGTCACAATTTTAAGTCAAATAACACTTTAAAAACTCACTCCATAGCTAGCCTGATTTTGCCACTTGCCTTTCAGAGAGAAATTCCAGTGTTGCTACTGACCTCAGCCTAACATTTTGCCATCTTTTTTACCTTCTTTAGTTTCTCCACATCCCATTGACTTGTTATTTCAAGTTAGCCCCTCACTTTTGCTTGAATGGCTGTCTATTGGTTTGTTGCCAGCTCAGTATTCAAAAGTGATGTAAGCCAAGCCCAGATTTCTGTTTCCACCCTCAACTTACTTTAAAAACTATTCAAAGACTTACACTCTAGTATTTAGGGCTTAATACTATTTTTGCTTTTAAAGATTAGTCCTCAACACCTGTAGGCATGCCGAGAACCCTTGGCTTCTTGCTTTGATTTTTCTCACTTACATTTTCTCATCTACAAAACTGGATTCTGCCTTCCTGCTCATATGAATGTCAAAGTATGGGATTTAAAAAATTTCTTTCAGGAGGAAATTGTGGCCCTCTGCCACCTAGACTAGTAGTTGTTATGGTATTCCTCACACCTAGAATCATCCAGACTTAGAAAAAAGTACTGAGATTCCTGCAAGTTCGAACTGAAGTAGATGCATAGGAATAATGGCAGAGACTGGGGAGCGACACACCAAAAAGAGTGCTGGTGGATGGGAGTTTCAAACAGAGAAAAGAAAATAAGAAATCAACCCTAGCCTCAAAGGGTGGAGCTCCATGAGAGCAGTGGTCGTGGATGTCTTATTACTGTTGACTCTTCTAGGGCTACTACAGTGCCTGGCATCAAATAGGAACCCATCAAATATTTGTAGAATGAATGAGTGATGAAATGGTGGCTGCATCTATATACTTGACTACTGAGCCTACTCTCCAAGGAAGTACAGAGAATATTACTTCTTTATCAGCAGTGAATATTGTAATCCAACATTAAGTAACTTGCTCTAGATAATTTAACTTTAATTTTGAAAACTCTAACCTAGTTTCTAAGTGTTTTATATTCCTTAATTAACAAGAAAGTTAGTCTTAGGTACAGCTGTAAAATAGAAGGCATTATTCCTTGGCTTCATGTCTTCCAGTGTTTTCCCCTTTCAAGACCCACTCCAGATTCTCCAAACTCAGAAACTTACCTCTCAGATCAGATTCCCTCGTCATCATTCTTGCGAACATACCCAGCAATTCTTTCTTTTTCTTTTGCCTCTTATCTGGGCTAGGCTGTCAGAAACTTTTGAAATGACACATTATCTGACTGATAAAATGTATGTAACCAACCACGCTCACTTTATAAGTAAAGGAAAGCTTCTTCCCAATGCTTCACTGCTCACTTCTACTTTAATGTACATGCCTTTTGGAGACAGTAGACCTCCTTCCTCCGCTCTCCACTATAAGGTGCCATTTAGTACCTCAAATGATGGAATCGAGTATGGGAAGACGAGAGGGTGGCATCAAGACTGTCTTAAAAGAGAGCTCCATACCCCCTCAGATTTTGTAATAGATCATTGAGACATGTCCTCAAAAACGTTTATTTCAAAATCGATAGTATTTTACCTGTTAGATTTTTGTAGTATATGCCTTCATGGATGGGGCAGTGGTGTCCATAGGGTTTGAATTGAAAGAGAATCTTTAATTCTGACATTCTACTCACTAAATGTTACTTATTATTTCTGATTTTCAACTTCTTAACTGTAAAATGGAGATATTACAGATTTGTAGATATATAGCCAGCTAGCTAGCTAGCTACTAACTAGACAATAAATAGTTAGATAGATAGATGATAGATAGAAAGATTGATAGATAGATATTGGTATGACCTATAAACATTTAGCCCAGGCCATGTTCCTAAACTAACTCAATGTACTTATGGACGTGGCTATAGCTATAACGATAGGGATTTATCCAAAACCTACCTCTATTGAATTAAAATATGTGAAGCTTGATGCAGATTTCTATTAGTCCTGAAATCTTGGCTTCAGATAAAAAGTGAAGAGCTTCCTCTGAGTAACTAAGCAATGTTTGTTCCACTCACCCGTGCACTTGCAGAGTAGATTAAAATGTCAGCCACTTTTTATCTTCAAAATAAAACTCTGTACTAAAACATACTCCTTTGGATAATGATGTCCTCTAACACAGGTGTGTAACAGCAGAAACATAACTAAACAAGACTTGTAACAGCGAGAAGTTTGGCAAAATTGAGTGGCACCGCTCTCTATGAGTTTTCATATACCATATTCATTTACCAATAAGTAGAGTCAACTCCAGTAAGATAGTTTTCCTGGTCAAGGTTTAGAAAGGAAGATGAAACACTTTTTTGGAAATCCGTAATTAAGGATGAAAGAGATTTAATAAGAATTTCAGCAAAAGGACAATTTATTGTTGCAAGGTAATAGACTTTGCTAAGTTCCTGTGTGTGAAAATGGTGTGCGACAACTTTTTTTTTTTTTTAAAGTACAGTTGGTTTACAATGTGTTAGTTTCTGGTGTACAGCAAGGTTATTCAGTTATACATATATATTATTTTCCATTATGGTTTATTACAGGATACTGAATATAGTTCCCTGTGCTATACATTAGAACTTGGCTGTTTATCTATTTTTTTTTTTTTTTTTAACTTTGGGTTTATTTATTTATTTATTTTTGGCTGTGTTGGGTCTTCGTTTCTGTGCGAGGGCTTTCTCTAGTTGCGGCGAGCGGGGGCCACTCTTCATCGCGGTGCGCGGGCCTCTCACTATCGTGGCCTCTCTTGTTGCGGAGCACGGGCTCCAGACGCGCAGGCTCAGTAATTGTGGCTCACAGGCCTAGTCGCTCCACGGCATGTGGGATCTTCCTGGACCAGGGCTCGAACCCGTGTCCCCTGCATTGGCAGGCAGATTCTCAACCACTGCGCCACCAGGGAAGCCCCTGTTTCTCTATTTTATACATAGTAGTTTGTATCTACTAATCCCAAACTGCTAATTTATCTCTCCCCCACCCCCTTTCCCCTTTGGTAACTGTAAGTTTGTTTTTTATGTCTATGAGCCCATTTCCGTTTTGTAAATAAATTCATCTGCGTCTATTTTAGATTCCACATATAAGTGATATCATATGATATTTGTCTTTCTCTGCCTGACTTACTTCACTCAGTATGATAATCTCTAGGTCCATCTATGTTGCTGCAAATGGCATTATTTCATTCTTTTTTATGGCTTAGTAATATATATATATATATATATAAAGTAATATGTACATATTACTTTATCTATCCAACTATCGATGGACATTTACATTGCTTCCATGTCTTGGCTATTGTAAATAGTGCTGCTATGAACATCAGGGTGTGTGTGTCTTTTCAAGTTAGTTTTTTCTGGTGTGCAACAACTCTTACCCAATAAGGTGCACACCCAAGTAACAAATGGTAGCCACGAGTCTCCTTACAGATCTGACTTGTCGTTTGAGTGGGGAAACACAATTCGGCCAGACCTGAAAATAAAAAGGGGAAATAAAAGAAGAAGTGCTGAATACTGCTACAGATGACCTTCTCTCTAGATTTCTCCCTACAGGATGCATTTCTTCAGCATCTTCTTCAGCATTTCTTATGAACGAGTGCTGGACAATCATTTAAATAAGATTGGTTTGCTTGAGTCCTCTGTGTGCCCGTTTGTCTCAGTCCAGCCTTCCCCACCATTATCTGGTGACCCACCCGGTCCAAGCAAACCTACAGGTGGCAGAAACTGCAACTGAACAAGGGTTTGCGTGCTGGAAGAGCAAAAAGCCAAACACTGACAACAGGTTCGTAGCAAAGTAAGGGTTTCTTGCAGGGCACCAAGCAAGGGAGTGGGAGACAAGCTTCAGGTCTCACCCGTGCACTTGCAGAGTAGATTAAAATGTCAGCCACTTTTTATCTTCAAAATAAAACTCCCACTTGGTCTTTGAGTTAGGGGGGCTTTTTAACAGGGAAGAACAAGAGGCTGTGATTAGTCATCATCTTATGACATGTCTGTGACATTTCTTTTTTTTTTTTTTTTTTAAATAAATTTATTTATTTATGTATTTATTTATTTATTTATTTATGGCTGTGTTGGGTCTTCGTTTCTGTGCAAGGGCTTTCTCCAGTTGCGGCGAGCAGGGGCCACTCTTCATCGCGGTGCCCGGGCCTCTCACTGTCGCGGCCTCTCGTTGCGGAGCACAGGCTCCAGACGCGCAGGCTCAGTAGTTGTGGCTCACGGGCCCAGTTGCTCCACGGCATGTGGGATCTTCCCGGACCAGGGCTCGAACCCGTGTCCCCTGCATTGGTAGGCAGATTCTCAACCACTGTGCCACCAGGGAAGCCCTCTGTGACATTTCTTACTCGAAGCTTCAGGTGTCAGGATGTCTCTGGTTTACAATTCTCAGCCAGGTGGTCCATAGCTTGGGGGTCTTTTAGTTCATCTTGCCCTGGAGAAATAACCTGAGTTTGTACACTAATGTGTATATATAATGTATATGTATACATGTACACTATTGTGTACATTCTATACGTATCATAGAAATTTTAGTACATTAACGATGTTAACAACAGCAATTTAGTCATCTGACTCTGGTTGGTGAGAGTTCAGTTAGTACAGGCTTAAGGTCAGAGAGAACAAGAAAGGGAATAAAGTTTTGGAGAGATAAGTTAATCATAAACTCAGGAAGGAAACTTGGTTTTAGAGGAACTCGGTTTCAAAACTAACTATAGAGCAACTAATAACTTGTTGCATTTAATTATGATTGGATCTTCTTAACCCATGTGTGGCATCTGTCAGACTGCAAAACAGGCCTTGGTCTCAGTTCTAAATTAGTCCCTCTAAAACTGAGAACAAAGTTCTTCTCACCATCCCCAGAAAAATAATAGTTTCTGAGTGCAGGGAGCATATTTTCTTTAATTTTCTACACATTATGATATCTAGAATCGTGTTTTACAAAAATGAGGTTGTATTGAATAATTATTAAATATATACATATATATTTTATATGTATACCTTTTTTTTGCAGCTAGCCACCAGATCTACCAGTCTAACTTATGAATGCTGCATTTGTATCTCCTCCAACCTCCGGTTTTCTAAATATTTTGTCAGGGTGGCTATTAACTTGACATTGTTTTCTTTGTGTTTCCTAAAGCATAGCCAGAATATACCTATTGTCTTTGCATTTTAAATAGATATATACTACCACACATTCCTCTCTTCATTCCTAAGTAGTCAGAAAACCCAGCATATTATGAGAAATGGCTCTAGCACAATCGCTTCTCTGCTTTTATCCAGTCTAATCTTATCTCTTCGTTTGATTTCTATTTAGGGGGATTTGCCAGGCAAAGAGTGGTTGTTCAAAAAGTGTTTGTGCCGTTATTCCTGAATGAATTGTTCTTGCAAAATGCCTAGGAAAGTTTCTTCAAATGCTCTTCTCAAGCAAATATTTTTTTATCCAAGACCCTTTAGATGCAAACATGTTTTTGTTAAAAAAATGTCTAGCTAGAGATTATAATGAGTTGGCTGGATAAAAGCAGGATAATTAGGAGTTAACTAATCAAGAGGTCTTCAGAAATGCAAATGCCTTATTTGAGATAAAAGAGATGTCTAACCTGCTTTTACTACCTCTTCAAACCAGGAAAAAAAGCCAGAGATAAAAATTGACTTTGATGAATGCCACCCTCAATATTACAAACGCGGGCAGCAGAAGCCCTGAGCTTCCATTACTGAATCAGCATGGAAGTCAGTTTTCGCAGGTAAAGAGTCATCATTTATTGAATAATCAATTTATTCATTTAACAAACTATCAAGAAGCAAGCATTTTCCTAGGTTCTGGGCTGGCAAAAATAATTACCAGACTGTGTCATTCTCAAGGGCTTTCAACTTAGTAGTTAAAGAAAGACATGAAAAAAAATAATGTGTTAAAAATATTTTCCATGTGACAATGCAAGTATCAATACAGGATTCATTGGGGGCATCCTTTCAGTCTATCAGAGGTGGAGGTGGCAGTTTATCAGTGGAGGCTTAATAGAGGGAGTTGGACTTGACTCAGAGATTGCTGTTCTGACAAGGAAAGAGCACGGGTGAAAGCGCAGTAAGGAGTGCAACGATGGCAAAGGAAGTGCTAGTGTTGGGAGAATATACGATGTGAAACTAGCACCAGCAGGGGTGATTCTGGAAAGAGGAATTTACTCATTCATCCAACAAACATTGAATACCTACCACATGTCCTGGGGAAATGTTTGTCTTCACTGACTTGTAGTTTAGGAGTAGGATAGATAGATACAGATACAGATACAGATACAGATATAGATATAGATACAGATATAGATATATAGATATAGATATATAATTTTATAATTATATATTATAGTATTTTAATTGGGTTACGAACATTATGAAAATATACATGGTACATTATGGGCATACCTCTTATAGTCAGGGAAAATTTCCAGATGATTAATTAACAAAACTTCTGAATGTAGAGCTTCAAAGAAGGGAAAGAATAAATACGGCAAACATGAGAAGAAAAGGCATCTCTTAAGCATGGGGAAGTATGAATACAGGGGAGACCTTGGCCAGAAACAGTGTGGTGAATGCAGGAGCACCGCAAGTGATGAGTGACACGAGGATAGAAAGAGAAGTAGAGATAAGACGATGGGCCAGCTTTTTTAGCTAGGGTGTTTGGACTTTATCTGGTAAGAAATGGGGAGCCTTTGAAGGATTCTTACACACTAAGAACTTTTTTTTTTGTCTGATATCTGCAACTTTGCCATTTCCTATTTGAATGTAGTTCATCTCACTTGCTTTCTCCGCAGTGATTATCATTAAAATCCTCCAATAGAAAAGCATCTCTGTGTGTGTTTCCCAAAGCAGCTAAGAAGAGAAGAGTGAGGGAGATGGCTTTACATTCTGCAACTAGACTTGGATTTAAAAAAGAAAACAAAACAAGGGATGGAATGGACTGAACGAGCACACAGGAATTGAAAAAGGAAGAAAGCATGCAGACAGCCTGGAGCAGAGTGGGCCACACACCCTTGGGGCTCCCATAAACTTCCCAGGTAGGAAATTGGAAGCTCTAGCATGGTTTGGTTACTCAGTTTGAGTGACAGAAACCTGAGTTTCTATGCAAGAACCTTGGTGATCCACAAACTCTTGATTTGGGTTAATATTGGAGTGAGAAATGTCTTGGTTTATTGTTTTTTTAAAAAAAGCTTTATAGAATATTTTGAATTTTTCATGTCACTCCTGATGTGTAATTAAGTGACACACCAGTGTAAAATGAGTCTTTTCATCCAATTTTCCAAGGGTAATTATATGTAATTGAAGAGAAATAGGAGCTGCTCCTACTTTAAGTTGGTGAGTATATCATACCACCATTTATGATTCATATGATAATCATACCCACAGCCTAATGAGATCAAAATGCGTGTTTCTAAGCGAGGACGCTGACTAACTGGCATAGTATACTGAGCAATTAAAATGGAAACAGCTCCCAGCAACATATTCAAGTTTGCAAAGAGAGAATTTTTAGAGCCTGTTGGGAAACAATCTTCCATGAGTTTCTCACATTTCTACACATCTTGTGAAGTGAGGCATTGACTGCCCTTTGTTTCAAGTCACTAACTACCCTTTGTTCCGGACTATTTTTTACAAGGGTGTTTGTATAACAAACACCGTTGGAAAATATATTGTCTCCCTTCAGAGCAAAAGACAGTTTTGCTTAGAGTCTTGAGAGGTAGAGACGTATGTCCCTGCAGAGCGAAGGGCCATTACACTGCCCATTATAAACACTCAGGTTCCCTAAACTCAGGGATCCTCTCTGAGTCCAGTAACACATGCTGTACACGCAGGCATCCATCCGGGCCCATTCACATTGCACTGTGGAACCAGGAGCCAAGGAAAACTGGTGCAAATATGCCAGCGTTCATACTGCTCGCTGATGTGCCAGGAGTGAGATACGTCTTCGTCTCTGACCTCAGAGTTCCTATCTTCTGCTGCCCTATATGACACTGTCACAGGCTACATTCTCAGCTTCAAAGCAGAATAAAATCTCAGACCCTTCACACTTTCAGCAGAGTCGAATGGTCAAGAGAAACTAACTGTTTTGGATGACATTTTAATTGGGGTGGGTCTCTTAACATGGCAACTTACCAATAATCACATCAAAATGTATCATATATCATATGTCCTAAGGAAAGTGGGTCTGTAGTGTTCAAGGAGAATGGTGCTCTGACTCAGCCTCTCCTAATTCTATGAGAATGTACTAGAAAACTGACATGAAAAATATTTCTCCAGAAAGACAATAATTTTTCCTGATTCAGGCACCAATCAGAAAATACACCTGCTCCTTTAGCATGTTTCATGAGAGTTATGGGAATATTGATAGAATCTGCGAGGAAGATCGGGAGTTTTGGTTCATTACTGCTCCTCCACTTTCAAGTTCTATGGCTTTAAACAAGCTACATATTCTCTTGCAACTTCAGTTTTTTCTGTGTGTGTGTGTGTGCATATGTAGAAATACATACATAAGTGTCCCATATACAGGGGTGCCACTTAAGACAGTAGTTATTATCATTTTATTAATACAAACTACAAGAGTTTGAATTCAGTATCAGGGTGTTAATCAGTCTATAATCTTGCTTACATTTTCATATGGGTAATACTCAAGAGCAAACATTAACTTTCAACTCATGATGGTTACTCAGAGTCTGTGTTTCCTAGGAATCACTTATATATGTATCAGATTTCTCATTGCTCTCACTACATTGCAACTTGAAAAATAATTTGACTGATTTATTCAGTACATATTTAACAATGGAGGAAAAAAATATGCCGCTGTCAACTATTTGTCAGACAGAAGCAAACAATTACAATATAACGTGGCAAGTTTAATCCATCTGCCTTTTTATTAGCATAAGGCAGGGATATAAATAAATAAATAATTTGCAAAGATCAAACATGGTGGTTAATTGATATATAAGAGGCAGGTACACACTGCCCTTGAAGCATAGAGAAAGGATTGTCTCTGACTGGAGTAGCAACCTGAGACATGACAGGTTTGGGGAATTCCAAGCTTTATGTTCTTTTGATTGGAAGAAAGTTCTGATCAGCCTCTCATCTCTCCACCTATAGAGTAGACTTAGAATCTTGTTGAACTACTCAGAAAGTCAATGTATGTAATGTAGGCCGTCTCTTTATTGTCTCCAAAAGCACTTAATGTTATAAGAGAAATAATTATGGTAACTCCTTCAATTTAAAGACATGCCTCACCCTTGTTCTTGATCTCATTCATTCCTTCTGTCTCAAGACCCTTGGTCCATCATTCATTTTCTCTCTCTTTGCTGCAAAGGCTCTTATCCTAGAAACAATTAGCTTTTCAGGACACCAGTAATTCCCTCAAAAGGCATGCAAACTGTAGTAAACATAGTCTGTGTCACACACACCAGAAAAAAAGTTAAAAAGGAGGGCTCTGGTGTATGCTTAATTCCTTTCTCTCTTCTGGCCCTTTCTTATCAGTACATGTTACAAGAGAACTTCACAACCCTTCTCTATCTATCATTCCTTTTTTCCTCCTTACCTTACTGCAAAGCTTCTTGGAAAAGTACTAAGTGCTTACTGCATTTATTTATCATTTGCAGTTTATGCTTCAGCCCACTACTTTCTGGCTTCTAGTACCATAGCTACTGGCTCAAATTGCTCTTGCTAAAGCTTCATGTGATTTAAGTGATCAAAAAAAATATATTTATGCAGTCTTGTCTTACTTAATAACTATATGTGATGCTGTTTACTACTCCCTTCTCCTTAAGACACTCTGCTGCTTTGACTTTCAGACACCATCAATCCTGTTACCCTCCTACCTTTGCGAGTGCCTTTCTTCAAAGATATTTTTGTTACAGATAGGCCCATCCTTGGCTCCATTCAACAATTCTTCCTGAAAAAACTTCTGCAAGCTTGCACTTTGCTTCAATTAGTTATATTTCTGATAACAGCTTAGTGAGCCTTATCCCATATTACGAAGGAAGTCCAATACCTTACATAGGATTTCTGTGAATTCTTAGGGAATTAGGTTTTCATGGGAACACTTGGCTCCAAATTTCTAAAACTTAATCTCACCTGTATTTTATATTCTTCAGTTGTTTTAATCTCACTGCTTTAAATGTGAAATTTGGCTGTTTTTTTCCTTGATTTCCCCCAAAGTAATTCACAAGAGCATGCACGAGCAACAGTCTTAGCAGAAGGTATAAGGTAAATAATGCATGTGTGTGTGTGCGTGTGGTGTGTGTGTGTGTGTGTGGTATGTATGCATGTGCGGCAATGAGGGGAGAGGTGGTATGATTATATTACAGCATTTCTCACTGGTCTGTCCAATCCTTCACCATATTCCTCAGAACATACACTTACCCTCAATATTCTCTCCTTGTCTCTTTACTTTTCTGTTTCCAAGCCATCTCACCGTATTAGTATTAGGCAAACCAATTTAACTTTCTACCCTATAGTCAGTTCTGAGTTTAATTTTGCATATTCAAAGACTCATTACAACATCCATTAAAACAGAACTAGAATCTGTAGAAAAGAGTCTAATGGAAATTCTACAAAAGAAAATATAAAAACTGAAATTATGTACTCAATAAGTTTAACAGTAGGTTAGATGCAGCATAAGAGGACATTCATAAACTAAAAGATAGATCAAAAGAAAATATCCAGACTGAAGCATGAAGAGAAAATCAGGGAGAAAAATACAGAAATGAGCATAGTGTTATAGAGTAGGTATTGAAATGAGCCACATATCAAGTGGTAAGATCCTAGGTAATAGAACATTTTCAAGGAGCTCCAAAATACCTTCTCCTGAAACAGCATTAGATTGAGAAATCTCAACCAGAATCACTTAGTAATTCCTCAAGAAAAATGCTTTTTAAGCTCTTACATCATATAGAATAATACTAAACATAAAGTATGTAGCTAGCAAGGAAATAATCAGGCTTATTGGTGGAAATTAGAATCATTTGCAATTAAAATTTTAATTTTAATATGTATTAAATGCCTTATAACCTTATGTGGTTACTACTTGTTATTCACAGGAGTTACTTCTATAAAGTCATTACAAAGTCTGAATTAGCAAATACTGAATCATTTCCCCTAGGGGAAACACAGGATTAGGTTCCTGAGAGCCTCTAGTCACAACATTTTAATCAACCTATCAATACTGTACATAATCTTGTTTTATGTGTGTTTATCCTTAAAGAGATCTTATTTAATATATATCATTGATTCATTAACGTTAAGCTCACAGCCACAGCACTATAACTCATGCCCAAATGAAGCTAATCTAACACACCTATCTTCTCCATAAGACACAATATAATCCCTTGCATTTAGGAATACTACACAAAACTTCATCACTATGCTTGGGGCCGATTTTAAATAGCAAAATCACCAACGAAAAGGACAACGTTGTAGAAAATGTGGCACTAAATATACAGTGAAGAGGATACTTGTTTACAGACTGAGATCTGAAATAAGAAGGAAGTGCTGCCTTGTTCAACTGGGAATATGTACATCGGGTGACTCAAATTTTTTGCTACTCTGTATATGTGCATGTCTGTGAATGATCAACAAAGTGCCATGAGGATTGATTTGGGTTACAAGCAAATTTTAGCAAGTAGGTGAATTCACAAATACAGGATTTGTGAATAATGATCAAACGTGTGTGTGTATATACACACACATATATAATTTACATTTATATAATTTATCTTTAAATTATTATACTTTATATTTTTTATGTATATTATAATGAGGCATGTAGAAATTGTGACACGCTTTCCTAAACAAAAGAAGAAAGAAACTTCAGTAAGGGCAATCTTTCCCACACCTCCACCCCAGCACTCCCGATGCTCCAAGCCCTGATTCTCTTTGTTTCTATAGAACTTAGTATCTTCCATTTATTTGTCTATTTATTAACTCACTCATCCATTTATTCATTTATTTATTGTGTTTATTACTCATTTTCTGTCTTCCTCTTCTATGTCACAAAGACAGGGACCTTTGTTTTGTTCACTGATAGATCCCAATGGAACAATTAGAAAGAAGGAATTAGCTTTAATGTGTTTCTCCTACTCACCTCTTACTAAAGTTTGAGGCTTATGGTGCTTTGCGCAGAACATAGTAAGATAGTAGCTGTAAAGTAGTGGGAAAAGTATTGAAGAAGTAATTAGAGACCCAGGTCCGACAGCCCCACTTTAATAAATTCTTATCTTGGTAATCTCATCATTCTGAGCCTTGCTTAACTCTACTAAAAAATAGAAGTAATAATTACCCCTGTGCATATCAAGGAGTTACCAATTATCAAGTATTAACAAATAAGAGCATACAGCCTTGGAACACTCCAAGTAAACATAAAGTCTTTTTATTTTAGCAGGTACTCAAAAACAACTATACAATACATGATATCAAATTAGAAATTCTTGGATATTTCCATTTTAAGCTCAGCAAAGGTACATTTTTCTCATATGTCCTTCCCTACTTTTATCTTACTTTTAGTTTTTAAGCGACGCATACTTTAGTTGTCTGTTGTGATTCTCCACAATTCTACACAAGATTCTAACAATTTCAAATATTATGCTAAAAAATAGTCAAAATCAAGAAAATAAGCTAACAAAGATACCAAGGTAACAAGATACTAATTGTCTGAAAAAAAGAATAACTCAGGAAAAAACAAGATATTGAGGAATGTATTGATTCACTTTAACTAGTACTTTAGTTCCTTGCATTAAATGCACTAGAAGAAATCAAAACATACATTTTCTGTATAATCTTCTATAATACAAATGTGGATGCACAGGGGAAAAAAAGTGAAATCTCTTTATGGAATCAAGGACAGTACTGATAATTTCTCTCTTTTTATGATGGGATTGTTTTTCTCATGAGATTTTGTCAGGCCCTTGAAATTGGTGTCACTTTTGATTAATTCTTTTTGTACTGTGATGACAACTAATGGAATGATTTGAAAGCTATTTGCTTTACAAAAAAGATCCAATATAGCTGCCTTTTGTGCCCATTCTTAAAGCTTTTACTTCTTTTTCTTGAAATAATTAGTAAAAGAGAAGAAAGATTGCTGTAATTACTAAACATTATAAACTATATCTGGGTTCCTGACATTCACAGGAGCTGTCATTAAAATTAGATCACTTGTCTCACTTTAAGGAAATGTTACTTCTTACTATGTTGATGATATAATCTGAAAAATATCTTGACAGGATACTAATTCTGAAAACAGAATAAAGGCCCTTCAATACATACTTATTTTTTCCTTACTCAGAAATCTATAAGGTGATTAAAGTTGTGCCTTCAAGTATATCAAGTCCTTATGATTGGCATTGTAAAAATGGATCAAAGCCATCAATTATTTCATAAGAACCACCAGAGTTCAAGGATAATAATTATAAATCAATTTTAAAGACAGATCAAAAGTAAAAGGTAAGAATAGCCTTTCAGTCCTGCTCAAGTAATCAACTGATTTGCATTAGGGGCAAGACTGAGTAAAAAACTTTTAATATGCACAATGATTTCAAGTATTTCTTTTTCCCTGTTAAAGTTAACACTTGTATACTCCAACATTTTTTCATTAGTCCCTTGTTTATTGGTATTATAGTAAATACTATCATATATAGAGTCATTTTCTCCTGATGACATAGCAATATTCTTATATTGCCAATAAATGCATGAGTTTTTGTTAACAAATGTGATCAATATACTGTCATATGCAGATAATAGAAATACTTCAGAGACAAAGGGAAAAATAAGTAGCATGAGAAATAAAGCCTTAAGTCAAAACATTATCAATGAAAATCCAGATTATTCCTCCAGACACAGAAATATGTAACTACCTAAATTACAATCTGAAAGGACCAAAGATCTTAAATTACCTTAATTAAACATTCTACAGTGGCAAGAAAATTCAAAAGCTATACAAATGTAAATGTTTTTAATTTGTTGAATAATTAAATGGTCTTTAACAACAAAATGTTATGTTATGCATCTTATATTTCCTTGCTATGTAGGGTACATAATTATGGTAGCTATGAAAACCAACAATAAAAACATTTGAAATTAATGGTACCTAAAGTTATGCTTGGAAATCAATGCTCTTCCCCGCCCTGAAACAACAAAGTTGATTCTATTAAATGTGATAAATGAAATGTAAATTAAAATTTTAATAAGGTGCTTGTTAATCCATTTGTTCACAGCTAACTTGAACTCAGTTAAATTAGCTTCTTATTATGAGCACTAGAGATATGATTTCTTCTAAATCTCAAGGGCAAATAAGTGTTAGAGGACTGCTTGTCCCATGATAGCTCCATAAATTGTTATTAAAATTATTCACTAGCTACTTTTTCTGTGATGCATTTCATTTAGAAAATCAAAACTGTGTTGTTAAAGAGAGCAAAAGCCCTCCAACAGCAATCACAACACCAGATACAAAGGCAAAATAAAACTACATATGAGCTATTCTGGGATTTTTATCATTGCCTTGACATTTTATCTCCATGAATTGAAGAAAATAGTCTTCAAATAATTGTAAAATATTACTCGGTTTCTGAGGCACAGGGTTACTCCTGGAAAGTTTGGGAAATTTTTTTTTTTTTTTAAACATCTTTATTGAAGTATAATTGCTTTACAATGGTGTGTTAGTTTCTGCTTTATAACAAAGTGAATCAGTTATACATATACATATGTTCCCATATCTCCTCCCTCTTGCATCTCCCTCCCTCCCACCCTCCCCATCCCACCCCTCCAGGTGGTCACAAAGCCCCGAGCTGATCTCCCTGTGCTATGCGGTTGCTTCCCACTAGCTATCTATTTTACATTTGGTAGTGTATATATGTCCATGACACTCTCTCACCCTGTCAGATCTCACCCCTCCCCCTCCTCATATCCTCAAGTCCATACTCTAGTAGGTCTGTGTCTTTATTCCCGTCTTGCCACTAGGTTCTTCATGGCCTTTTTTTTTTTTTTTTTTTTCCCTTAGATTCCATATATATGTGTTAGCATACTGTATTTCTTTTTCTCTTTCTGACTTACTTCACTCTGTATGACAGACTCTAACTCCACCCACCTCATTACAAATACCTCCATTTCATTTCTTTTTATGGCTGAGTAATATTCCATTGTATATATGTGCCACATCTTCTTTACCCATTCATCTGATCATGGACACTTAGGTTGCTTCCATGTCCTGGCTATTGTAAAAAGAGCTGCAATGAACATTTTGGTACATGACTCTTTTTGAATTATGGTTTTCTCAGGGTATATGCCCAGTAGTGGGATTGCTGGGTCGTATGGTAGTTCTATTTTTAGTTTTTTAAGGAACCTCCATACTGTTCTCCATAGTGGCTGTATCAATTTACATTCCCACCAACAGTGCAAGAGGGTTCCCTTTTCTCCACACCCTCTCCAGCATTTATTGTTTCTAGATTTTTTAATGATGGCCATTCTGACCGGTGTGAGATGATATCTCATTGTAGTTTTGATTTGCATTTCTCTAATGATTAATGATGTTGAGCATTCTTTCATGTGTCTGTTGGCAATCTGTATATCTTCTTCGGAGAAATGTCTATTTAGGTCTTCTGCCCATTTTTGGATTGGGTTGTTTGTTTTTTTGTTATTGAGCTACATGAGCTGCTTGTAAATCTTGGAGATTAATCCTTTGTCAGGTGCTTCATTTGCAAATACTTTCTCCCATTCTGAGGGTTGTCTTTTGGTCTTGTTTATGGTTTCCTTTGCTGTGCAAAAGCTTTTAAGTTTCATTAGGTCCCATTTGTTTATTTGTGTTTTTATTTCCATTTCTCTAGGACCTGGGTCAAAAAGGATCTTGCTGTGATTTATGTCATAGAGTGTTCTGCCTATGTTTTCCTCTAAGAGTTTGATAGTGTCTGGCCTTACACTTAGGTCTTTAATCCATTTTGAGTTTATTTTTGTGTATGGTGTCAGGGAGTGTTCTAATTTCATACTTTTACATGTATCTGTCCAATTTTCCCAACACCACTTATTGAAGAGGCTGTCTTTTCTCCACTGTATATGCTTGCCTCCTTTATCAAAGATAAGGTGACCATATGTGCGTGGGCTTATCTCTGGGCTTTCTATCCTGTTCCATTGATCTATATTTCTGTTTTTGTGCCAGTACCAAACTGTCTTGATTACTGTAGCTTTGTAATATAGTCTGAAGTCTTTTTAATATTTAATATTTGTTAAATGTTCTTTTTAATCTCCAGGATAGAGTTTCTCAACTTTGGGCACCTGCAGACAGATTATCTAGTTAATGCAGTGTGTCTAGTGCAAATAATAATATCAATTTTAGGTTAAAATTTTTTAATAATTCATCATTAAAAGCAAAAGTTAAACAATGATTAAAATTCATAATAATAATTAATTTTCCATGAGAGAGGAGAGAGATACTTTTTACAATGTTTACCAAGAAGGCTAGTCTGAGGCTAGATCGTTACTAAGACCATCACTAAGTAGAGTCCAACCAGCTGGTTTTACTTCTTACCCTTTACTTGTACAACATGGGAAAGCCTATGTTATAACTGTAGATATTCTGAAATAGCAATCTGCACTTGGTGGTTCTCCCAGGCAAATATTAACACTCAAATCAAGCATGGACATGAGCTCTTCAACAAATAAAGCCAGTATTGTGTTTCATGAGATGCCAAGTCAACAATTATTCTACCCATGTACGTGGAAAGGGTATGAGTTTCTAGCACTCCTGGAAATAAGGTGGTAAAAAACTGCAGAAAATGCAAATTTAAAAAAAATAAGCCACAGTTTACAATGATAGTAACTAAATGCTACTTAAGAACTAACGGTTTTTAAGCATATTTACCACATTTGAAAATAATTATGGAACCTGGAATATCCAAAGCAAAGCAATCTTGATAAAGAAAAACAAAGTTAGAAGATTTGCACATCATTTCAGAAGTTATTACAAAGCTACAGCAATCGACAGTGTACTAGCATAAGGACAGATACACAGATCAATCAAATAAGATTAAGAGTCCAGAACTGAATCCGTATGTCTATGGTCAATTGATTTCAAACAAGGGTGTCAAGATGATTCAATGGAGACAGAAGAATTTTTTCAACAAATGGCTCTGGGACACTAGAATAACTTAGAATGGATCATAGATTTAATGTAAGAACTAAACTTATAAAACTCTTGGAAAAAATCATAGATGTAAATATTTGTAAACAGATTAGGCAATGCATTCCTAGAAATAATACCAAAAGCACAATGGACAAAAGAAAATACAGATAACCTGGGCACTCAGGACAACTGGTCCTCGAATATCATGGAGCTCTCACAGCAGCCCTGGACTGGTTTCCTTCAGCTCTCTTTTGACAAAAGTGAATAAACTTCTATCTTGCTTGAAAAAAACTTATAGATAGATAGATAGATAACCTGGAATGCGTCAAATTTAGAAAAGTTTTTGCTTTAAAGGACACCATAAGAAAATGAAATGACAACTCATAGAATGGGACAAAATATTTACAACTATATATCTGACAAGCAATTTGTATCTAGAATATATAAGGAACTCATAACTTGACAATAAAAAGACAACTTAATTTAAAAACTGGGAACAAGATTTGAGTAGATATTTCTCCAAAGAAGCTATACAAATGTCCAATAAGTATATGAAAAATCTTCAACATCAACAATCATTAGGGAAATATGCATCAAAGCCACAATGAGATATCACTTCTAGGATGATTAAAATAAAAAAGGCAGATAATAACAAATGGTGGTGAGGATGAGGAGAAATTGGGATCCTCATTCATTGTTGGTTGAATTATAAAATGTTGCAGCCACTTCAAAAAACATTTTGACAGTTTCTAAAAATGTTAAACATAGAGTTATCATATGACCCAGCAGTTCTTTTCCTAGCTATGTAACCAAGAAAAATTAAAATATATGTCTACACAAATGTTCAGAGCAACATTAGTCATAGTAACCAAAACAGTGGAAACAACCTAAATGTCTAATTACTGATGAATGGATAAACAAATATTCATTCAGTGGAATATTATTCAAGTGTTAAACTAAATGAAGTACAGACATATGCTAAAACATGGGTGAATTTTGAAAGCATATATTAAATGAAAGAAGACAGTTAGTTAACAAAAGATCACATGTTCCAGTTTTCATTTTTGTGAAATGTCCAGAATAAGTAAATCAATTGAAACAGAAAATATAATAGTGGTTGCCAGCAGCTGAGTGGAGGAGAGAATGGAGAAAAACTGCTAATGGGAATAAAGTCTCTTTTCGGGATGATGAAATATTCTAAAATTAGTGCTGAAGATAGATCAACTTTGAAAATATACTAAAAATGGCTGAAGTGTATATTTTTAAAGAGTGAATTTTATATGTAACATATGTCAGTAAAGCTGTTATTTAAAAAAACAATTGGTAAATATTATGGAGTTGTGTATAAATCATAATAAATCTAGCATAAGGCCCCTTTGTATTTTATCTAAAAGTAAGTACTTTTAGTGGTAGGGACCATTTGTTTTCAAATCCTCAAGGCACAGTGATATAAATTACTTACTTGAGGCTATTAGTCCGTATTTCATTAGAATTGTAGAATAAATGAAGAATGCTTTTAAGTAACATAAGACACTTTCAGGTTATACTAGGTTTGGGGAGAAGAATTCAAAGAAAATTAGTGGCAAACTGAAAGAAATCTGTTTCATGACTGTAAATAGTGACACTGTGGAGTTGAACAGGAAGGTAGCAGCAGCTTCAAAATCTACATGAAATGGAATGAAAAAGTCAAATGGTTTTGTCAAGATTCTGGAATCATAAAAATATAATTGCCAAGTATGTATAAGAACAATGACACAAAAGCGATGTGGTCTTATAAAGGCTGGAGTCATATCAAAAGCTAATTTCTTCAGAAGTTAGCTGATATGATGAAAATAGCTCCCAAACAATTATGGAGAGAGAGAGGCTATGGCGGAAGACTAATAAAAGTGGAAAAGAAATGACAGTGTTAGAAAGTATTCAGTGATTCATACAAAACAAAAAGATAAGGGATTCAAAAGTAATACAATCTCTGATGACAACTAAATATGCTGAGAGTTTAAATTATCTGGCATTATATTGTTTTATTGAAGAAAAGGTAACAGATATTTCTCACAGATATCCCTAATATGTATAGATGTAAGTTTTAAAATTGAAAGTTACTAATGGAAAAATACACCCTGAGAAAATAAAACTAAGCAAAATAAAAATATAACTCCAGATAAGCATTTGAAATGGGGAAGAAAAGTAACATAATATTTTGAGGATGGTATTTTGAGTTTGTATTAAAAATCTTGGTAGTAGAAGCAGATTTGGAGAGATTATAAGAAGAGAGAATAAAAAGAAAATTATGACTGTGAGAGTGTATCATCATTTTCTGTAGCCAAATAGATGCAATGAAATGGTACATCTCTGACGACTTTACAAAACTTACAGAGGCAAGATGGCAAAATACAGCCGAAATATAGGGATATGGAAGATTTCAACTTCTTAGTTATCAGCTGGAATTTCTATTGGTTATCAGTGAAGCAATTTAAAACCTTACTTACCTTGCTAACAATTTCATCTGCCCAAAGATAAAGAAAGTAGATAAAACAGGTGGGATGGAAGGTACTCTTGGGGAAATATTTCTTACCAATGGGGGAAATTGGGTGGAGAAGCAGAAGTGACTGAAACCTGGGGAGAAGGTTACCACGTCATCTCAAAGAAGAGTTTTGAGCAGAATCACATGTGACACTGTTTCTAGTGCCATTGAACACAAAACTGCTTCTTTTTTTTTTTTTTTTTTAATCTATGTATCATTTCTTTTGTTGCTTTGTATCTTTCATGAATGGGAATTGGAAAAAATTCTTTTAAGAGAAGTCCCATCCATGGATGGATGGGGGGAAGAGAAAAGAATGGAAGAAAGGAAGCGAAAAATAATTATGTTTATCTAAGAAGATAATTTAAAACCAACAAAGTTTTTAATGAGAAAAACTAAAATATTTATATCTTAAAATAACAGGTATAAAATGCTCAAATAATAGCTGATTAATTTGTTTTCAGTAGATTGACATAAAATTTTTTAACAGTTAAAGAAACCTTAGTCTAGGGCTCCCCTGTTGGCGCAGTGGTTAAGAATCTGCCTGCCAATGCAGGGGGCACAGGTTGGAGCCCTGGTCCGGGAAGATACCGCATGCCACGGAGTAACTAAGTCCGTGCACCACAACTACTGAGCCCGCGTGCCACAACTACTGAAGCCCGCGTGCCTAGAGCCTGTTCTCCACAACAAGAGAAGCCACCGCAATGAGAAGCCCGCGCACCGCAACAAAGAGTAGCCCCCGCTCCACACAACTAGAGAAAGCCTGCACGCAGCATCGAAGAACCAACGCAGCCAAAAATTTAAAAAAACAGAAAAAACCCTTAGTCTATGTTAGACTTAATGAGAATTTGATTAACAAAAGTAGACTAAAACACTTTAAGATGTCACTAAGCGCCATATGAATGTTTGAGACATTTGTGTGATTCTGAAACAGCGTGTCTCACTTGATTCGTCCATGTTGAGACTATCTGAACAATTGATTATATTTAGTACGATCTACTTTAATAACAAAATATAAGCGCCACATTCTCAAATTCTCATTCTCGTCTTCTTCACTTACATGATAAATCTATCACTTCTTTGCCTTTTTCATGAAATAAAAGGGCCAATAATAAGGAATTGGGCCGAAATACTTCATAATATTTAAAAAGTATTCAGGTGTTTGCCATCCAAACCAAGGTCTGGTAGGATTAATGAATGATGAAATATTAATATTATATGGCTGTTATTAAATGGAAATTTTCTCATAAATAATACACATTTAAACATTTATAAGAAAGAATTTTTTTTCCAGTTTTGTTAGGGTTTGAGGTAGGGGACAAATGAAGTAAGAGCTATTTAGGAATATTTATTTTTCTGAGTAGGGTGTCCATTTGACAAACAGATAAACATAGGGTCTGGGTCTAGATTAGAACTCGAGTTCTGTCTGTTCAAACCACTGGGATGTGCTATTGTAATATATTCACTGCCAAGAGATACACTACAGTGCAAATGATGGAGTCTATCATATACAAAAAAACTGACTTCCCATCAGCTGCATATTACGAAAAGAAAAATTGTAATGAGAATCAGTGTCAAAATGTGACATAGCATGAAATATATTCATCATTCACATATGAAAAAGAAAGAGTATCACCTGCCCATTGTGGACACTTAAAGGTAAATTAACAATGAGTAAAAGGGTGGTGGGACCTCCAATTTGGTTGACAAAGTTTACATTAACCTTGTGCTACATTTATTGCTTACTTTTTTAACTTTAATAAGATTCGAAAAACGCTTGCAATGAGGCAATGAGGTGTAGAGTAGTCTTGGCCAAAAAGCAGTAATTACAATACAGCATAGGTCAAAAAGCCACAGGCTAGTCTAGTTCAAATTACTATTCATCCAGTCCTGGTTAAATCTAGTATACAACTAAAAAGAAGAATCTAAGTATTTATAAATATTTATGCATTTTGTATTGACAGTTTAGACATTTTTCTTCTTTTTTTTTAAGACCAAAAAATAAAAGTCTTCAAAACACCTTCACAGAAATGGAGATATACATATACTCTTTATCTATCTTGTCACAATGGAATATAAACTTAATGTTATTAATTATTAACAAACTATATACCAAAATCAATAAAATCTCTATTAGAAAAACCAGTGAATACTTCAAATGAGCTCATCCATATCCCTAAGGTTATAGGAAATGTTTTCAAGAAAAAAATAGAACATTGGAGTATTACTGTTTTATCTGATTTTCTGCATATCCATGTTAAGATATAAACAGATGACAAATTTAAGATTTTAACATATAATTTGCAGGGCAGGATACAAGCGTGAGGTTCTTCTACTAGACAGAAACCACGTTCACTTATGTTTTTGCTACTCACAGTCTTAACCAAATGGGGAAAACCACTTTCTGTACTAAATTGCAGAAAGTCAGATTATCCCCAAAAGTTTTAATTGTTAATTTTTTAATGTTTTGTTTCTTCAAAATCCTACTTTTATTTAAGTGTATCCAGATTACATATTAAAACTATCAAACTTCTAAAACCTATCAGCAACGCAGAGTGAAGGAATAAAATAGCTTGTTAAACAGAGTTTGAGGTGATTTACCAAACTGCAGTCTACAAAAACTGAATCTTATAATTTTTTAATTATGCTAGAAAATTTCTAGAAACAAGTAACTAAGACACAACTAATGTCTTCTCATATATAAAAACCTCTAATGTGAAAGAAGCAGTGGAAAAACAGCTGTATTGCCTCAGAAACAAGTCTGATCCATTTGGTAGAATTTCAAAAGGGTAGATTTTCATCCACGACAAGAAAAGAAAGTTTTAATAATATAAAATATCTATTTATTTGACTGAGGTTAGTCATGTTCTCTTTCAACTGAGGTAGTCATTAAAAACATGACAGCTGTCTGTCAGGATTGCTATAAAAAATAGTTTCTTATTAACAGTTGAGGTCGAAAAAGAACCACTAATATCCCTTAAAATTCTGAATCCTGTGGTTTAAAGATAACACCTGTAGGAAAATTGTTACCTGTCTTTTTCTTTTTTTTTCTTCTTTCTGTCTTTTCTTTCTTTTTCTTTCCTTTTTGGAATTAAGAAAAATTGAGTAAATGGGTATCCTTGATAACTAGGAATACATTGTAAATGATTAAAATACATTTGGAATGGTTTAAAAATTTAAGGAAAAAAAAAACAGCATTAGCCAGCATGTGGGGAATTGAGATTTTCATGTAATGTTGATGGGAAAGTAAATTATTATAAAGATTCTACTGGATCCTAGGGTTGTAGGTGAGCATTTCTGGGGCACAACAAGAGCGTTCCCAGGAATTCTCTCCTAAAGAGATATCACACAAATTTACCTCAAAGTTATGCATTGGAGAATGTTCATGTTAGTCTTATTTACAATGGCTGTAAGTTTTAACTTAATGTTAACTGATAATTACATAAATTATACTATATTAAATAAACTATAGTACATAGAATATCAGGCAGTCATTAAAATTAATGATGTAAAACTATTTTATTTACACAAAAGGATGAGAATGTCCATCTATGTAAAACAAATCTCTCTGTGATCAAACACACATCAATACACATACACCCACAGACACACGTTTAGACTCATGGTTAAATATGGGTGCTGATTTTTATGTTTTTCCCTACACTTTTCTGTATTGGTAACTCTGTTAAAAGGACATGTATTTTTTGCAATAACTAATTATTGAATTATTTTTATGAATTGTTTAAAAATTCCATGACAGTTTATCTTATGGGAAGAGGATCTAGAAAAAAAAGAATATAGAAAATAGCATTTACTGATATAGTGAAAATCAGCATTCAAGATTAATATACAAAGATCAATTGTATTGTTATATATGAGCAAGGTATAACCTGAAAATGAAATTGAGAGGAAAATTCCAATCATAATAACATCACAAAGAATAAAATCCTCGGGAATATATTTAACAAATTAAATAAATATTTAGTGAGTTCCTACTGTATCTTAGACCCTGATACACAAGGCAGATCAAACAGATAAAGTCCCTGCCCTCACGGAGCTTCTATGCAGGTGGTTTACATTTTTAAAATATTTCAGATAATGTTGCAATGCATTTAATTTATAAGTAATTTTGTATGCCTAAACAAATGTTCTGTTAGATGGTTTTCTAGAATCGCTATATAATAGAGCATGCAAGTTTTAAAATTGTCATCAAGGGACTTCCCTGGTGGTCCAGTGGTTAAGACTTCGCCTTCCAATGCAGGGGGGCTGCAGGTTCGATCCCTGGCCCGGGAGCTAGGATCCAACAGGCCTCATTATTCACAAAAAAACCAAAAAACATAAAACGGAAGCAATATTGTAACAAATTCAATAAAGACTTTAAAAATGTCTTTTAAAAAAAAAGATATCAAAAAAAATCCACATCAAAAAAAGTCCACATTTTTTATAATATAAATAAAATATATATAATTTTATATATATATAAAAGATATATTTATATATATAATATATATATTATATCTATTATATATATATAATTTTGTAATATAAATCAGAAATAGATAAATAAAATTGTCATCAATGTGGCTACCTGCCCTGTGAAAACATGTAACAATAACACTCCTACTCACAGTCTTTGAGAGAGGACTAACATTTTAAACAATAGAAAACTGAGCATACATCTCTACTTAAATCGAATGATTCTTCAATAGTTCAAATTTTGGAGTAAAATTGATATTAAAGGGAATGATATATCATCTTAATTTAAAGAAAGAATTTTTTTAAAAAACCCTGAACTACAAGTAGTATTCAAATAAAATAGTCTAAGAAGTAAAGATCTTCCTTGTTTAAAGCTAGAAATTACTGCATTTGCTACTGAATTTTCCAGGAATCATACTTCATGTATAAAATGAGGAGGGTTGAGTCATATTTCTTTTCAAAACTGAATCAAGTTAAAAAGCTAAATCAGATCTTTAAAAGAAAACCGCCCACCAAAAAGGAAATTGCCTTCCTTCACTTGAAAATATAACAGTATGTTACCTCATTAAAATGCCAATATGTAAGGTATATGTGGTTGGTACAGAAGAAATAAAAACCCTTGTCAACCCTGAGGTTAGCAGGCTTTGTAAAGTGACGTAGACTAGAAGCAGAGGATTATTTAGTGCACTAAAAGGTAAAAGGAAGGCCATCAAAAATAAAACCTCCTTGTTAAGCATGAATCAAATTCCCAACTTAACATACACATTCACAATCAAGCAAGCTTCAAAATGTGCAAGAAAAAATCAAAGTCCAATACAGAGAAATCTGTAAACACTTATTCCAACATCAAGTATATGACACATAATATTACTTAAGTCCCCAAAGATTTGGTTTAATATATTTTCCTATATTAGTGCTTGTAAATATAGGGGAAAGTAATGTGTTTTCATATTGCTTTTGGAATTATTCCCAATTACTACACAGTGATTTTTTTGTGTTCTAGAAACTATCTTTAAAATATATGCACCCTGGAGTTATTATTCCAACAATTATTCTTACAAGATTTCTTTAAAATATGAAAAAAATTGAAAGCGTTTTGTGTAGGTAGTACATAAAAATTAACTGACATTACTGTTAACAACTATTTAAAAAACAAACCAAGCAGCAGACTTCTCCCCACCACCCATTTCATCTGGTATCTACATAAAAGAAGTGGTTAACACAGAGGACACAAAATAGCCTAGTGATCTATCGCTTTTTTTTTTAACCAAAAAACAGATGTGACTAGTCCAAGAAGTTATATGTTGTCACTGTCTATGTATCCTCTATATTTTGGTGTTAATAAAAGTTGGTCCCTCTAAGCTTCTACTTATCAACTTATTACTATATTACCAATCTCCCACTGTATTACTCCACTTCCTGATCTCTACTTCTGTACATTCTCTCCTACATTAAGTTTTAAACCAAAAATTATTTCTCTCTTCATCAATGGGCATTAGCCTTTTAAAGTAGAAAAAACACTGGGACTGGGGTAAAGACTTAAATTTTAACTTTGTCCGCCTCTAGGAACCTATGAACAAGGGATAAATCTTCAATGTGTATTGATTTCCTCATCAATACAATATGGTCCCCACCTGGACTAACCTATCTCTCTGAACAGATTGTGAAGACAAATTGATATACTTTATACAAATGAATGCTCTTTGAAAAAAGAAAACTATATATATATATGAAACTGTATATATAACTACATGTATATGCATATATAACAATATACATAGCTTATTTGAATAGTACACATATATAGTACAGCAATTCAAATCTGACCATGGGACATTTCTTCCAGTTTGTAAGATCCTGTATGAGTCAGTTACATAACACATCAGAGAAATAGAACAAACTGTTCCTTTCACCAATGTCTTTTTACAGGCAAACACAAACACACAGCTGTATTCACCTACCAAGATGCCCCCAGAAAATTGGCAAAATTCATGGTGACGCTGAACTCTACTGATCATTCATAATACAGCAAAGAGGGGGCCTAAAGAGCATCTGCTTCCAGCTATGATGAAATAATTGACACTGGACTAGGTATCTCATCCATATCTAAAAATTCACATAAAAAATGTATCACATATCTGAAGGTAAAGGTTCAGTCTATAAAATTTCTAAAAGAAAATGTAAGGAAAATTATTTGTAACCATGGAGTAGGCAAGGGCACTCAAAGCACTAACGATAAAAGAAAAAATATTTCAGATTTTTTAAATTAAAAACGTTTGCTCTTCAAAAATGATAAAGTTAAAAAGCATGATATAGACTGGGAGAAAATACTCAAAATACATATATCTGACAAAAGACTGATATCCTAAATATATGTAATTTCTACAAGTCAGAACTAAGAGGACAACCCAGGTGAAAAGAAAAAATTGGCCAAATCATTTTAACAGACACTTCATCAAAGATGATATATGAAATGCCAGTAAGCACATGAAAAGATGCTAAATATTTTAATTATGAAGAAAATGCCTTTAGACCAAAATGAGGTGTCAATACATACCCACTAAAATGGCAAAAACTTAAAATACTGACAGTACAAAGTATTGGTAAGAATGTGAAGCAGCATGAATGCTCACATGCTGGGAATAACAAATGGCACAACCATTTTGTACCATTTTGGGGAATAACAAATGGTACAACCATTTGGGGAACTGTTTGATAGTTTCTTATATAAGGTTGAGAATATGTTTCCCAAATGACCCAGAAATTCCACTTCTAGGTATTACAAAACAATAAATAAATGAATATAAATGTCAACAAAATATTTGTACATAACTGTTGTTGGTACTCTTATCCATAATAGTCAAAAACTAATATAACCCATATGTCCATAAACAGGTGAATGAATGAACAAATTGTGGTGTATTCATACAAGGGAATGCTCCTCAGTTATTAAAGGACTACTGACACAAGCAACAACATGAGTGAATCTCCAAAATACTATGCTGAGCAAAAAAGTTGGATATAAAGGAGTACACACTTCATGAACCCATTTATATGAAGTTCTAGGGCAGGAAAAACTCACCTCTAGTGACAGAAATCAATGGTTGCATGAGGTGGAGGCAGAGGATGGGGATTAACTACAAAGTGTTGTAGGGAACGTTTGGGGGAGATAGAAATGTTAGTAACTTGATCATGATGTTTGTGTCACTGGTGTATATACGCTAGGTATACATTTGTTAAAAACAGATCAAACTGTGCACTTAAATTGAGCGCATTTTTGGTATGTAAAATAGGACTTAAAGTCAATTTTAAAAGTTAGCAAAGAAAAGTGAATAAGAAAGGACTAGGAATAAATCTTCAGACATGACAAAGAGTTACCATTCTGCTGCATATTAGACACTTGATAAATATGTATTAAATGTATTTATTGCATAACTATCTGGAGTGTAAGCAAAGCAACCACTATATCTCAAATTTTATAGACTGAGATGAAGACATAGTGATTTAGGGAGCCACAAAATTAGTCAAAGTGAACACTTTTCAAAGGTCACAAGGCCAATAAGTTCTATTTCTACCAGAATTCAAGCAATTCCCAATACAGTGATGTTTCTATATAATTATCTACACAATTCAAATCCAGTTATAAGTAATTAATTTCATGGAGTTACCAAAATACTTACTCTGATATTGTGTTTAAAAAGAATATTTTTTGAATAAGTCAGTTCTGGGCCTTTGAAATCTTTCGTTATAAAAAGCACATTTAAGAGAATGGTGTTTGACAAACTGCAATTTTTAATGATAGGCCCACACTGTGAATAGTTAAACATTGAATATTTTAAATATTTAATAGAATTGTGCATTATAAAGGTTAAAATAAACTTATACTCATCCCCAGACAACACTTGAAAGTTTTCATATTTAACTTAACATAATAGAAAGTGAGAACATAAAAATGAAGACGTTAGACCATGGGGGGACCTTCAAGATGGCGGAGGAATAAGACGTGGAGATCACCTTCCTCCCCACACATACATGAAAAATACATCTACATGTGGAACAACTCCTACTGAACACCTACTGAATGCTGGCAGAAGACCTCAGACTTCCCAAAAGGCAAGAAAATACCCACATACCTGGGGAGGGCAAAAGAAAAAAGAAAAAACAGAGACAAAAAAATAGGGATGGAACCTGCACCTCTGGGAGGGAACTGTGAAGGAGGAAAAGTTTCCACACACTAGGAAGCCCCTTCAGTGGCAGAGAAGGGGGCTGGGCAGCGGGAGGAAGCTTCAGAGACACAGAGGAGAGCACAGCAACAGGGGTGCAGAGGGCACAGCGGAGAGATTCCCGCACAGAGGATCAGTGCTGACCAGCACTCACCAGTCTGAGAGGCTTGTCTGCTCACCCGCTGGGGCGGGTGGGGGCTGGGAGCTGAGGCTTGGGCTTCGGAGGTCAAATCTCAGGGAGAGGACTGGGGTTGGCTACGTGAACACAGCCTGAAGGGGGTTAGTGTGCCACAGCTAGCTGGGAAGGAGTCCGGGAAAAAGTCTAACTAAAAGGCAAGAGACCATTGTTTCAGGATGTGTGAGGAGAGGGGATCTAGAGCACCACCTAAACGAGCTTCAGAGACGGGCATGAGCCGTGGCTATCAGCTTGGACCCCAGAGATGGGCATGAAATACTAATGCTGCTGCTGCAGCCACCAAGAATCCTGTGTGCAAGCACAGGTCGCTATCCACATGCCACACCGCCCCCAGGATCCTGTGCAGCCCGCCACTGCCGGGGTCCCGTGATCCAGGGACAACTTCGCCGGGAGAACACACAGCGTGCCCCAGGCTGTTGCAACGTCATGCCGGCCTCTGCCACTGCAGGCTTACCCTTCATTCCAATTATAACTACCATTCCTTCCCCTCCCCCTGGACTGAATGAGCAAGAGACCCCTAATTAGTCGCTGCTTTAACCCCCACTTGTCTGGGTGGGGAAGAGATGCCTGAGGGTGACCTACATGCAGAGGTGGGTCCAAAACCAAAGCTGAACCCCAGGAGCTGTGTAAACAAAGAAGAGAAAGGGAAATTTATCTGTGCAGCTTCAGGAGCAGCAGATTAAATACCCACAATCCACTTGATGTACCCTGCCTCTCAGCAATACCTGAATAGACAATGAATCGTCCCAAAATTCTGGCAGTGGATTTTGGGAGCAACAGTAGACTTGGGGTTTGCTATCCGTGACTGATTTGTTTCTGACTTTTATGTTTATCTTAATTTAGTGTTTAGCGTTTGTTATCGCTGGTGGATTTGTTTATTGGTTTGGTTGCTCTCTTCCTTTTTTTATTATTCTTATTTTTTGATCTTTTTATTTTAATAATTTTTTCTTTTTCAATTTTTTGTATTTTATTTTTTTTCTTTCTGTTTTTTCTCCTTTTTTTTTCTGAGCAGTATGGCTGATAGGGTCTTGGTGCTCCAGCCTGGTTTCTGGCCTGAGCCTCTGAGGTGGATGAGCCGAGATCAGGACATTGGAACCACCAGAGACCTCCTGGCCCAATGTAATATCAATTGGTGAGAGCTCTCCCAGAGACCTCCGTCTCAACACTAAGACCCAGCTCCACTCAATGACCAGGAAGCTCCAGTGCTGGATGACCCATGCCAAACAACTAGGAAGAAAGGAACACAACCCCACCCATTAGCAGAGACGCTGCCTAAAATCATACTAAGTTCACAGACACTCCAAAACAGACCACCAGATGTGGCCCTGCCCATCAGAAAGATAAGATCCAGCCCCACCCACCAGAACCAGGCACCAGACTCCTCCACCAGGAAGCCTACAAAAGCCACTGAATCAACCTCACCAACTGAGGAGAGACCCCAAAACAATGGGAACTACGAACCTGCAGCCTGCGAAAAGGAGACCCAAAACATAGTAAGTTAAACAAAATGAGAAGACAGAGAAATATGGAGCAGATGAAGGAGCAAGGTAAAAACCCACCTGACCAAACAAATGAAGAGGAAATAGGCAGCATACCTGAAAAAAATTCAGAGTAATGATAGTAAAGATGTTACAAAATCTCAGAAATGGAATGGAGAAAATACAAGAAACATTTCACAAGGACCTAGAAGAACTAAAGAAGAAACAAACAATGATAAACAACACAGTAAATGAAATTAAAAATTCTCTAGAAGGAATCAATAGCAGAATAACTGAGGCAGAAGAAAGGATAAGTGACCTGGAAGATAAAATAATAGAAATAACTACCACAGAGCAGAATAAAGAAAAAAGAATGAAAAGAATTGAGGGCAGTCTTAGAGACTTCTGGGACAACATTAAATGCACCAACATTCGAATTATAGGGGACCCAGAAGAAGAAGAGAAAAAGAAAGGGACTGAGAAAATATTTGAAGAGATTATAGTTGAAAACGTCCCTAACATGGGAAAGGAAATAGTCAGTCCAGTCCAGGAAGCACATAGAGTCCCATACAGGATAAATCCAAGGACAAACACGCCAAGACACATATTAATCAAACTATCAAAAATTAAATACAAAGAAAAAGTATTAAAAGAAGCAAAGGAAAAGCAATAAATAACATACAAGGGAATCCCCATAAGGTTAACAGCTGATCTTTCAGCAGAAACTCTGCAAGCCAGAAGGGAGTGGCAGGACATATTTAAAGTGATGAAAGGGAAAAACCTACAACCAAGATTACCCTACCCGACAAGGATCTCATTCAGATTCGACAGAGAAATTAAAACCTTTACAGACAAGCAAAAGCTAACAGAATTCAACATCACCAAACCAGCTTTACAACAAATGCTGAAGGAACTTCTCTAGGCAGGAAACACAAGAGAAGGAAAAGATCTACAATAACAAACCCAAAACAATTAAGAAAATGGTAATAGGAAGATAGATATCACTAATTACCTTAAAGGTAAATGGATTAAATGCTCCAACCAAAAGACACAGGCTTGGTGAATGGATACAAAAACAAGACCCATATATATGCTGTCTACAAGAGGCACACTTCAGACCTAGGGACACATACAGACTGAAAGTGGGGGGATGGAAAAAGATATTCCATGCAAATGGAAATCAAAAGAAAGCTGGCTTAGCAATTCTTATATCAGGCAAAATAGACTTTAAAATAAAGACTATTACAAGAGACAAAGAAAGACCCTACATAATGATCAAGGGATCCATCCAAGAAAAAGATATAACAATAGTAAATATTTATGCACCCAACATAGGAGCACCTCAATACATAAGACAAATGCTAACAGCCATAAAAGGGGAAATTGTCAGTAACACAATCATAGTAGGGGACTTTAACACCCCACTTTCACCAATGGACAGATCATCCAAAATGAAAGTAAATAAGGAAACACATGCTTTAAATGACACATTAAACAAGATGGACTGAATTGATATTTATAGGACATTCTATCCAAAAACAACAGAATACACTTTCTTCTCAAGTGCTCATGGAACATTCTCCATGATAGATCATATCTTGGGTCACAAATCAATCCTTATAAATTTAAGAAAATTGAAATTTTATCAAATATCTCATCTGACCACAACTCTAGAGACTAGATATCAATTACAGGAAAAAGAAAACTGTAATAAATACGCACACACGCAGGCTAAACAATATGCTACCAAATAACCAAGAGATCACTGAAAAACACAAAGAGGAAATCAAAAAATACCTAGAAACAAATGACAATGAAAACACGACCAAGCAAAACCTGTGGTATGCAGCAAAAGCAGTTCTAACAGGGAAGTTTATAACAATACAATCCTACTTCAAGAAAAAAGAAACATCTCAAATAAACAACCTAACCTTACACCTAAAGCATTTAGAGAAAGAACAACAACAAAAAAAACCCAAAGTTAGTAAAAGGAAAGAAATCATAAGGATCAGACCAGAAATAAAGGAAAAAGAAATGAAGGAAACAATAGCAAAATCAATAAAACTAAAAGCTGGTTCTTTGAGAAGATAAACAAAATTGATAAACCATTAGCCAGACTCAACAAGAAAAAAAGGGAGAAGACTCAAATCAATAGAATTAGAAATGATAAAGGAGAAGTAACAACTGACACTGCAGAAATACAAAGTATCATGAGAGATTATTACAAGCAACTATATGCCAATAAAATGGACAACCTGGAAGAAATGGACAAATTCCTTGAAAAGCACAACCTTCTGAAACTGAAACAGGAAGAAATAGAAAATATAAACAGACCAATCACAAACACTGAAATTGAAACTGTGATTAAAAATTTTCCAACAAATGAAAGCCCAGGCCCATTTGGCTTCATGGGCGAATTCTATCAAACATTTAGAGAAGAGCTAACACCTATCCTCAAGCTCTTCCAAAATTTAGCAGAGGGAGGAACACTCCCAAATTCATTCTACGAGACCACCATCACCCTGATACCACAACCAGACAAAGATGACACAAAGAATGAAAACTACAGGCCAACATCACTGATGAACATAGATGCAAAAATCCTCAACAAAATACTAGTAAACACAATACAACAGCACATTAAAAGGATCATACACCATGATCAATTGTGGTTTATCCAAGGAATGCAAGGATTCTTCAATATATGCAAATCAATCAATGTGATACCCCATATTAACAAATTGAAGGAGAAAAACCATATGATCATCTCAATAGATGCAGAAAAAACCTTTGACAAAATAAACACCCATTTATGATAAAAATGTTCCAGAAAGTAGGCATAGAGAGAATTTACCTCAACATAATAAAGGCCATATACGACAAACCGACAGGCAACATCTTTCTCAATGGTGAAAAACTGAAACCATTTCCACTAAGATCAGGAACAACACAAGGTTGTCCACTCTCACCACTATTATTCAACATAGTTTTGGAAGTTTTAACCACAGCAATTAGAGAAGAAAAAGAAATAAAAGGAATCCAAATCGGAAAAGAAGAAGTAAAGCCGTCACTGTTTGCAGATGACTTGGTACTATACGTAGAGAATCCTAAAGATGCTACCAGAAAACTACTAGAGCTAATCAACGAATTTGGTAAAGTAGCAGGATACTAAATTAATGCACAGAAATCTCTTTCATTCCTATACACTAATGATGAAAAATCTGAAAGAGAAATTAAGGAAACACTCCCATTTACCATTGCAACTAAAAGAATAAAATACCTAGGAATAAACCTACCTAAAGAGACAAGAGACCTGTATGCAGAACACTATAAGACACTGATGAAAGAAATTAAAGATGATACAAACAGATGAATAGATATACCCTGTTCTTGGATTGGAAGAATCAGCAATGTGAAAATGACTATACTACCCAAAGCTATCTACACATTCAGTGCAATCCCTATCAAACTACCAATGGCATTTTTCACAGAACTAGAACAAAAAATTTCACAATTTGTATGGAAACACAAAAGCCCCTGAATAGCCAAAACAATCTTGAGAAAGAAAAACCGAGCTGGAGGAATCAGGCTCCCTGACTTCAGACTATACTACAAAGCTACAGTAATCAAGACAGCATGATACTGGCACAAAAACTGAAACAGAGATCAACAGAATAGGATGGAAAACCCAGAGATAAACCCACGCACATATGGTCACCTTATATTTGATAAAGGAGGCAAGAATATACAATGGAGAAAAGACAGCCCCTTCAATAAGTGGTGCTGGGAAAACTGGGCAGCTACATGTAAAAGACCGAAATTAGAACACTACCTAACACCCTACACAAAAATAAACTCAAAATGGATAAAAGACCTAAATGTAAGGTCAGACACTATTAAGCTCTTAGAGCAAAACATAGGCAGAACACTCTATGACATAAATCACAACAAGATCCTTTTTGACCCACCTCCTAGAGAAATGGAAATAAAAACAAAAATAAACAAATGGGACCTAATGAAACTTAAACGTTTTTGCACAGCAAAGGAAACCTTAAACAAGGTGAAAAGACAACCCTCAGAATGGAAAAAAGATATTGGCAAACGAAGCAACTGACAAAGGATTAATCTCCAAAATATACAAGCAGCTCAGGCAGCTCAATATCCAAAAAAAAAACCCAGACAACCCAATCCAAAAATGGGCAGAAGACCTGCATAGACATTTCTCCAAAGAAGATATACATATTTCCAACAAACAGATGAAAGTATGCTCAACATCACTAATCATTAGAGAAATGCAAACCAAAACCACAATGAGATATCACCTCACACCAGTCAGAATGGCCATCATCAAAAAATCTAAAAGCAATCAATGCTGGAGAGGGTGTAGAGAAAAGGGAACCCTCTTGCACTGTTTGTGGGAATGTAAACCGATACAGTCACTATGGAGAATAGTTTGGAGGTTCCTTAAAAAACTAAAAATCAAACTACCATATGACCCAGCAATCCCACTACTGGGCATATACCCTGAGAAAACCATAATTGAAAAAGAGTCATGTACCACAATGTTCATTGCAGCTCTATTTACAATAGCCAGGACATGGAAGCAACCTAAGTGTCCATCAACAGATGAATGGATAAAGAAGATGTGGCACACATATACAATTGAAAAAGAAATGGAATTGAGTTATTTGTAGTGAGGTGGATGGACCTAGAGTCTGTGATACAGAGTGAAGTAAGTCAGAAAGAGAAAAACAAATACGGTATAGTAACACATATATATGGGATCTAAGAAAAAAAAAAAAGTTCTGATGAACCTAGGGGCAGGACAGGAATAAAGATGCAGACGTAGAGAATGAACTTGAGGACATGGGGAGGGGGAAGGGTAAGCTGGGACGAAGTGAGAGAGTACCATTGACATATATTCCCTACCAAATGTAAAATAGCTAACTAGTGGGAAGCAGCTGCATAGCACAGGGAGATCAACTCGGTGCTTTGTGATCTCCTAGAGGGGTGAGATAGGGAGGGTGGGAGGGTGATTCAAGAGGGAGGGGATATGGGGATATATGTATGCATATAGCTGATTCACTTTATATACAGCAGAAACTAACACACCATTGTAAAGCAATTATACTCCAATAAAGATGTTAAAAAAGTAAATTTTTAAAAATAGACAAAAAAAATGAAGATTTTTCTGCTGTGATTAAGGAGCTTACAGTCTAAAAGAGAATAAAAGGCATGTACACAAATAAATATTGTGCATGATTTATCAAACATTCTGGACTTCGAAGGGCACAAGTAGAAAATAATTTATTCTTTCCCAGCTGTGTGTTCACACTAACTTTCCTGACCTGTTTTGCTAACAACTGGATGAAATTTGGGGCAGTTTCACATTTGATTCATTTATGTCCAGGTAAATAAAAATCAGTTTAGTCTAATTATTAAATAAGTTTTTAAGTAACCCATAAAGGCTGATTGTGAAATTAGATGCATGTTAATCAGAAATCTTACCTCATCTCAAGCTTTACTAGTAATTTCAAGGAGATAAGCAACCACAAGACATAAAGCAGAGAGAACTCTGCAGATTGAGGATGCCTCTCCATGTCCTCTCCTATATCAAAAATACACCTCTGGCCTAGAATAATCGAAGAGGTCTCAAATATACAGCTGGGAGCATTTAAATCATGAAATATTGTCATTTCCTACCCCAGAGGGTTGTATAGCTTATATGACATTCTTCATGGAGACATGCCTCACAAATTCATAGATTCCAGGTTTATTTATTATAAATAAACAACTCTGTCAGCTAATTCTTTTCTTGCCCCTGATGACACCTGAAGCAAGTTTTATCACTTTTGGTCTTGAATAATTAATAGTCCTCTCCTCATTGTATTCATATTAACAGTCTCAGTTTGGTAATTAAAATGTCCAGTCCAGTGTAGTAATCAAAATTCTGAACTGTCAACAGTTGAGATCTTCCCTCATCTAGCTTAGTGCTACCACAATTTGGAAAGTTAGCAGAGGAGGAGGTCTTCCCTTAGCTACTGACTTTACTGAGATTCACTCTCAAATCACAGTATCCAGTCCCTCCTGGGGCTCAGGGAGAGAGGGACAAGGGGAAATGACCCTCTCCCCCTAGGCTTGTGTGGGTGGTTGGTACTGTCATCGAAAATCATCCATGTACTTTAGGTTTCATATACTCAGGGTTGACTCTTTCTTCTGGACTCTTCACTGGGTTTCTCAGAGTTTACCCCATTAGATATCTCCAACTGCAATTTCCATGATGCAGACGACTCTTTTCCTTCCAGCAGCTGAAACTTTGAATCTTCCCAGTGATCTTTGTGGATGAAAAAGTATTCCCCTCAATGTCTCTCTCCCATGGGTCTACTTGGCTTAAGGAAAAATGTACACAAACTTCCTGCAAATATGAAAGTGCAGTTGGCTTGCAAGGCAGTCTTCTTTCCCTTTGTCTTTGCTGCCAAACAGGTGCTTTGCCTACGTTCTTTTTGCCTTTAGAATTATCTTGTCAAGAATCAGACACCAGTTCCCTAAACTTCAGGGATATAAATAAACTTTAAAGTTCTACTCACTGGCTTCAGGTAAGAGTAAAGTATCTTACTCCCCTTTCTTACTAAAGAATAATTTTCTCTAAAGGTGTCCTCTGTCAATCCTTTAACCCCATACAGTAAATTAAAGTGGCTGATTACTAACATTAACAGAACTGCTTTCCCAAATTCTTAACTCATCCAGAACTTCTATGGAGGTGAGGTGACTTGGCAAGGATTATATGTTTTTAACCTCTGAAGCCCCAGTTATTGTTTAAAAAAGAGCTTCAAGATACACACACACATACACACCTACGCGTTTGTTACTCTTAATATTTTACTACACTATTAAGCAAGGTAGAAAGTAGTAAGTGTCATAAAAGTACAATTTAAGTGCACAGGAAACATTAATAAAGATAAGGAAATAAACATTTCTTTTTAAATATTTTCAACAACATGGAAGTATCTATACATTATGTAGCAGTCCATCTCATGTTTCCGACCCTCCAATAGAATATGATTTTTGATATTGGGTTAAAATATGCCTCTATAACTCTCATTGTTTCTGGTTCTGCCTTTGGAAATCACACAAAACAAGTTGACATTTCAACCATAAGATAGCCCTTCAAAATATGTACCATATTTCTATGAGTATTTCTCTTTTTGAGCTAAATACTATCTTCAATACTTTGTCATTTCTCAAAGTTAAGGTTTTTGACTTCCCTCAACATACCGTGTACTAACCTCTAGATCTATCAGGTTCTGTCAATGTTCCTACAAGTGATGTGTCTCATACTGGAAAAGTGTTTAACCTGACAGAATTGTTCTAAATTTCTTAAAATGCAATAAAAATCATGCTTTCACTTTTTGTTAGATACATCACACAGTTAACCTTTTGAGCTTTTAGTTAACAAAACCCCTTCAATTTATTTTGTAAAGTTTTGCTTATTAGGTAAAATATTTCCAAAATACTAATCCTATTTAATAAAGATAATGTTAAAATAAACAATACTAAATGTCCATGTGACTTTGAGTTTCACCTTTCCAATATAGAGTTTTGTGCTGGTAAAACCATAGAATAAAACCTCCCAATATAGATTTTTAAAATAAGAAATAGGGGAAGGGCAGATGTTTCACCAGTTGACCTTCCCCTACCTGGACACTCCAGCACCCAATCCTGAACCACTGTGCAGTACTTCAGAAAAGAGAAATCAAATTATTGAAAAATAATGTTTTTTAGGATAAAATCTAGATCTAAAATAGGATATGAAGCTGATAAGAGACTAAAATACAAGAGCAGATTTATCTATTATATCAAAACAAATTATATGCAAATTAATATAGACAATGGGAATACGAAACTCCTAAGACACTTCCCTTAAGGAACTTACATTATTTTTGAGAAGAAAAAAATATATGCCTCTAAGATAGTGTGTATTAATATTGTGTTGACAATTTTGCCAAATGAGTGAAAGGAGTTCTTTAGAAGTTCCAAAAAAAAAATTACCTGTCAGAAATTTTATGAAAGAGGTAGAACTTTAGTTGGACTAAAGAATGACTCAAGAATGACCAAAATTCAGAGCAATTATGATGAGTGTAACCATTCTAGGTGAAGCAAATCCTGTGTGCAAAGGTGAAGAGAATAATATGTGAGGCATATTGGGGCATTACAAATAAATTGTGTTTGGAAAGAGGGAGTCATGTGTGATATGTGGAAAAGGTGGGATGGGGCCAGAATATTTGAGATTTTAAATAATGCGTAAGGAGTGTGGACTCCAATTAACTGGACAGAGATAGTCACTGATGGTTTTGATCTAGGCAGTGATATGCATAGAGCGATGTTTTAGGAGGAGTAATCTAGCTGAAGTACCTGGAAGAGATAAGATGAGAGACTTCATTTGGCAAATTTGTTGATGAATTAGAATTAACAGTCAATAGATTAGGTTAAATAAGCAAGAACTGTTAAGGAACATCATATCTAAGAGAAGTAATAAAAGGAACAATCTAGTAACAGCCTTAAATGTAGAACAAGAAAGAGAACATCTTAGAGAGATTACAAAGATAGTACTGTTGTCATGGGCAGTGATATGGAAGAATGGAAGGTAGGGGAAACCTGTTAATTTGAGGTGAGAGCAAAACACCCCAAAAATGTCTGGTAAGTGGTTTTAAATGCGGGTGAAGGGCTTCCCTCGTGGTGCAGTGGTTGAGAATCCACCTGCTAATGCAGGGGACACGGGTTCGAGCCCTGGTCTGGGAAGATCCCACATGCCGCGGAGCAACTAAGCCCGTGCGCCACAACTACTGAGCCTGAGCTCTAGAGCCCGCGAGCCACAACTACTGAAGTCTGCGCGCCTAGAGCCCGTGCTCCGCAACAAGAGAAGCCACCACAATGAGAAGCCCGAGCACCACAGCGAAGAGTAGCCCCTGCTCGCCGCAACTAGAGAAAGCCTACACGCAGCAAACAAGACCCAACGCAGCCAATCAATCAATCAATCAATAAAATATATAGTTATAAAAAAAAATGTGGGTGGAAGCCCAAGAGAGAGACCGAAGCTGATATGGATTCAGCTGCAAGGAGGCACCAGAGGCTGTGAGCCATGGTGGTGTGATAAAGGAGAAAAATAAATAAGTGCATTAGGCAAGCTTATGAAACAAGAAGTAAAGCCAATGGAGACAGCAGAGCACCAAAGCAGGAATAAAACCAGAGGAAATGTATTAACTTGGACCCTCTGGATCTAGGGCATGAGGGGAGAAGGGCCTGTCCTGCTAAATAGCAGGCACCTGGGGCAGCTCATAACAAAGCTTCTGAGAGCAATGTAGAAGTCAATTACTATGTGATCAAATTGCAAAAGTCATAATCAAGGATGTAAACCAGTGGAGGCGAGATGCCGTAAGATGGTCTTGAGGCTTGGTTGTGTGCATTCCCCCGAGAGGCAAGAGTGGCTTTTTGATGTTCCCAGATAGCAATGTGGTGCCATAGAATCCAGAAGAGTTGAATGTTTAAGCAAGAGAGGGAGATCAGCTCGGTGCTTTGTGACCACCTAGAGGGGTGGGATAGGGAGGGTGGGAGGGAGACGCAGGAGGGAGACGCAAGAGTGAGGGGATGTGGGGATATATGTATATGTATAGCTGACTCACTTTGTTATAAAGCAGAAACTAACACACCATTGTAAAGCAATTATACTCCAATAAAGATGTTAAATAAAAAAAAAAGAAAAGAAAGAGAGGGTGTTTAACAGCGTTAACGACTTAAGGAAATGAAGGAAGATAACCTAGTGATCACCTTTCTAAGCAAAAGTATTGTATATAGAAAAGTGCTTCCAAACTATTCCAAGTTTGTTCTATTAAATTTCTATCATGATGCAATTTTTGCTATTCACAAAACTTTTGTGAACCTCATCCAAGTCCTGGTCAAATGCTCAAAAATGCTGAATTGGGTGAAGTAGAAATTAGTAATAATTTGCTCAAATAGAAATATAGCATAACTTCAGAGGAGTTTTAATTGAGTAACACTTTCAATATTTAGACAGTTACTAAAACTGGTATTTTAAAGGTAGAAATGCATCTATTAACACGCTACCTTTCAATTTTTTGGAAAATTTTATATACATCTTAATAAATAGGTGTCAGAATATATCAACTACGGGATGAAATATGCTATCAAATACCATCAAAGTAAAAATTGAATGAAATCTTTCCTAATTGTTTTTATAATTCCATAAAGTGTCAAATATTGAAGAAGAGAGGAAAGAAATTATTGTTTTTCCCCCTCTCTCTGCCAAGGGACAGTAAAATAATCTTAAGGAGTAGGTTAGTATGAACAGATGATCTATTTAATTCACACTTTTCTGTTTTGCTATGTATGAATGACCACAGAAAATCCTTGCCATTGTTTTATTTCTTATAAATGTCATGACATTATTTTTCTTCTGGATTCAAAATAAACCCATTTGGGTTATTTGATCTCCTTATTTCAGAATATTTGTGTATACCAAGAAAACTTAAGGGAAACTCAAGACTTAAGGGAACTATTATCAAATACCCTGAACTAATATCAGAATAACAAGAATTCTAAACATAATAAAATAATATTGATAGACAAGTTACTTAAGCAATAAATTATCATAAAACAGAAAGACTCAGACAATGTTAAATAAGTAATATACTGGGGAATAAACACATTAGAATATGTAGAAAATTTATTTTAGCCATATGAAAAACTAAACTTTCATGTATTGAGAATGAGTGAATATTGATATTGGAGAATATATGTACATCTTAAAAATCTATACAAGTATACCTTGGAGATATTGTGGGGTCAGTTCCAGACCACTGTAATGAAGCAAATATCACAGTAAAGTGAGTCACATGAATTTTTTGGTTTCCCAGTGCATATAAAAACTACGTTTACACTATAATATAATCTATTATGTGTGCAATAGCATTATGTCTAAAAAAAATTAAGGTACATACCTTAATTCAAAAAATACTTTATTGCTAAAAAATGCTAACCATCATCTGAGCCGTCAGCAAGTCATCATCATTTTGCGAGTGGAGGGTTTGAAATATTTTGAGAGTTACCAAAATGTGACACAGAGACATGAAATGAGCAAATGTTGTTGGAAAAATGATGCCGGTAGACTGACTCCATGGAGGGTTGCCACAACCTTCAATTTGTAAAAAACGAAACATCTGCAAAGCATGATAAAGTGAAATGAAGTAAAACTAGGCATCCTGGTACTTGGAATCAGTGATAAAAATGTATTTTACCTAGTGTAATGGTTAATTTTATGTGTCACCTTAACTGAGCCATGGGGTGCTCAGATGTTAAGTTAAAGGTTATTCTGGGTGTGTCTGTGAGCGCATTTCCAGATGAGGTTCACTTTTGAATTGGTAGACTGTATAAAGCAGATTGCCTTCCTCAATATGGGTGGTCCTTGTCCAATCCACTGAAGGCCTGAATAGAGCAAAATGCAAAGCAAGAGAGAATTGCTCTCTCTGCCTGATAGTCTTCGAGCTGGGACCTGGGTCTTCTCTTGCCTTTGGACTCAAACTTGGACTTAAAGTTAACACCATAGGCTCTCTTGGTTCTCAGGCCCCCAGACTCAGACTCAGCCTATACCATTGGCTCCCCTGGGATTCCAGCTTGCTGACTGTAGGTCTTGAGACTTCTTTGCCTCTATAAGCATATAAACCAATTCCCTATAATAGATCTCTCCAGATAGATAGATAGATAGATAGATAGATAGATAGATAGATAGATAGATAGATAGAAGATAGATAGATTGATAGATAGATGATAGATAGATAGATAGAACTGTATATCTCCTATTGGTTCTGTTTCTCTGGAAAATCTAGACTAATACACCTAATAATAGTATTTTCCCCTCATTTCTTTTTCAGTAATTCTTTAAAACAAATTTTAGAAACATTTCTTTTTAATTAGCACATGGTTCTTTTAATTAGCACATAGTTCAAGAAAAAATTGCAGACATTGTCTCGACTCCTGAAGCCATATAATTAAAGTGAACACTAAACTACCACTGAGAATGAAATAGTGGAAATATCATATGACTTTGAGTCAGAATTCTGCTGACCTGAATTCCAGTCCTGACTGCTTCATTATTAACTTTCCTGAGTTTCAACCACCACATCTGTTCATTAATGACTTTGGACTAAATGGATGTTTTTTTAAGCTTCTCTTAGCAACACAACTCTTTCTTCAAATGAAAATTCATGTGGAAAAACAATATATTTTACACTTTACATAAACATCGTAGAGAGAATGTCTATCCCATAATCAAGCACCATGGGAGGCAAATTGGCTGGTGCCACCCAATTTTACCACTGGGGCATCTTCAAACTGATCATGTTTTATTAATCATAAAAACAACATTTATTGACATCTGGGCTGCACACTTTATATACTTTACTTTATATACTTTTCATTCATCTAACACTAGATGGAAAATCAGGCCCAGTTCATTAATTTGCCCAATCATAATACAGCTAGTAAACGATTGAGCCAAAATTCAAACCCAGGACAATTTGACTTCAAAGCCCATACTGATTCTCAGAAGTATTATCATTTGTTAAATATTTACTAGGTATTAGGCACAGTGCTTGATTAATATTCATAATTATCATATAAGTTGAGTATTAATTTCCTCATCTTGCAGGTGTAAAAACTAAGTCTTGGTTAACTTAGGGAATCTCTTCATGGTCACGCTTTCAAAAGTTATTTATGTCTCTCTTTTCGTTGGCATCAATAAGCTATTCCCTAGCAATTTAGAATTTTTCAATCCCACCTACATTCTATCATTGTTAGTAATAAATGTTTGCTGCTCCCAGAGGTTGGATATACATTGTGAAAATTTGGTCCTGTTTGTGTGTGTGTGCATGTGTGTGTGTGTGTGTGTGTGTGTGTGTGTTTCAAAGCTAGGCACTGTGGTGCCCTGTAGGGCTATAATGTAGAGGAAACACAGTTCTCTTTCAGAAGCACACAGTCTCATTCCTTTGTAATAGTATTTATAGACTGCTCAAGAGTTTAAAGCTAATCATTATTATTACTCTGCGTCTATAAATAAATTAATTCCACTAAAAATACAAAATGATCACATAATGAATGGAAATATCAGAGAAATTAGTTTTAAAATCCATAAATGAAAGAATATTTTGTTTTAGATTTTTCCTAACTTAGAGCCTCTTCAGTTTCTCACAAATAGAACATAAGGGGAAAGTGATTTTAAAGAGATATTGAGCTTCATATATTAAAAAATAAAGTGCTGGATTCCATCCAGAAGCAAACTAGTAATTGTGTTAAAATGTGATGCTGAAATCTCTCCCTGAGCTGCCTCTTGAAATTGACCAGGTCATGCTAGAGACTGCCAAAAATCCAAAATTGGCACTTCTTCTCAAGTCAGTATATAGGGGTTGGCCAGCTGGAAAATTGCCTGAGGAGTTCCAATAATTTGAAAATAATCAACATAAATTTTCTCCCTAAAAAGAATGCTTCTTCTGGGGGAAATTGAACCACACTATTCCAGAGGGTTGTTGACACATAGGTACTTTACCGACAGCACATCCAGGAATTGGCCTCAATTTATGCTTACAGGTCCAAAATTGACACCCACTTGGAAAGAATGGAAATGAGCACAGCCCCATTTCCCAGGAAATAAGGAGTCTTGGTTAAAAAAATCCATATTAATGTTTGATATAGGGCTTAATTTTGGGTAAGAGTTCTCCATCCGTGCTAGAATCTTTCACCAATTGTTCTTTAAAAAGCTTTTGGTGGAAAATCACAGTTATTTCTGGTATAATTGAGAGTGGAATTGAGAAATTACCTAGTTTTTCCTAACAAAGTTGCCATTAACTCTGCCAAAAACACTTTACCAAAAGTAACTTCATGTTACCTGACTAAATTGCCCTGTACAGTATATTAAACTCTAAACCTATAACATTTAAAAGGCATATTGAAGATAGCCAAGATCCTTATCACTCAGGTTCTAGAATGCTCTATCTCTAAAATCAAGTTATGTAAGCTATTTATGGAACAATATTTCAGGGCGCTCTTTGATCAGCTTATCCCCTCCTATCGGAGAATTCTTAACAAAAAGATAGGCTCTGTTATTTTTCTATTTGTTTTTATTTGCTTTGTGATCTTTTCAACCCCAAGAATTCATATTCATGAAGTGGATGATAATCAACAAAATTTCCAAAAACACTTCCATGAAAACAGAGATGACAATCAGCTGAGGGGACAAAAATCCAAAAATTATCATTCGTATTCACTTACACACTATGTTTTAAAGCAGTGCTAAGAAATATTTTTTTTAACATCTTTATTGGAGTATAATTGCTTTAAAATGATGTGTTAGTTTCTGTTTTATAACAAAGTGAATCAGCTATACATATACATATGTTCCCATATCTCTTCCCTCTTGCATCTCCCTCCCTCCCACCCTCCCTATCCCACCCCTCTAGGTGGTCACAAAGCACCAAGCTGATCTCCCTGTGCAATACAGCTGCTTCCCACTAGCTATCGATTTTACGTTTGGTAGTATATATAAGTCCATGCCACTCTCTCACTTCGTCCCAGCTTACCCTTCCCCCTCCCCATGTTCTCAAGTATATTCTCTACGTCTGCGTCTTTATTCCTGTCCTGCCCCTAAGTTCTTCATAGCCATTTTTTTTTTATTCCATATATATGTGTTAGCATACGGTAATTGTTTTTCTCTTTCTGACTTACTTCACTCTGTATCACAGACTGTAGGTCCATCCACCTCATTACAAATAACTCAATTTCCTTTCTTTTTTATGGCTGAGTAATATTCCATTGTATATATGTGCCACATCTTCTTTATCCATTCATGTGTCGATGGACACTTAACATTGCTTCCATGTCCTGGCTATTGTAAATAGAGTTGCAATGAACACTGTGGTACATGACTCTTTTTCAATTATGGTTTTCTCAGGGTATATGCCCAGTAGTGGGATTGCAGGGTCGTATGGCTGTTCTATTTTTAGTTATTTAAGGACCCTCCATACTGTTCTCCATAGGGGCTGTATCAATTTACATTCCCACCAACAGTGCAAGAGGGTTCCCTTTACTCCACACTCTCTCCAGCATTTATTGTTTGTAGATTTTTTGATGATGGCCATTCTGACTGGTGTGAGGTGATACCTCATTGTAGTTTTGATTTGCATTTCTCTAATGATTAGTGATGTTGAGCATACTTTCATGTGTTTGTTGGCAATCTGTATATCTTCTTTAGAAAAATGTCTGTTTAGGTCTTCTGCCCATTTTTGGATATGGTTTTGTTTTTTTGTTTTGTTTTTTTTTTACACGTAACATACAATTTACTATCTTAACCATTTTAAAGTATACAGTTAAGTAGTATTAAGTACATTCCATTGTTGTACAACCATCACCATCATCCATCTCCAGACCTCTTTTTGTCTTGCAATACTGAGACTCTGTATCCATTAAACAATAATTCTTCATTCCACCCTCGCCCCAGCCCCTGGCAACCACCATTTTACTTTCTGAGATAATAAATTTGATGACTCTAGGTACCCTATATAAGTGGAATAATACCGTATTTGTCTTTTTGTGACTGGCTTATTTCACTTAGCTTGATGTCCTCAAGATTCATCTATGTTGTAGCATGTGTCAGAGTTTCCTTCCTTTTTAAGGCTGAATAATATTACATTGTATGAATATGCCACACTTTGTCCATTCATCCATCAGTGGACAATTGGGTTACTTCCAACTTTTGACTAATGTGAATATTGCTGCTTTGAATATGTGTGTACATATATTTTTTTGAGACCCAATTTTCAATTCTTTTGGGTTTATACCCAGAAGTGGAATTGCTGGATCATTTTTTTGTTTTTTTTGTTTTTTTTTTGTTTTTTTTTTGTTTTATTTTAAACATCTTTATTGGAGTATAATTGCTTTACAATGGTGTGCTAGTTTCTGCTTTACAACAAAGTGAATCAGTTATACATATACATATGTTCCCATATCTCCTCCCTCTTGCATCTCCCTCCCTCCCACCCTCCCCATCCCACCCCTCCAGGTGGTCACAAAGCCCCGAGCTGATCTCCCTGTGCTATGCGGTTGCTTCCCACTAGCTATCTATTTTACATTTGGTAGTGTATATATGTCCATGCCACTCTCTCACCCTGTCACATCTTACCCCTCCCCCTCCCCATATCCTCAAGTCCATTCTCTAGTAGGTCTGTGTCTTTATTCCCGTCTTGCCACTAGGTTCTTCATGACCTTTTTTATTTTTCCTTAGATTCCATATATATGTGTTAGCATCCTGTATTTGTTTTTCTCTTTCTGACTTACTTCACTCTGTATGACAGACTCTAACTCCATGCACCTCACTACAAATACCTCCATTTCATTTCTTTTTATGGCTGAGTAATATTCCATTGTATATATGTGCCACATCTTCTTTATCCATTCACCTGATGATGGACACTTAGGTTGCTTCCATGTCCTAGCTATTGTAAATAGAGCTGCAATGAACATTTTGGTACATGACTCTTTTTGAATTATGGTTTTCTCAGGGTATATGCCCAGTAGTGGGATTGCTGGGTCGTATGGTAGTTCTATTTTTAGTTTTTTAAGGAACCTCCATATTGTTCTCCATAGTGGCTGTATCAATTTACATTCCCACCAACAGTGCAAGAGGGTTCTCTTTTCTCCACACCCTCTCCAGCATTTATTGTTTATAGATTTTTTGATGATGGCCATTCTGACCGGTGTGAGATGATATCTCATTGTAGTTTTGATTTGCATTTCTCTAATGATTAATGATGTTGAGCATTCTTTCATGTGTCTGTTGGCAATCTGTATATCTTCTTTGGAGAAATGTCTGTTTAGGTCTTCTGCCCATTTTTGGATTGGGTTGTTTGTTTTTTTGTTATTGAGCTACATGAGCTGCTTGTAAATCTTGGAGATTAATCCTTTGTCAGTTGCTTCATTTGCAAATATTTTCTCCCATTCTGAGGGTTGTCTTTTGGTCTTGTTTATGGTTTCCTTTGCTGTGCAAAAGCTTTTTAAATATTCATTAGGTCCCATTTGTTTATTTTGTTTTTATTTCCATTTCTCTAGGAGGTGGGTCAAAAATGATCTTGCTATGATTTATGTCATAGAGTGTTCTGCCTATGATTTCCTCTAGGAGTTTAATAGTGTCTGGCCTTACATTTAGGTCTTTTATCCATTTTGAGTTTATTTTTGTGTAGGGTGTTAGGGAGTGTTCTAATTTCGGTCTTTTACATGTAGCTGCCCAGTTTTCCCAGCACCACTTATTGAAGGGGCTGTCTTTTCTCCATTGTATATTCTTGCCTCCTTTATCAAATATAAGGTGACCATATGTGCGTGGGTTTATCTCTGGGTTTTCCATCCTATTCTGTTGATCTCTGTTTCAGTTTTTGTGCCAGTATCATGCTGTCTTGATTACTGTAGCTTTGTAGTATAGTCTGAAGTCAGGGAGCCTGATTCCTCCAGCTCGGTTTTTCTTTCTCAAGATTGCTTTGGCTATTCGGGGTCTTTTGTGTTTCCATACAAATTGTGAAATTATTTTTTCTAGTTCTGTGAAAAATGCCGGTGGTAGTTTGACAGGGATTGCACTGACTCTGTAGACTGTTTTGAGTAGTATAGTCACTTTCACAATGCTGATTCTTCCAATCCAAGAACATGGTATATCTGTCCATCTGTTTGTATCATCCTTAATTTCTTTTATCAGTGTCTTATAGTTTTCTGCATACAGGTCTCTTGTCTCTTTAGGTAGGTTTATTCCTAGGTATTTTATTCTTTTAGTTGCAATGGTAAATGGGAGTGTTTCCTTAATTTCTCTTTCACATTTTTCATCATTAGGAATGCAAGAGATTTCTGTGCATTAATTTAGTATCCTGCTACTTTACCACATTCGTTGATTAGCTCTAGTAGTTTTCTGGTAGCATCTTTAGGATTCTCTACGTATAGTACCATGCCATCTGCAAACAGTGACGGCTTTACTTCTTCTTTTCCGATTTGGATTCCTTTTATTTCTTTTTCTTCTCTGATTGCTGTGGCTAGGACTTCCAAAACTATGTTGAATAATAGTGGTGAGAGTGGACAACCTTGTGTTGTTCCTGATCTTAGTGGAAATGGTTTCAGTTTTTCACCATTGAGAAAGATGTTGCCTGTCGGTTTGTCATATATGGCCTTTATTAAGTTGAGGTAAGTTCTCTCTATGCCTACTTTCTGGAGCGTTTTTATCATAAATGGGTGTTTATTTTGTCAAAGGTTTTTTCTGCATCTATTGAGATGATCATATGGTTTTTCTCCTTCAATTTGTTAATATGGTGTATCACATTGATTGATTTGCATATATTGAAGAATCCTTGCATTCCTTGGATAAACCGCAATTGATCATGGTGTATGATCCTTTTAATGTGCTGTTGGATTCTGTTTGCTAGTATTTTGTTGAGGATTTTTGCATCTATGTTCATCAGTGATGTTGGCCTGTAGTTTTCATTCTTTGTGTCATCTTTGTCTGGTTGTGGTATCAGGGTGATGGTGGTCTCATAGAATGAATTTGGGAGTGTTCCTCCCTCTGCTAAATTTTGGAAGAGCTTGAGGATAGGTGTTAGCTCTTCTCTAAATGTTTGATAGAATTCGCCCATGAAGCCAAATGGGCCTGGGCTTTCGTTTGTTGGAAAATTTTTAATCACAGTTTCAATTTCAGTGTTTATGATTCGTCTGTTTATATTTTCTATTTCTTCCTGGTTCAGTCTTGGAAGGTTGTGCTTTTCAAGGAATTTGTCCATTTCTTCCAGGATGTCCATTTTATTGGCATATAGTTGCTTGTAGTAATCTCTCATGATCCTTTGTATTTCTGCAGTGTCAGTTGTTACTTCTCCTTTATCATTTCAATTCTCTTGATTGAGTCTACTCCCTTTTTTTCTTGATGAGTCTGGCTAATGGTTTATCAATTTTGTTTACCTTCTCAAAGAACCAGCTTTTAGTTTTATTGATTTTGCTATTGTTTCCTTCATTTCTTTTTCATTTATTTCTGGTCTGATCTTTATGATTTCTTTCCTTCTGCTAACTTTGGTGTGTTTTTGTTCTTCTTTCTTTTTCTAATTGCTTTAGGTGTAAGGGTAGGTTGTTTATTTGAGATGTTTCTTGTTTCTTGAGGTAGGATTGTATTGCTATAAACTTCCCTCTTAGAACTGCTTTTCTTGTATCCCAGAGGTTTTGGGTTGTCGTGTTTTCATTGTCATTTGTTTCTAGGTATTTTTTGATTTCCTCTTTGATTTCTTCAGTGATCTCTTGGTTATTAATTAGTGTATTGTTTAACCTCCATGTGTTTGTATTTTTTACAGAATTTTTCCTGTAATTAATTAATCTAGTCTCATAGCATTGTGGTCGGAAAAGATACTTGATACAATTTCAAAATGCTTAAATTTACCAAGGCTTAATTTGTGACCCAAGATATGATCTATCCTAGAGAATGTTCCATGAGCACTTGAGAGGAAAGTATATTCTGTTGTTTTTGGATGGAATGTCCTATAAATATCAATTCAGTACATCTTGTTTAATGTGTCATTTAAAGCTTGTGTTGCCTTATTTATTTTCATTTTGGATGATCTGTCCATTGGTGAAAGTGGGGTGTTAAAGTCCCCTACTATGATTGTGTTACTGACAATTTCCCCTTTTATGGCTGTTAGCATTTGTCTTATGTATTGAGGTGCTCCTATGTTGGGTGCATAAATATTTACTATTGTTATATCTTTTTCTTGGATGGATCCCTTGATCATTATGTAGGGTCTTTCTTTGTCTCTTGTAATAGTCTTTATTTTAAAGTCTATTTTGTCTGATATAAGAATTGCTAAGCCAGCTTTCTTTTGATTTCCATTTGCATGGAATATCTTTTTCCATCCCCTCACTTTCAGTCTGTATGTGTCCCTAGGTCTGAAGTGGGTCTCTTGTAGACAGCATATATATGGGTTTTATTTTTGTATCCATTCAGCCAGTCTATGTCTCTTGGTTGGGGCATTTAATCCATTTACATTTAAGGTAATTATCGATACGTAAGTTCCTATTACCATTTTCTTAATTGTTTTGGGTTTGTTATTGTAGGTCTTTTCCTTCTCTTTTGTTTCCTGCCTAGAGAAGTTCCTTTAGCATTTGTTGTAAAGCTGGTTTGGTGGTGCTGAATTCTCTTAGCTTTTGCTTGTCTGTAAAGGTTTTAATTTCTCTGTCGAATCTGAATGAGATCCTTGTCGGGTAGGGTAATCTTGGTTGTAGGTTTTTCCCTTTCATCACTTTAAATATGTCCTGCCACTCCCTTCTGGCTTACAGAGTTCCTGCTGAAAGATCAGCTGTTAACCGTATGGGGATTCCCTTGTATGTTATTTGTTGTTTTTCCCTTGCTGCTTTTAATATTTTTTCTTTGTATTTAATTTTTGATAGTTTGATTAATATGTGTTTTGGCATATTTCTCCTTGGATTTATCCTTTATGAGACTCTCTGTGCTTCCTCGACTTGATTGACTATTTCCTTTCCCATATTAGGGAAGTTTTCAAATATAATCTCTTCAAATATTTTCTCAGTCCCTTTCTTTTTCTCTTCTTCTTCTGGGACCCCTATAATTTGAATGTTAGTGCATTTAACGTTGTCCCAGAGGTCTCTAAGACTGCCCTCAATTCTTTTCATTCTTTTTTCTTTATTCTGCTCTGCAGTAGTTATTTCCACTATTTTATCTTCCAGGTCACTTATACGTTCTTCTGCCTCAGTTATTCTGCTACTGATTCCTTCTGGAGAATTTTTAATTTCATTTATTGTGTTGTTCATCATTGCTTGTTTGCTCTTTAGTTCTTCTAGGTCCTTGTTAAACATTTCTTTTATTTTCTCCATTCTATTTCCAAGATTTTGGATCATCTTTACTATCATTATTCTGAATTCTTTTTCAGGTAGACTGCCTATTTCCTCTTCATTTGTTTGGTCTGGTGTGTTTTTACCTTGCTCCTTTATGTGCTGTGTGTTTCTCTGTCTTCTGATTTTGCTTCACTTACTCTGTTTGGGGTCTCCTTTTCACAGGCTGCAGGTTCATAGCTCCCATTGTTTTTCGTGTCTGCCCCCAGTGGCTAAGGTTGGTTCAGCAGGTTGTGTAGGCTTCCTGGTGGAGGGGACTAGTGCCTGTGTTCTGGTGGATGAAGCTCGAACTTGTTTTTCTGGTGGACAGGACTGCATCTGGTGGTGTGTTTTGTGGTGTCTGTGACCTTATTGTGATTTTAAGCAGCCTCTCTGCTAATGGGTGGGTTTGTGTTTCTTTCTTGCTATTTGTTTGGCATAGGGTTTCCAGCACTGTAGCTTGGTGGTCATTGAGTGGAGCTGCGTCTTAGCGTTGAGATGGAGATCTCTGGGAGAGCTTTCACCGTTTGATATTATGTGGAGCTGGGAGGTCTCTGGTGGACCAATGTCCTGAACTCGGCTCTCCCACCTCCAAGGCACTGGTCTGACACCCGGCCAGAGCACCAAGACCCTGTCAGCCACACGGCTCAGAAGAAAAGGGAGAAAGAAAGAAAGAAAGAAAGAAAAGAAGAAAGAAAGAAAGAAAGAAAGAAAGAAAGAAAGAAAGAAAGAAAGAAAGAAAGAAAGAAAGAAAGAAAGAAAGAAAGAAAGAAAGAAAGAAAGAAAGAAAGAAAGAAAGAAAGAAAGAAAGAAAGAAAGAAAGAGAAAGAAAGAGAGAAAGAGAAAATAAAATAGTTATTAAAATAAAAAATAATTATTAAAAAGTAAAAAAATTATAAGTAATAAAAAAAAGAAAAAAAAAAGAAAGGAAAGAGGAGAGCAACCAAACCAAAAAGGAAATTCACCAATGATAACAAGCATTAAAAACTATACTAAAAAAACAACAACAACAACAACAAAAAAACGGACAGACAGAACCCTAGGACAAACGGTAGAAGCAAAGCTATATAGACAAAATCACACAAAGAAGCATACACATACTCACTCACAAAAAGAGAAAAAGGAAAAAACATACATATTTTTTGGGAAGTCTGAGGTCTTCTGCCAGCATTCAGTAGGTGTTCTGTAGGAGTTGTTCCACATGTAGATGTATTTCTGACGTATTTGTGGGGAGGAAGGTGATCTCCACGTCTTACTCCTCCACCATCTTGAAGCCCAGCCTAGGAAATGGTTTTTATTTAAAGTTTAGATATGCATTTAATTAACCAGAAGTACGTTTTTCTTTTCCTATGAAGGAAACAGTGGAGAAAGTCAGCAACAGACTCATTTAATAAATTACAGCACTGGTGCATTAGAATGGTCTACAAGCCTAGAAAAATATAAAATAATGCTTTATAACATAGTATTTTCACATAAATCATGACAATTGATTCTTACATCAGTCCTCTGAGTGACTAGGAAGGAATTATGAGTCCAAATTTATAGATGAGAAAACAGGTATAGTTGTTTAATTGCTAGGATGGAGGAGCTACATGGATAAAGTCACCAAGAATGATGACACTAACCGTGTTGTAAAGGAAGAGAGCAGGGTGAGCGTGGAAGCAGAGACCCGGGGAGAGTAGCCAGAAGTAGAAGCCATAACATTTACATTTGTGGCTAATTTTAAGTGCTGCATTCATTACAAAATTCTATTTCTTTTTAAAACTTCTAGTTCGTTTAAAAAGCTGACAGATCGAGCTGTCATTCTGCCTGATGTCCAAACATATAACTTCATTTAGATCAGGAAAATCATTTGTATGCTTATTTAGAGTTACTTCAGCTGTTGAAAAGATTTTACCTTTTACCTCATGATGTAAAATGAATTTAAAGATGAATCAAAAATAAATAAGTAAACACATTCATTCAGCAAATATTTATTGAGAGTTTTTTGTTAAACTTGCCCCTCTCATGATACAGGTATCATCGCAAGCTCTGCCTTCTGGAACATACCACGCCTACCTAGCTCTATAGTCAGCCCCTGCTCCCCTCCAGTCTCTAGAGTAGTAGGCTGTTTAATGTCACTCATAATACTTATCACTATTTGAAATTATCTTTTCTACTTGTTTATATATTCATTTATGTCCCCTGTACGCCATCCACCCCCAACCAGAAGCTCTTTGAAAGCAGGCAGTGTGTCCCTTTTCATGAACGGCACCATGCCCAGTGCCTTGAACAGTGTCTGGGTGCTGTAAGTGCTCAATTTATACTTGAGGAAAGAATAAAGATCTAAAAGATCTACCAAATTGTACATTTCTTATGCAAAACAGTAATTTTGCACACATGATTGCAATTGATTCTCACAAAAATACCATGAAGTGGCTACACTTGGAATATATGTTTAGGAAACATCCTCATATAATTTCCCAAGCTCATAGCTCATACAACATAAAATCAGTGTTCACAGGCTGTAATAATTGTTGAAAGACACCCATGTTCTCAAGATGTCATCAGTACCACACATTTGCCAGATTGAGTTCCATGTGTTTTGTTCATTCTATGTTCCAGATGTAGGAGAAAGCAGCAAGGCCACACAAATTTCAGCAAAGTTTGAAAGCACTGAGAACTACTAGAAAATCTACCCACTTAGCGCCTCCAACTAGCGCAGCTGTGCACAAATGCTAAGGCACGTTTCTACACACCATAAGGCTACAAACAATTAGTTTCTCTTTGCAAGATAGTATTATTCAACCTAAGAGGGGAAGTCTGTATTTTAAAAAGGACTGATACCCTTAGTTAATTGGATTGTCGATATTTAAGACAGATACAGTTGATGCATATTATGTACTTTAGAATCTGCTTTTTGGTTTCTGATTATAAAAGTGTTGCCAGATTGCTCTGTTTTGTCAAAATACGTTTTATTATCTTCCAGTGTACACAGCTAGATCTCATTTCCTAGCTCCACAAAAGGTTAAGACTGTGTGTCTAAGATCTGGCCTGGGAGTGATATGTGTTTATGGGCAAAGACATTAAGAAGCAACTCTAACGGGTAGAACTCAGAGGACTTAAACAAAGGTGGAGCCACAAGATAACAAAAGCCTGGATCCTTGAACAATCACAAAGAGGCACATCTAGCAAGGCAAACCCTCACCGACTGTGACTTAAACGACATATACATTTCTATTATATTAAGCCAGTGAGATCTTAGGTATATTCTGTTACTTGGCTAATGTTATTTTACATCATATTATTCATGGCAGAAACTTGAAAAATACTGAAATATATTGCCTATTTTTACATATTTATTATTCTAGGTGAATTTCAGAGTTACTCTGCCAGGATTTTAATTAGAATTACAATGGCTATATATGTGAATTAGAATTTTTTCATAGTTTCAATATTGCATATTGTTATTCAGTAAAAAAAGGTGTATGTATCCATTTATTCAAATCTCATTCTTCATTTAGCAACTATATATTTCTTGTTACACTTATTCTGAGGTATTTGGCTTGTTACTACTTTTTTTATTGTTTGCAATTATAATTGGAATATTTTCCCTATATCATTTTCTCGTTTATTGTTTCACCAAAGCCATTGTATATATTTTGTGACCACATTATTGGATTCCTCTAGTCTTTCTAATAGTACTTTTTCTTATTGATTCTCTTCAGTTTTTCAAATATATAATCATATTATCTGTAAATAGTGATAATCTTGCCCCTTCTTTTCCAATGTTTATCATCATTATTTCACCCTTTTGTCTAATTTCACTGTCTATAACATTTTCAGAAAAGTAGTAAATAATAATGGGAAAACAACACACACCTGACTTATTTCTGACTTCAGGGGGTGTGCTTGAAAGTGTTTCATCACCAAGAACAATGCTAGAAACTGGTTTGAGATATGCATATCATTTTATTTAAACAAGTATTCTTCTCTTCCTATTTTATGAAGGGTTTTTCTTCTTTGACCTGTAGTCAATTGTACTAGGAGATTTCATATTGCTAAACAGTCTTGCATTCCTGAAATAAACCCCACTTGGTCATGACATTATTCTTTTAATGTAGCGCTGCATTTTATTCTCTGGATTTTATTTACTGTCTTTCATTAATATTCATAAGTGAGATGATTTATCATTTTCTTTTCTGTGGTGTCTTTGTCAGATTTTGGAGTCAGTGTCATAGTAGTTTGGGGTTTTTTTACGAATTGGAATCCTTTATTTTCTATGCCTGAAACAATTTAAATTGCGTAGGAATTACCTGTTCTTTGAAGGTTTGAAAACATTCATCCATGAAATTCTTTGGTATTTTTACAGCCAAGACCCTAATTTAACAATGTAATGAGTTCCTTCCATTATCATTGTTTTGCTCAGTATATCTATATCTCTTGAGTCAATTTTTGTTATTTTCAATTTTTAGAAAACTTAGAAACTTGTTTCTGAATTTTAAGTTAGCTGTGTGTTGTATAATATTGACAAGAAAAGTATAAATTCAATATTTTTTCTAAAAGATTTTGTAAAAAAGATATTCCCAAAAGTATGCTTCATGGATGTTAATAGGATAACATAAAAAGAGGGTCCAGGGTCAATATTACTGGGAGATGCTTTAAAGCAAATATTAACAATTTCTTTTTCTGCAGGACTTCTCAGAGTCTTTAATATTCTTATGTGGATCTTGACTCTTTAATAGGGGCCAGTGTATATAACCATTTTCATACTTGACTGTATAATCTCCCCTTTTCTTGCAAGGACCATCAAGGTACTTGTGTGCTCTGGTACACAATTTGGGAAACAGGTCTAAAGAAACCGGAAGAGTAAGGTTATTATTGCAGAAATATTTTCAGGATTGATGAAACTAGGGTGTTCTGGAAGACAATCCCCTCTAGAAAACTCATAAAAATACAATAAAAATGTATAAACTTCAATGCTTAGAAAGACATTTGGTTTTATTTGATTCAAACATTTTTCACGCTCATACCTTTGCTTGTACATCACTCTGAAAAATCCCAAAGACACTAAATATACGTAAAAGATAAAGCTGCAACCATCTGAATATTAAAAACAAACATTCAAACAAGCTTTAGTTTCAGTAACTAGTAACCTTGCACAAGTTTTACTTATATTACCTAAAATATTGCTTATTTAAGCAGGGGGTATTTTCTATACAATAGACAGTGACCATAAAAATCTAAGTTGTTTTCCTCCATAATATAATGCTGTCTCCAACTTACAGATGAAGAAATGTCATATCCTTTCTAAGCAAAGCCTTTGTGCATCTCTTCAGAGACCTAATCTTTAGGAACTAACTCATAATGGCAGCTGGAAAAGTTTCAAAAGCTGAAGAAAAAAAAGCAAACGCTAATATGTGAATACATCTCATCAATTATAGATGTACATTCAAACAGAACCTGCTGGGAAGCTGATATTTTCTCATTTTCTGAGACCTATGGGCCCCAATTTAAGAGCAATGTTCAAGCAGCCCAGATAACAGAATGGATGGGTAAAGCTTTCCTGGATTTGAAAATTTCAATACAATTCTTAGAAAATTATCATCCCAAGCTTAATTAGAAATAAACAAAAGCACAACTTGAACTCCGTTGCCTTTAATTGTTTGAGGGAATTCAGAGAAATAAAAGGAATCCTTGAGTACAGCTCTTCGAAGTAATCTGCCTCACATGTATGGCTTCTTTTATCATTTAATTACAGATGTAGCTGCATCAAAACAGTGAGCTTCTACTGAAAATCTACAGAAGCATAAGAGTTTGGCAGTGGTGTGCTAGAGCTGGCTTGTAGAATTCACGAGAGCCAAACGTGTGCTTTTCTTCCTAACTGTGTTAGGTAACCTCACAGTGGTAGCTTTAAATTGGCTGTGGTAGGAGAATTTACACCATGGCAATAGGCAAACATTGCAAATCAGGACTTTTTTTTCCCCAGAAAATAGTTATTAAACATATACCAGCATATCTCTGATAATTATACAAAACATAACAACATCAACAAGTATGAACTATGTTCTGTTTGATAAATCAATTGTATAATAAACCATGAATTCACTCATTCCAAGAGTTCCCCCAAGTTACATGTGCACATATGTTATTAAAGATACTGATTGCAAATTCTACCACAATGATACATATCTTAATTACAATAGATTACACCATTTATCTGTTGTATTATTGTTTATAAAACTTTGAAACACATTCCAATATTTGACATAATTAGCTAAGTCTTTGGTGTGAAAATCAATTTACCAAACTTGAGGACTTATGTAAGTGGTTTGGCTTGTATTTTTCTAGTTATTCTTCTTCTATATGATAATGAATTTGTATGTCTCAATGTTTTTCCCTAAATTTCTCAAAAATCTAGACCACAGACCTTAGACTTCAGTGTTTAGCACAATACCACTTATGCATTTGATCTAAATGTTTGACTAGGTATTTTCAGGAGCCATAGATAATGTTTGTGTCAAGAAAATTATTTAAAATTTACAGATTTAAATGTTAGGTTTATTCAAGATATTCATCTTTCTATGCACTGAATATAATTATAAATTTCAAAAAGGGAGAGATTTACTCTCAGTGCTGGAATACGATTTTCTTCATGTGAAAATTTTCTTCGTGTGAAATGTTCAACTTATTTATTTTACATGTTGAAAAACTTTGATAATTTGGTGCACCTATAAGTATCAAAACGTGTCAAGGAAGATATTGTTATTTTCTGAAATATTACTTGTTGAAATTATCAATACTCATCTTTCTACACACACACACACACACACACACACATACACACACCTTACTTTTTTAGATCACATAATCTAAAGTTTTGAATACATAAAGTAAAAGAAAGAATTCAAATACTCCAAAAAATGAGGGTTAACAAAGCTGATAATTTCTCACGCTTGACCCTGTACTTCCAAGTAGCTGCAGAGAAAGGTGGGTAGAGTTGTATGTGCCTTAGTATTAGAAAAATAAAAATTTTAATTTTTCCAGGGAGACAGTATTTCCCCTTGCTTAAGTCATTTAATAAATTAATCCAATAAATACTTATTAATAGCCTACTACATGTGAGGCATTACAATGATGCTGAGCATACAGAAATTAAGCAGCCATGGAAGGTGGATATAAAAATCAAATAAGTGGAAATGAATAGAACACGTGCCTTGCTGTAATGGATACAGAACACTGTGGGGCACCAAATGGGTGAGTAATAGATTTAACCTAGACGGGTGATCATGAAAGTCTTCATAGAGATTTTTCCCAGAAAGCCTTTAAAATTAAATGTATCTTTGTATGACAGGTATTTCAAGTAGAGAGCGGCACAAGCAAAGGAACAAAAACCCATAACAGCAGGGCACATTCAAGGAACTTCCAGTACTTTTAGTTCTGCTGGAGTATAGAGTTTGGGGAGATGGAGAGAGATTGAAGGTCACGGCGCACAGAGAGTAACAGATAATAGGAGAAGAGAATTGGGGATATTGACGGTGTCTACTCTCAGAGAAAATAAGCCTAAAGCATAGGCGGTAGAGAAGGAAGCTAATAGGGAGAGTGAAGAGATTTCTAGACCCGGAGTTCTCAATGAGTGAGTTAGTAAACTGAGAGACGGTGGTGAGAATGAGATATTATTAGGTAGTCTTTCAGAGGTAGAGGAATTCAAAATTCTTCCAGGCTCAGAGAATTTCTGTGGCGTGGGATGACCACGATGAGGCAGGAGTGAAAGTAACTGGAAATAAGGAGCTCAAGGAATTGAATGAAAGTCTAAGATCTAGTTTAGAACACCCAACTTAATGGGAGGAACCGAGGTAAAAGGGAACTGGGAAGCCATAGTTTATCTATGTTTCTTTTGATTTTTAACACAGAAATTATTTACTAGTTAAATTCTTTAACTTTTCCTGAGAAAAACTTGAATCAGACAAACCCAATTGTTTGTTTTTGCCAAGCACGTTTAGATCCTATTACTATCATCATTCTTCTGATGAGGAAACTAAGACTTAGCAAAGGTTAGTAAACTAGTAAGAAGCAGAGCTGGAACGAAAACCCATTCGATCTGACAAATCTGCTACTCTTAATATTATAGTGGGCTAATTACTTAATCATTTAGATAGGAATAACATCTACCTCACAGAGACAGAATTACAGATTAACAGTAAAGTCTAGAAGTGATTGAGTGTTGTTAACTCCCTTTGCCCCAAAGTCAGGTATTTGTTTATGAATGTGTGTATGGGTTTATGTTTATATATACTCATTTATTGGCTAACTCGTTCTAGAAAGAACTTCCTAAGTGTTCAATGAATATGTGCATTGTATGAGTCTGAACACACTGAACTACAAGGACTGAATTTGACAATGCACAGGCACAGAAATAATTATATTCAGAAGGATAAACTTTCAAAAAGCTTTAATTTGTCTAAAAAAAAAAAATCTTATAGCACTTTCTCTGTGTGTAGCAATGTTCTAAGCAAATTACTCATTCTTCATTAACTCATTAGTATAATGTAATAAGCATAAGCAATATCAAAGAATTGAAAGAATATGAACAATAAGAACCCCTAAATGTTTTTTTAATAAGAATTTTCTCTGATGCTTACCTGGAGTTTTACAGTTGAAAATAAGAGGGATAAAGAGAGAATGTAAAGGTGAGGTTTACTAATTATTAGTGGATAGGTTTGGATCATGGGGGGCATGAGGGAGGCTTATGGAAAAAGGAGAGTGAACTATGCTGATAACAATTATTCATTATTTGCAATAAGACCTAATAGAGCAAACAATAGCTTAATCAATATCTCCAACTTTTTTTCAATATTCCAAAAGTACAAAATTAGGTTTCAACAATATCTGTTTTCTTTTATTTACTTGAGTCATTTTAAATCTTCTAAGATATTTTTCTAATGTAGTGAGCTATGAAGCCATCGTTTTTGTCTGTCCAGTACATTCTCCCAACATTGCCCTTAGTAGCAGATGGGTTTCTCTGGCCAAAGAGAGTGGACATGTGAGCTATGTCTGGCCAATCATGATCCCTCATGTTTTGGGCATTGGTGACTTTCATGGTGGTGCCCATGTGATCCAAGCAGAGGCAATCAGCATCCTGACTGATGTTCAAATGATAGGAATGAGTTTCAGTTCATGTTTTCCATTAAGTCAGTAAGCGAGGAACACATGATTCTGTGGCTACTTAAGAACATCTTTACCAGCAGCATGGATAAAGCCTGTCACCACTAGGAGGAACTGAGGCCACCAAAGATGGAAGCTGATTCTGGAGATGGAGAAAGTGGAAAGAGAACTGAATGAAACTAAAACAGTTGGTACCCTTAGATCAAGCCATAACTGCAATCCACTCACTTCTCAAAGGCATGACCAACAACTTTCCAAGTTAGTTTAAATTGTTTTTTGGTTCTCACCATTCAGAGAGTCATCACTAATACTTCAGACTTGGATCAAAAGAGCTGGTTTCTAATTCCAACTAGTTGGGCAATCTTGGGCAAATCATCTCCTCTCCCTTGGTCTGAGACTCCTTACCTGTAAAATGATTGAAATGAACTTGATCCTTAGGTCTTATCTGTCTATCATTCCTGATTCTACAATATAATTAAATTATATAAGATATAATTAAGTTAAAATGACTATTTCCCATATATCCTAATTTTGCTCAAAGATCACTCCTTTTCTAACCATTTCCCTATTCTATCTCTGTATTACTCCTACATAATGGTATCAACAGAGAAGAAACGGTGTGCAAAAGGAAAGTGTAAGCTGTGGTATTTTGCCGGGTTTAATTTTTGACTTGGCACTGTTTTCATGAAAATATGAACTGTAGGTAAGTTATCTAAATAAAACGTATTGATTCTCTATAGAAACAATCCAAGTACATTTCTTTGTGTTTATAACTAAAGTTTATGTTAAAACTTTTATCTAAACATAAAACCACAATAAAGTCTATACCAATTAGATTTGATTCAGAAAAGTTTATTAAACACTTATCCTGATGAAAAAATAATTTACATATCATCCAAACGGGGTCTCTTTGGGTCTTGTGCTTAGCGCTTTGCTCTGCACATTAAACACTCAATAAATGTTTGTTAAATTAAATTAAAGGAGTTGTTTTAACTGCAGCTCACATGCCCTTCCATGATTAATGAATCATTACTAAGTGAGAAATTAATGAGTGTGCTCTGTGCATCAGGAAAAAAAAAATGTGTTCTGTTTTGGAGAGGGACAAAATTTCACAGCAGGGGAAGAAGAGAGGCAACTCCAGGAATTAACAAGAAAAGAAGCTTGCAATTACAGCTACTGACATGTGGATAGACTCAAAATAGCTGTCGAAATCACTATCTGTGAGCTGTCACACACACTAGCTTCAAATTAATCAAGACTTCACAAATCCCTTCTCCTTACAGTTAGAAAGCAACAAAGGATGGAAGAATCTATCCAGGACAGCTCCAAAGCAGAGACAATTCTGAAGTTCAGATTTCTCACTGCTGCCATGTTTCCAGGCCCTCTGCCCACATTTTTCTTCCTCTTTCCCATAATCAAAGAACCATAGCACACAGGGAAGATCAGACAGTAAAACCAGGCTGAAAAAACCTGAATGAAAAGAGGAGGCAACTAAAGATAGATCCCAAATTATGAAAAGGGAATAATTCTGATTCCACACTTGGCATGTTAGGGAATTATGGCAAATAGAGAAATCTAAGCAATCAGGCAATTCAAGGCAGGAAGATCCCAGCAGCTAAAGGTGGGACATAATTATTAGTGGGAAGCACATGCAGGCAATAAGAAGTCTGAATAAGTAAGCAAATGGGAAAGGATGCAAAGGCATCCAGAAGTCTGGTATTAGGTAGAATTGGGCAAGATTCAGGGAGAAGAACAAGTCATAGAGAAATTAAGCAGGGAGGAGACAGGGAAAGGTCACATTTTTTGTTCAAAGGCTTGACAACACCCTTTATTGCAACTAGGGCACAAGCAAGGGGCAAGGTCTTCCATATGGGATGGCTTGACACTGAGTCAGCAAGTTACTGTCTCAAGGCTCGTTAATATTTCTCAGCTACGAACAGAATTGGTCTTGGGCCTGGACCAGTGGAAAAATGATGAAGACAGTGTGTGCCAAGTGTCTATCAGGGAGGGAACATTTCACTAGTGCCATTTCCTTTTTTATTTTCTTCAATTATTTTACTTGGGAGCCAGATGGGGAAAAAAATCACACAACTGAAACAGCCATTGTACTTCTGCACCATATAGCTATTTCCCTCACACTTGACCACTTGGCTTTGTAGCATAGCTTTTCCATTATTTGTTTGGCTGTTACTGATAGCACCAGGCTCTTATGAAATATTAAGTGCTGTGAACAGACACTTCATACAGAATTAGTGGCCTTGGAAAATAATGAGACTTAATGAAAGGAAGAAATAAGCAAGAGAACCTGGATCTCAGAATCCTGGCAAAGTAGCTCCAGGGCCCTCTCAGAGCACTTAAGTATCTCCACATGTATGAAGGAGTCCACTATGCCTTCTCATGAACTCCTTGGATGTTGCTGAGTGTGGTCACTGGAAATGAGAGACTTTGGTTTTCATTCAGAATAACTTGCTGATTACTGGTTAGAAAAATGAAACCAGTGACTTCTTTTTCAGTTTTCTATTCCCCAAGTTTTCACTAATATCCTCTGGCCCTCCTTTCCTTTTAAATCTGATAAAATACAGTGCTCGATAATTTCCTCTGGAAGACTGTCCTTCCTTGGTATCAGTAACCAACAAACATGCGTGGCTGCATTTTTTGGTCAAGGGATGGATGGGGATAGAATATAGTTTTCAGATTTGACACTGACTAACATTGACATTACAATACAATGGCAATTAAATATAATTGTGAAAAATAGAATAATGATCGACTGAGACAAATTCCTCCTACACTTGTCAATTAATTATAGTCTAACAAGTTTCTCCTTTGCTACAAAGTTATATACACCCACAGCAACCTTCACACAGTCAGGGACTTTTTAGTATTGAAAGTTTAAAAATCCATGTGAACTAGTTTTCTTCAATTATAATGGGATTGACTTACTTTTTTGTAGTAAGATACAGTCATATTAACATTTTTAAAGGTTATAATCTTTATTCTCTCCTGATTAGGACATGATACTCTCATGAGGATTTGATTTGGTTAAAATGATTATGACATATGTTAATTTTATGACTCTCAACTCTAAAACTGATGCAGAAATTTAAATCCACAATTTTTTTAAAAATACAGACAGAATATGGGATGAAAGAAAACTTGTTAAATTTTGTATCAAAGTAACTGCTAAAAAGAAACTATGAACACATAAGATAGGATGTTGTAACAATTAGAGTTCACTCTTGCCAACAGGTTATTTTCTCCATTTATGATTTTAGGTTTTATAACGTAATCATCAGGCCAGTAATAGCTAATCAGATAAGAACCTGCTGTATAAAAAAATAAATAAAATAAAATTCAAAAATAAAAAAAAAAAGCTAATCAGGGCATAAAATAAAGTTAAAGTGTCTTACCAGCCTTATAAACATTTGTGCTGCTAGATTTTCCACTAGTTGAAAGCAACAGCCTATTAGGTAGCTGAATACAGAGTATGTTAGAATTGCACCATATGCTGTTTCAAAGAAACATCTGACTTAGCTAAGAACATGCTTTTGATTTATTAGTTGACTTCTGTGCAGACATATATGTGATTTCTTGATTCCTTTATTCGTGTCACACTTTTGATGCAATCAACCCTCATGTTCTCTTCTATTCTTCAAGTCCTGGGAGAAAATGCAATCAATCACTGAGTAAATGTAGTAGGGTAACAGCCCTTTCTCGAACATGATTCTCCTTTTTTATCCTGCTGTTTTAAAAGCTATATTTTTGAAAGAGAAAATAAATGAAGTGATTTAGTGGTAATCTTCCTTTCTGCACATTTTCAAATTTGGGCTGCATCGATTTGTCAATTTTGATATTGGAAATTGATAGAAAGTGATAAAAATTCCTCATACTTGTATACTAATTTGTTCCTTAAAAATAAAAACAAACAGTTATAATTTGTCATATCTTCCAGTGAACTAGAATTTCAAAACAAAAACGAGGTTTGAAAGACCAGACAGGCAAATGATATATGTTTGAGATTCAAGTGACAAGTCCAACACTAACAGCAAAGGAAATGTATTTTATTATGAGTTAATACTTATTAAATACATGCTACATGCTGAGGAATATTAATGCATTTTACCTGGATTATCACAGGTAAAGTTCCAAATAATCCATAATTCAAATGTTAGCCTTAACCACATTTTGCAGTTAAAGTAACTGAGTCTCAAGACTTAGGTCACTGCCCAAGGTCATAGAGTTAGTAAATTACAGAGCCATGATTCAAACATAGGCCACTTGGCTTCATAGTTTGCAATACTAAGTTATTCTCTCTCTTGTCAACTTCAAAACATGGTAAGTCATCTAGACTCTCTTAGCTTCTGTTTCCTAATCTCTAAAATGTGAATAATATTATCTACCTCTTCAGACATTTGGGGAAAATAAGTCAATTTGAAAAAAAATGCGTGAAGAGCTGAGGGCAGTAGGCATAGACTTTTACGGACTGAGGAAGCCATAAAGGCTTCTCTTTTCAGAAATGACATTTTTGAAGTGATTTGCCTAGATATTCTTTCATATATTTCATATATTTCCTGAATCACCCAATTATTTTAGAATGAGGGCTAGAACCCAGGTGCCCAACCAACCATATTCATTCTCCTACTACCTTGAAATGGAGGCTGATAATGGTCATCATTGCCGGTCTACATCGCTCTCCAGCACATTACTGGTGGCTTTCATGTCTTCTTTTGGCTCTCTCATGGGACATAATCTCATGGTGGGTTTTGTGGTTTTTCGTAATATATCCACTCCAATGTGCCCACTTCTCTCAAGCATATTTTTTCCCTTCATCCACCATCTTCCAGGCCAACTCAGGCATTTCTAACTTACTGAGAGTTGCCCATTGTTTTTCTAGGTCTGTAAAAGTCACCACAGTAGCACACATGCCCCATGTCTAGAGTCTTTGCTAAGGTGTTAATCCTTATTTCCCAAGAAAGTGCCCCCAAGTCAATAAATTCTTGCTTATTCAGGTTTACATTCTGGTCCATTGACCAAGCACTCTTAAAAATACAATCTGTAGTTATTGGCCTGGCAGCCAGGAGAGGCAGTGAGGGCTGAATCTGACCAAGGCACCAACTGCCCTGTGGGGAGAGGCTTCTGCAGCATCTTCCAGCACAGGTGAAGTGCCAGCTCTTTCTACAGAAGGGAAGGGAGGCCACCTCTGCACATCTAGAGGGTTCAGAAGGGTTGCAGAGTCAATACCCTCAGCAACAGCCAGAGAGCCCTCTCCCACTTCTCAGAACTCCTAGCTTTTCCTACTAGGACTCTGACCTTCACATAACAGATCTGCCTTGGCTGAGGGTTCAATCATCTCAGCAACTCTCCCAATTAATTCTTCTCTCCACCATTTGACTATACCTGCCCTTTAAATATGCTAAAACCACCCAGGCTCTCTAGTTTTTACACTCAGCAGTTATCCATTTGTTAATGGCAGGCCATCTTTCATCATTCTTCAGCAGGGCCTCACTTTAATACATTGGGTTGGCCAAAAAGTTTGTTTGGGTTTTTCCGTAAGATGTTATGGAAAAACCCAAACGAACTTTTTGGCCAACCCAATAGCAGTAGCCAGCCAACTCCACTGTCTTTGTAGGCACGGTAGCCTGTTTTTGTTTTTTTGTTTTTTTTTCCTTGAACAGCTCACTGAACTCAGAAACACTTACTTATGTTTACCAGTGTATTAAAGGGTATGATAAAGGATACAGATGAACAACCAGATGAAAAGATACACAGAGCGAGGTCTGGGAGGGTCCTGAGCACAGGAGCATCTGTCTCCATGGAGTTGGCATGCCTCACTCTCCCAATATGTAGATGTGTTGACCCACCTGGAAGCTCCCTAAACCCCATGCTATTGGGGTTTTATGGAGGTTTCCTCACATGGGCATGAACAATTATTAACTCCATTTCCAGCCCCTCTCTCCTCTCTAGAGAACGGGAGTAGGGTTGAAAATTCCAAATTTAATCATGGCTTGGCTTCTCTGGTGACCAGCCCCCATCCGGGAGGCTCATTAGAACAAAAGATACTGCTACCACCCAGGAAATTCCAAGAGTTTCAGGAGCCCTGTGTCAGGAACTGAGGTCAAAGACCAAATGTTAGAACAAAAGACGCCCCTAGTGCTCTTATCCCCTATGTGTAGGCATGGTGGCCTGTTCTGATCACCTGTGACCACACCTATCTCTCCCAGGCCAAACCCCTTACATCTTTAATATGATATTTGGGATGTTTGGGGTTGACTTGGAAAAGTGGTTTCAGCCTAATCCAGCTTCCATCTCATCTAATGGCCCAAAGCTGGCTTACTTCACAGCCATGTGACCTGTGCAGGGCCCTGCCTTCAAAAGGACTCTGCTATTGCCATCGTGAAATTCTCCATAATCTCATATTTGAACTTGTGTTGTTGTTTTTTTTTTAAGTGAAGTCCAATGGGACAATGGAACACACACATGAGCAGAGGAGATATAAGCAAATGCATGTCAGCCTGCACTGTTCCTTACCTCCCAATTTACATGTACTGTTTTGTGTGTCCATGTGCACTGGATTCCAGGAGACCCAGAATAAGCGAAAGTTGACAGCGATGCAAATCAAGTACACAGTAAGTGTGTTGCTTCTACAACTGAACCCCACGAGGCTATGCTTCCTGTTTGAACCAGAATTGCTTCCAAAAGAAAGAAAAACAATGGCGTTATAAGAAACATGAACAACAAAGGAACTTTATCATATCCTTTCTTACACTAGTTCCGGTTATTAATGAACTACTTTACATTGAAAATTATGAGACAGAAAGAATGGAAAAAAACAGGACAACTCACATTCCCTTCTCTTTTCAGTCCTTGCTTACTCATCAGTAAGCCAGAAGGAGAAAGTGTTGGTAAAAAGTGCGTGTGAAGAAGTAAAATAAAAACAATTGAGTTAGTTTTATGCAGAGTTTCCACTGTTCTGGTAAGAAAAAAAAAAAAAAAAGATGTACAAGTTACAAAAAAAGCATCGTGCAATTTTGGCGATTCCACATAAAAGTTAAAAGCTCTTCTATTTGCACTGAAAATAGACATTACACAATACAAAGATGAGTGGCAAAATTCATGCTAATAATTTCAATTTTTAATTTTTCTTTACTTAGAACGACATTCAATGGCTAATGAAAAATTTCGTGACAAGAGGGTGACCATAAAGGAAGGGAAAAGGCTTTATATTTTACTATCGTTAATCCTACTTTTTGAACAAAAGGCCCCACGTTTTCATTTTGGACTGAGTTCTGCAAATTATGTAGCCAGCGCTGGCCACAAGCTAGTTCTTCCCATCTCACTCATTTACTGTTGAGTGATTAAGTGAAAAGCAGGATTTGGCTACAGTTGCTCAAGTCCCAGACTGTGGCTCCAGGCCTCAAAATTCAGGGGAGCTGAGGTGCAGGCTGATTTGTGGAGAGAAAGCATATCACAGTAATTAAGAGCACCGATGCCAGAGTCAGGAGTCAGCGTGCCTAAGTGCAAATTCTAAACTGTCACCTTTATGATCTGGGACTATTTACTTAATCACTCTATGCCTCACCTTCTTCATCTGTAAAATGGGATTGTGATCATCATAATGCCTACTACATGGTGTTGTGGTGGACATGAAGTGAACTAATACCTGTAAAACACTTAGAATAGTGTCTGGCAAATAGTTGGTACTACATAAATATTAGCCATTAATATTATTTCATCAAATAGAGGGAAATAGTCTAACCTTAATCTGAAATAAAAGCCACCTACACTTTATTAAAGATTAGCATTATTTTAAAAACTTCTGTATGACAACACAGAAATATTTGCCTTCACCAAACACTACTTAAACATACTTGGATATAGTATAAGATTTTGATAGGTGAGCAAGGATCCATCATGATTACCCCCCAAATGAGCATTTTCTGGTCATCTTAAGCTTATGATTAACATGCTCAGACGCTGCTTCAGGTAACCAGCTGATTGATAGCCAGATAGCAATAATAGGTACGTTATTGCTATATTGTGTTTGAGCTACAATTACTTGGGAATGAGGAGGATGTTATAAAACTGTATTTCCTAAATTATATGTTTATTTGGTAATTCACAAGCCACATAGAAAAAAATTACTCAGGACAAAGCTAGCTGAAACAAATTTGCCTTAATGTATCCTAGAGACTCAGCAATGTTTGGAAGATCCAGGCACACAGATCATACATTATACTGGTGTAACACAACTTGGAAGTTTCAATACTACAGAGGATAGAGTCTGAACTTAGATAGAACTGGGAAGTAATGTTTGTAATTATAAAGACCTAAGTTTTCATTTCTCTAAACAGCTATGAAATGCTTCCGTGTTCCAAATCCCTTTGGAAGCACATGACTGTAAGAAGGAAATAAGTACCCAACCTCAATAATTAAAAATACCACTGCAACGTTTATCTTTAAAGAAAGTTTTGCACGTTGGGAAAAGAAAGATTTCAACCTGCTTCTAAGTATAATAATCTTTAACAAAGTATTCACAAAATTATTTTATTAGAAAACCAAAGCATACATTTTTCCTTTTTAGCTAATGCTATTCTCCTGCAAAATTTCCTGGGATTTTTGACTCTTTCACTCCTGTTCATATCTTTGCTTCTTTATGGTTTTTCTCCTCTCCTAGTACTCAAGCTACCTAAGGGCAAGTGCTTTCTCATAAGTGTTTGTATCCTTCCAAAGTGTCATATATGTAATATATTATCACATATGCAGTAAAAATCTCGTGTCATTGTCATTGGATTAGTGAAACTTAGTAGGATTTTACTAACGATAAGAATAATTTTAAAATGATGGAATTTGAAAGGAGTAAATATAGAAATCATAGATTTTATATTGTCTTTCTGTAATGATGGCGGAAAAGAACACCTTGAAATTATTAAATCTAAGTTGACTATTATAAAACAAAGCACTTAGAGATGGTATAGCAAGAGCAAGCCTTACATTCATTCTGGGCTACTTTTCTCTTCAGAAGTTCTTGGAATCAAAGTGGGTAAACCTAAGCCTCTACAATTCTGGATAATGTTGAAGCCCAGCTAAGCAGCACTAACCTTTGATATTCATTTGCCTTGGCGTTTGGGTCTAATCCAAAGTATCTACAGGCATGTGGCAATTTACTCATAGAATTGTAGAAATTTAGAACTAAAAGAGTTCTCAAAATGTATCTAAGCCATACTCTTCAAAGTCACGTGACCTACTGAGGCCCTCAAGAATTCTGCCATTTGTCTAAGAGCACTCAACTCAATATATATGGTGGACATAAGTGATCAAGTCTCCTTAATGCTAAGCTCAGGTCTTGTAATTTTACAGCATCACCTTTATCCAACTTTCAGGGAATCTCTATGACCCAGAGATAATCAGGAGGAATGTTTCTTATTAGATCCTTTAAAATGAGTCGCAGGAGGGGCAACACGCTAATCAAGAAACTCAGGAAGGATGGGGACTTCTGGATGCTTTCCAGGCTGTTGAGAAATTATGTGAAATTCCAGTGCACCTATACAAACCTTTACTCTACTCCCTACACTTCTGAGGGATACAAGAATACTGGCTGCAGAACAGTCCCGAACTTCTGATGTAATGAGTAAATAGCTCTTGTTCGGAACAGCTTATCATGGTTTCAGAGGCTTCTTTTTGAAGGAATTCCCTGCCTCTAAGACTGACTGCAGTGCTCGCAGGTTGCGAGTTGTGGGCTCGGGATGGATGCTGAGGTTGATGAGGTGAAAGGTGTCAGGGTAAATTACTGCCATATATTTTTTCTCTTGTCCTCACTGACTACCTCTGTTATGGCAGTAAGATATACAGTACAAATACTTAAATACATGCAGAAAGGAGAGAGATTTTACAAGGAAATGACTTCAAGCTTATCCCTCTAGCACTGGTATAGAATCTATCTGCCCTAGAGGTGGAGGGAGTATCAGCTCCTAAATTATGAGACCAGAATTAACCAGAAGAGGAGCCATATTTAGCCTCTCTTATGGATGTAATTATGTGAACTGCAGAAAACCTGCAGACATAGAAAAGATGGCTTGAAAAATACATATGGAGACCCAAGTGTTTAAGTATAGCATTGAGTTGAAACTGCAGTCGTGCAAACTTGGCCTTCAGAATCCTAATCCATTAAAACCAACAGGAATCAAGGAATCTTTGAGGACATGTCAAACAGATGAGAGAATAAGAAACCGAGGATCATGACAGTTGAGAGACCCTCCAAAGGTCACACAACTGTCCGACAAACCAGAGTCAGGCCTCTGTAGGTTTTTCATATTTGTAATTGCTTGCTCAGTGCCGTTGTGAAACAGAAGTTCAACCCCTAAATTTGAGAATCAAAATGTACACTGCTTGAATCTATGCATTGGAGAGTTTTGAGACATGTCAAGGACACGAGAGGCTACAGGAAAGGGGATTACATATTTTCCTTTTGTCATTATTCAATGAGCTCTCCATTCCTCCATGGCCATTGCTTTTGGCTAGGTATGAGCTGTGGAAACATTTTTCCTGGATTCATCTATTCCCTGGAAAGGAAACTCAGTCTGGCTTAAGAGAAAAAGTTCCTCTCCAAGTAATGATAAATTGTCTAAATTGAAAGCTCACACCATAAACAAATTTGAACAGTACAGACATCTTACAAAATTAAATTTCCATCTAGTGCACTTGAATGATGTTTTGAGAAAAACAGAGGATAATATTTTAAGCTCTGCTTCATATGACTCCCTTCCATAGTACTGTTTTTAAGGTCCACTCCCAGGTAACTGAAAACACAATCATAATGCTTTTTTGTTCTTTATTTCTATAGGCTCTATTTTTAGTGAAATACTTAATGTGCTTTGAGTATAACCACTAATAGTATTGTTTTTACAAGGAAATAAAAAGGCCTACAAATTTTGATACTCTTGCAGTTTTACTGAACCTAAATATAAACTGAACACGTCTTTGAATGTGTTAAGAAATTTAACCACACGAAATGTTCTCCGTGTATTTCTATTTTTCTTTTGCACTTCACTGGAACTAAATTTTGTATTCCCACACAATCCATACAATCAGATTCTCTGTTTCAGATTCACCAGAATATTACCTCTCTAATAGTTCCGTTCTATAGCTTAAACTAAGAGGTAGGTGATTGAAACTACTATCAAAAAACTCAAGAATCGATTTTTTTTCTTAAAAATATTCATAATCTTTTTACATAACTATAACCAGGCTCCAAACTACCTTTCTAATTTTATCTCCCACTATTCCTCATCCTGCCCAGCTCTAGACGGTGTGACGTGGTGTTTTCTCATCTGTGTCTCATGCTTTTCCACCTCTTTTGCTCAGCTTCCTTCCTCTAAGAGCCATGTACCTAAATCCTACCCAGCCTCCGAGAGTCAGATCAGATGCCTTCCTGGCACCCTGGCATTTCCTAATACCCCCGATCAGGATTAATCTCATCTAGCTGTGAACTCTTGGAGCCCTGCCCTTTCTTCCGGCTGCACCCATCACCTTTGCCTTATAACATGGATCCTTAGGGAACAATTTATTATAGTTGTTCAGAGGAAAAACTCTAGAGTCACACAAACTGGGTTCAAATCTTGCCAGTATGTTGTTAGTCAACTGGAGATCTTGGGCATGTCCTTTATTTAACCTCTCTTAGCTCCAATTCTATTACTTATAAAATGGAGATAATTATAATACCTATCTTATAGAGTTGTTGTAATAATCTAATATATATATAAAATAATTTGAAAGGTGCCTCATAGCCTAGTAAGTGCTCAGTAAACGTAAGCTACTACCAGTATTCTTATTATTATCATCATTGTTTGCAGTGGAAAGAGCTGTCACTAATAAGTGGGAGACCTACAAATTTGCCTTAACATTCCAAGTGGTTTTTTTCTTCGTCATCTGTACTGCAACAGTATTAGCTATCTATTGCTGCATAATAAATTACCCCCAAACTTAATGGCTTTAAAAAATATTTATTACCTCATAATTCTATGGATCAGGAATCTGGGTGAGGTTTAACAGTGCCCTCTGGCTCAGAATCTCCCAGAAGGCTGCAGTCAAGGTGTTCACTGGGGCTGCAGGCATCTCAAGGTTCAACTAGAGAAGGGTCCACTTCTAAGTTCATGTTCTGGTCCTTGGTAGGACTCAGTTCCTAACAAGCTACTGGACTGAGGGTCTTGGTTCCTTTCTGGCTGTTGGCCAGAAGCTGCCCTCAGTTCCTTGGCCTCTGTATAGGGCAATATAACATATCACAATTTTATTCATCAAAACAAGCTAGAAAAAGTGAAACAGAGATAGCATGAGCAAGAGGGAAGTCACAGGTCTTCTATAACTTAATCCCGAGATGATATCCTATCACCAGTGTCCTACTGCATTCCTTGGGAGTGTCACCAGATCCAGCCCACACTCAAAGGGACAAGATTATACAAGGGCATGAATACTATGTGGTGGGGGTCACTGAGGGCCTCTCTAGGCTGCCTACCACTCCTTATAAAGTTATTGTGGGAATTAAATGGGACTAATGTATCTGAAATTCATTGTAGAGTGCTTAGCCCATAGCAGCTATTCAACCTGATTCTCCCTTCCTCACTAGAATAAAAGTTCTTGAAAACAAGGACATTGCTCAGTGAGCCCTGCAGTACCTTAGCACTCTGCAAAGAAGACATGGCTCTTACCAACCACTGGAAGAATAGAGGATAAGTGACACTGACAAAACTGTTCACAATTTAGTTAATATTGTCTCCATTTTCAGAAATGGAGAAAGTACAGAAAGTACAGCCCATGTACCTTTCATCAGGGATTCTTTTTTTTTTTTTTTTTTTTTGGCTGCATTGGGTCTTCTTGCTGTATGCTGTTTTTCTCTAGTTGCGGTGAGTGGGGGCTACTCTTTGTTGCAGTGTGCGGGCTTCTCATTGCGGTGGCTTCTCTTGTTGAGGAGCACGGGCTCTAGGCGCGCGGGATTCAGTAGCTGCAGCACACGGGCTCAGTAGTTGCAGCATGTGGGCCCTAGAGCACGTGGGCTTCAGTAGTTGCAGCGTGTGGGCTCAGTAGTTGCAGCACACAGGCTCTAGGGCACACTAGCTTCAGTAGTTGTGGCTCGTGGGCTCTAGAGTGCAGGCTCAGTAGTTGTGGCACACAGGCTTAGTTGCTCTGCGTCATGTGGGATCTTCCCGGACCAGGGATCAAACCCATGTCCCCTGCATTGGCAGACGGATTCCCAATCACTGCGCCACTAGGGCAGTCCCAGGGATTCATTTACAGTACAAGAGTGTGGTAAGCAGAATAATGGTCCCACAAAGATGCCCTTACCCAAACGCCCAGAACCTGTGAATAAGTTACATGGCAAAAGGGACTTCGAAGATGTAATTAAGGATCTTGAGATGGGAGATTGTCCTAGATTATGGAGGTGGATCTAATTTTATCACAAGAATACTTAAAAGCAGAGAACATTCCCTATCTGTAGTCAGAGAAAGAGATATCACTGCAGATTAGTTAGAGAGCTACAACATTGCTGGCTTTGAAGATGGAGAAAGGCGTCCATGAGCCAAAGACTGTGGACATTTCTTAGAATCTGGAAAAGACAAGAAAATGGATTCTGCCCTAGTGTCTCCTGAAAGGAATGCAGCTCTGCTAACAACTTGATCTTACCTTGGTCAGATCAATGATGGACTACTGACCAATAGAACCATGAGATAATACATTCATGTTGTTTCAAGCCATATGTTTGTAGTAATATGTTACATTTAGCAGGTAACAGAAAAATAATACATAGAGAAAATATGTCAGTTACTAAGGAGAGGGATCATACACAAGTACTCTCTAAATGTTTAATGAATATATCATTCCATAACGTAAGATATTAAACATCACTGAAAGCTAAAACATCGCTAGTTAGATGTCACAATTACAAAACACTGGGCTATTGTTTTTATCACTGTATTATAAGGACATTAGCTATTATCAAAAGTAATGAGAACATAAACTATTGTGTCTTAACTTAACCAACACTTATAGAATATTTGCTATGTGGTAGACACTACTATAGACACTTCATAAACACAAACTCATTTGGCTCTATTAACCCTAAGAGATAGTTACTATTATCATCCCTGTTTTACAGACAAAGAACAGACTCAAGGTTCAGAGTGCACAGGCAGTAAGTGGCAGAGCCAAAATTCAAAGCCAAACACTCTGTCTCCAGAGTCCATGCTCTTAACTACCAGTTATGCTTCTTCTAAAATCAGAACCTTATATATTCCCAATAAATTGCTTTGGATACATTTGGGGATTTAAGCAGCGTTTTTTTAACTGTATGTATTTGGGGTTACTTTTCCCTATTCATTCATTCAACAATTACAAAGCACCTCCTATTTCTTGGGCACAGAAGAAAAGAGAAATAAAAATACAAGCTTCCCCTTAAAGCGTCCACAGTTCAGTGACAAGAGACAGACATGTAAATAGGCAATGATGAAATAGTATAATAAATTCATGCAAGCGAAAGCATCTCTTATTCCCTATCAATGAGTTCATGATTTAGAAGGAAAGACGAGTGCTTAAATAAGCATACCTTGAATGCAACAGTGGAAGCACCTAACTGGTGTTAAGAGACATAAGAAAAGGAATAATATTTGCAGGAACTGGCGTCAGGGGGAGACAACGAAGGGTTTGAAGAAGAGTAACTATGTGTGGAGTTTTGTACTTTAGAAAGATTATTCTGGTGAACAGGGAGGAGAGTAAGCTTGAAGGGTGATAAGGAGGCCACAAATTTGTTAGGAGATAAAATGCAGAGAACATGAGGGTTTGAATTAAGGCAATGGCAGCAAAGATCATTAGAAGAGGGTAAGGTTTGGAGTAGTATTAGAAGGCATTATGGCCAGAGACCCAGCATTTGCCATGTCTCCCTCCAGGAATAATAATAGCAAAAGAGAACAGTGAGAAGTTACAAATGGTGGATGTGTAAATACTAGGCAGCAGGGATGGCAGCAGGGGGTATTTGCAGCTTGTGTCCTGGTGCCTTTCTATGGAATTTGGATGTTAACCTGGGGCAACTAGAGTCTGGACAAAGTGTTTAAAGTGTACGATCAGGTAGCACTAGAAAGTAACACCACCAGAAAGACGGAGGCGAGGCTGCAGTGGAGAGAAGTTAGAGGCTGGGAAAGGAGACAGCATTGTGGTGTTTTAAAAGGAAAAATTTAGGGCTTCCCTGGTGGCACAGTGGTTAAGAATCTGCCTGCCAATGCAGGGGACACGGGTTCGAGCCTTTGTCCAGGAAGATCCCACATGCCACAGAGCAACTAAGCCACAACTACTGAGCCTGCGCTCTAGAGCCCACGAGCCACAACTACTGAGCCCACGTGCCACAACTACTGAAGCCCGTGCACCTAGAGCCCGTGCTCCGCAACAGAAGCCACCGCAATGAGAAGTCCGCGCACCGCAACAGAGTAGCCCCCGCTTGCCGCAACTAGAGAAAAGCTCACATGCAGCAATGAAGACCCAACACAGCCAAAAATAAAATAAATAAATAAAATCTTATAAAAAGGAAAAATTTAACTTTCAGTTTTTATTTCATAAAGAGACTGAATTTACGTAAAAGAAACATTCCTGTTTTACAATAAACTACTGTTTTTAAAAGTTGAATTGTCACCAATAATTATAGCTAGCAACAGCTCACGTGGAGGCCCTTTTCTAGTACTTCACATATAGTGCCTCATTGAATCCTCAAGTGTTATTATGAATTCAGTTACCTAACCAGGGAGGTTAGGTAACTTGTCCAGGTCGTCCAGTAACTGGTAAAAGGTAGAATATAAATCCACACATTGTGATGCCAGAGCCTGAACTCATAGTCACTATATCACTAAAGCATGTTTAGTAAATCAGAGCGTGCAGAGGCCCTGGAATCAGACCATGTCGATTCAAATCCTAATTCTACCACTTAATAGCTGTGAGAAGTTACTTCCCCACTCCGTACCTGTTTCCCTATCTGTAAGTGGGGATAAAAACAGTACTTGTCTCCTACGGCATTTCTGAGGACTAAGAGTAAATGCAGAAAAAGGGTTTGGAATAGTGCCTGGAACATATTATACATATGATAAAATTTACCTGTTATTATAAACGTTATTATTCTATCCTAAAGTACTGAGAGTACTGATAAGAAATGATGGATATACTGCATGGACCCAAGTATGATCTGTGGTAGGTAGAATAACCTCCCCTAAAAATGTCCATGCCCTAATCCCTGGAACCCATGAATATGTTACTTCACTACGGCAAAAGGGACTTGAAGGATGTGATTAAGTTTACGGACCTTGACGTGGAGAGATTATCCTGGATTATCTAGGTAGGCTCAACTTAATCAGAGTCTTAAAAAACTGAAATTAGAGGAAACAACAGATGAAAAGGTAAGAGAAACCAGAAGGATGAGAGGATCTCAACCTACCATTGTTGGCTTTGAAGATGGAGCAAGAGGGCCACAACCTAAGGAATGTGAGTGGCTTCTAGAAGCTGGGAACATCTCTCAGCCGACAGCTGGCAAGGAACCAGGGACTTCAGTACTACCATAGCAAGGAACTGAATCTGGTCAACAATCTGAATAAACAAAAAACCTGATTCTTCCCTAGACCCTCTAGAAAGGAACACAGACCCGTGGACACCTTGATTTTAGCCCAGGGAGACCCGAGCTGGACTTCTGACTACAGAAATGTAAGATAATGTACTGGTGTTGTTTTGAGCCACTAACTTTGTGGTAATTTGTTACAGCAGCAGTAGTAAACTAACATAAGATTTATGTTTACCTTTTTCCTAAAAGACTCAAATATATTGATTTAAGAACTCTGTAATATGCTAAAATAAATTTAAGTTTTTAAAGTCAGCAATTTTAAACTATGTTGGGGCATAAATCAATGTCGCCTTTCCATTTCTATTATTAAATTCCTTAGAACCTAAAAGTTGCTGAAAGGCTAAAAGAAGGTATCATAAATAAGATGTTATTGTAATTTTTTCATCTTTTCTTTCTTTTTAAAGGTGAATAGTCAAATTTAATTTTTTTCTTGAGTTCTCATAATTAACAGATGAATTAAGTATACTTTGATTTTTTACTAATATATTTTAAGCCCATAGTCAAGTCCTAATAAGACTCTTCATTAAAATGTCAGCAGGAATATATAAATTCTGGGTTTAAAACAAGGTGTTGAATTTACAGAGGTAAAGCACTTACTCAATGGCAAAATACACTATGCCTTGGTTATTATGTACTTTTTCACTGTCTCTGAATTGATAACCATTAGCTCCAAGAGAGTAAGGGCCGTGTCTGAGTGTTAACCTTTACATCAACACTGCTTAGCAATACCCCTGGCCCCCGGCAGGCTTTTATTAAATAAATGAATGAAAAATAAATATATTTTTAAAGCAAATATAAAAAACTGGAAACAAAGTTTCCCTGAAACCTCAGCTTACTAGCTCACTGGAAAACTAAAAAAGTTCACTATATCTAGAGATTAAATGGTAAAACCCAGAACCTATGTGAAACATTTTCAATAGAAATTTTAAATGTTCTACACGTTTTGCCCTCTTAATCAGATTCCTTAAACATAATTCAAATTTCTCAATAGCTTGGTATCTTTTATCAACGGATATCGTGACGTTCATGTGAGATACATAAGGCTCCATGAATTAGAAACTGCTTTCTGAAAATGTCCCCTATGTTAGTCTTTCTTTTGGTCCCTTTTTCTCCCTTTCATAAAAATTAAGTGAAGCACAGTACAGATGTAGGTCCACCTGAGAAGTACATGGTTGCCTTCCTTCACAATTGCTACATGAAAGACTTGGTCTTCTTCAAAGAGCTAGAACAGCTCTATCCAACATAAATGTAACGGGAGCCACATACGTAATTTTAAAATTTCCAAAACATTCTCATGTTGACAGGTAACCAATATAACAAATGAATAGTTTCCATTCTTTGCTTTTCATACCTTATCTTAGAAATCCGGTGTGCATTTTACACTTAGAGCAGATCTCAATCTGGCCTACCCACACTTCAGGTGGCTAGTGGCTACTAGTTGGCCAACTCGAGCTCTGCAGAAACCTCCCCTTCTGTACCTAAGGGAACTACACACCCTTTCAGCTTGGAGCTCCTACTCTATATCACTTGTACTCTTGGTTCCTATAATGGGAATTTCATTAATTGGAGAAATCATCACCATCATTCTCCTAGGCCTGACCTGAGAACTCCTTAATGTATGGAAGACAAGAAAATTCCAGGTATCTGTGGTGTTAACTGTGTATCTTTCAGGTAAAAATGAATTTGAACAGTTATTAGACTTCACTGAGAAATGTTCTTTTATCTTGTCTATAATGTTTTAAATTCTAAATAACAAGTGTTCCACGGGATAATTTAAAAAAACAAACAAACAAAAAAACCCAAAGCTTTCTTGCATCACTGCTTCTACAGGATGAGCTCTCCAACGTCTATCAATACAGCTACTGGAGGACTGATTGTTCCTGGCGAGAAGGCGGGGCAGGGGAGACAGGAGCTCAAACGTTTTTAAGACCTACTGTGTGCAGGAAACTTTACGCACCTGACTTCATTCAAACCTTAGAGCAAACCAGCCCGACAGTGCCATCCATGAGTAGGCGGTGGCGATTCTCAACGCCGACTACACATAATCGCCTGGTGAACGCTCAAAAAACACCTTCCGTCGGGCCCCAGTCCTAGAAATCCCCCCTCACTTCCCCAGAACTGGGCGACCTGGCTGTCGGTGTTTCTAAGAGCTCTGGGGTGATTCACACCGACCCTGCGGCCGGGAGCTCACGGCCCCCAATGCTGCGAGCGCTTTCAGTTCGCCCGGTAGGGCCTCCCGAGCCGCGGTTTTGCAGGGTGGACGGCCGACTAGACGGGGCCACCTGCCTCCCTGAGTCTGCAGAGGCCAACAAGCCCCGCCCCCCCCCCACCACTACGGCAGCGCCGCGCCGCAAAACTGCCCCAGCCCGGACGCTGCCGCGCTAGCCGGAGGCTCCCTTCCCTATGGGGTTATCCCGCGGTGGGCCCTCCACCCGGGGCGAGCGAAGAGCCCCCGAGACTCGGAGGCGCCCCGCCGCCACTCGGCGGGGCTTGTCCGGAGATCAGCTGCCGGCGCCCGAGGGCAGGAAAAGCCTTGCCTTCGAGAGCCCCTGCTTCCCAGCGACCCCCGACACCCAGGCCTCGCCACGCGCAGCCCCCCCGAGTTCGCCACTCTCCTGCCAATCAGATACGGATTTCCTCCACTGTCAGCCGACCAATCATCGCGCGCGGGTGTCCTCTTCGGCCCTTCGGCCCTTCGGCCCTTCGGCTCTTCGGCTCTTCGGCCCTTCGGCCTTCGGCACATGGACATTCGCGGTTCCGCGGCGCGCTAAAGCGTGGTTCTCGTTGGTTTAGTTTCCCGTTTTTTTCAGGCACTTCCGGGTGCTGCGTCACTACGTAAACGCGCGGGTTCCGGAAGCTTGGAGAGCCCAGGTTCTGCTAGGAAAAGCCAAGCTTCCCAGAGAATGTTTCAGGAACAGTTACTTGGAGCGGGGCGTTTCGCAGACTCCTAAGGTCAGTGTCGCCCGAGAGAGCCGGAGTGCGGACCTGAGGTCTTGCTTACAGCTGGGAGGGCGTGGAGTTTCACGACCTTGTAATTGTCGCCTTTTACTTGTTTCCCTGTTGTATTGTCTTCCTGTCTTCCTGGAAGAGGCAATCACAATCTGATTTTGGGAAAGGCAGTGGGACAAACGTAAACTCCTAAAAATAGTCTTAGGATCGCACCATTAAAAAGAAAAAAAGAAACACTGCTAGACTTGAGCTCCTTTGCATTCTGCGAAGTGACTTTCTAGACACACACTTGGAAATCTTTTCGCCGCACTTGGCTGTGGTGAGATTTAACTGTTACGAACGGCTTAAGAATTATTCAGGGTCAAAACTTTAATATCTGATGGTTCATGTAAAATGTTATGTTTGGTACCAAAAAATTTGAGTATGCTTAAGTTTCCAACATTTTTGAAAGACGATGAACTCAAAAGCAGTTTTAATTTTCTTGGGGAGAAAACGTTACTGAGAATTTTCTTAGAAAATTGCTTGCCATGAGCGTGTTATGTTTAACATTGATTTCTGATAAGAGATAGAATGTAAAAATCATTGTTCTTCTGAGGCCTTAAATTAAAACTCATTGTTTGTTTACTTATTTCTTTAGGTCCCATTTTCCAAAAATACTACACTTAGTGAAAGGGCTGTTCACAGAATCAGACCAAGTTGTTGACCGCTCACAACACGTCTGTATTCTATGATGTCCCTGGAACACTTTATACCTGAACAGTTTCAAGCAATTACAGGGAGACTGAGGTTCCATCCACACCACAGTTTGTCTTCTAAATACTTTCCCATAATGAGTTACCTTTAGTTAAGCCTGAACAGAATAATCTTGGGATGGCTGACTCTTCCTTTTTCTTTTTCACTTTATCTTCTCCCTGATCTTGCCCATATTATCCATTACTTGTATCCAGAAAGATTAGAGTTGAATGGTTTTGGGCCATAAAGAGATTTGGAAGAAAGGAGAGAGTGGAATTAGGAATTATGTACAAGTTAAAAGGAGAACCCCTTATTTTTTTCCTTAAAAAAGAAAAAAAAAAAAAGGGAAAGAAAATAGAAGTAACAGGGCATAGTAGAGAACATGCTAGACTAAATCAAGAGAATTGAGTTCTACTCCTGACCAGGTCTACCTCTTAGCCTTATTCTCCTCATTTTTAGAAATTAGGAGTAGCACCTCAATCTGTGGTTTTAAAACTGTTCCATAGGAGGACTTCTGTAGAAATTTACTGGAGCCATGCAGAGGAGAGATGAAACAAGCAGACGCTCAGCAGTATTTTACAAGAACAGCTATTTTTTTCTGTTCTGCTTGAAAAACAGGGATCCCGTTAGGAAGATTAAATTCATATTTTAGACTAGATGATCTGTTTCCTTCTAGCATTAAAATTTTGTTTCTTTGGTTAATTTTTCATTTGTATTCAAGGTGCATTCCTTTGATTATTACAGTTTTTTTAAAATAATAAAGTGTATATGTTCACAGTTAATTCATTACCAAAAGCCACAAACCTGGCTATATTCAACCTTATTTAATAGATACAAATTTTAAGTTTCTTTCTTTTTGATCAGAGTCATAATTCCTTTTCTCTTTTCCCCCTACTTTTTAAAATTTTAGCCATAAAATTTTTGCTTACATTTGAAGCTCGTAATAGTCTTTGCAATAGGGAAGGCAGATGTTTTCCATTTTCCATTTTCCATTTTTGGTAGCTGAACCATAAAGATGTTAGCAGTCTTACCTAACGTCACGTTACTAGTAAACTTCCAAGTCCTGGCCCCATGTTTTCCTCACAACATCAAGTATATCTTAAGTGTCTTTGCCTCTTGCACTCCACCACAGTCCGGTTCCTCTAGCACAGGAAAAGGTATGCAATATGCACAATCTTTATTTCTGGACAAAAGTTCTGCTCTGAATCACTGGCTCTTTTTTTTTTTTCCTCCCTTGATTATCTGGGTTGGACAACCTAGAAGCAAATTGGACGTTCCCTTTTTTCTCTTCACTGTGAAATGACAGCAGTTTCTAAACATTCCATGTTCCTCCTTAGTTCCTTTGGAAGGTGGAAGAAACCTCAGCAGAAAAGCCCCAAACTGCCCGCACTTGCCCCACATCTGTAATCCTGTCACTGCAAGTGCCATCGCTGTGAATTCTGGATGTGGACATGGAAGCAGGGAAGAGGATGTCTAGCACCCTCTGTACTTCCCATTGTGGGCTGTTAACTTCCCAACCTTTTCCCACCTTGGAATCAAAATGCCCTTTTCTAGACTGCTTTTTATCTTGCTTCATTTTATTTTCCAGAGCTCTTCCTTCTTACCTGCCTGTCAATAAGGTGAGATAAAATTTCATCCCAGTTTTCTTTTCCTTCTTCTTACTATAAAAACATGAAAACCAAGAGCTCTGGAGTAATTCTGGTTTGATTATGTATACCCACTCCTTTCCAGTGTCAGGTAGGTGAGTTGGCATTGCCTCTACCTTGCGTATGGTATATGTTCATAATAGTTAAATGAATGTTGGCACCTCCTTTTTTCACCCCCATATTTCTTTGGTTCAGATTTGATATTGAGTCTCTTTGAATGGTTCTCTGACCACACGGAAAGACAGGGAAAGTAGATGAGGTGCATCCCAGGCAACTCGGGCAACTTTACCAGATTCCTTGAATTTCTTCCCTGTCTACAGTCCTGAGAGCTTGACTGGCAGTCTGGTGTTTGGAAAGATCATGAGGGAAAAATTCTGCTTCGAGTTCTGTGGGATTGAATTTGATCCAAGCTTACCAAATACCCATACTACTAACTTCCTTTTGTGTGTTTCACTATTTCTCTAGTGTTTACCAGAAATTTACTAAGCGCCAGCTTGACCTTAAACAGGTTGTCAGTCTTCTCTTAATTTTTTACTTCTTAAAATGGGCATAATATTTACCGTGTTATGAGGATTAAATGAGGTAAAGAACTGTAAAGAAAACGTCTAGTGCCTCATACATAGTATGTATCCCATGGTACTTCTCCTTTTCCATTGCTAATACCTCTGTTCCTTCGTGGCTCTTCTCACATTCTCTCAAGTGCCATAAAATGTGCAAATAAACCTGTGTTCCAGTAATCTTAAAGTCATTTAGAATTCTCTTCTTAGGCAATTATATCCTCAGGTTTTTTTTTCCAGATTTATAGAGCACTTAAAGATCTATTTGCTCCGTAAGTTTCATGGGGTTGCTCTTTGTTCATCCTTGGATTGCAATTTTTGCTGTAGTTCATGCCTGTACTCTTCATCTCGTAGTACTTAGCCACTTAAAACAGCCCCATCTGCATGTCCTGCAGTGCCATACTGAAGTGTTTATGTTCATCTTTTAGGTCCGTCATCGCCTTGTCCATAGAGGATGCTGGTACAGAGCATGGCCCCACCACTTCTGCTTGTGTGATTTCATACAAGTCAGCTCATCTCTCTGTGCCTCAGTTTCCTTGATTTAAAACAAAAATACTGAGAGAACCTCTTTCATAATATTGTAAGGATTAAATGATTTAATATTTAATTTTGCAAAGGACACTTAGCTGTGGTCGTTGCTTATTAGCAGTTCATAACCAGAAAGTAAGTGGTACAGGTTTACTGCAGTTGTAAACTCACAGATTGGTTGGGTTTCTCTTCCATCAGACTTCGCTACTTTTTTCCATGAGGACTGAGTCTGTCTCATGGGTACCACCGTTCTGATTTCTCCACTTTCTCTAGTCTTTTCCAAACTCATGTTCGATGTGAACCATTTCTGCAGTTGGAAATGACTGTTCTTTTATTTTTTTCTCTTCCTCTTCCAAGGTTTCCTAAAATCCTATAAGGATTCTAGAGAGGTGGACTTTTTACAGTGCGCTTTTTTTTTTTTAACTGCTGAAGAGTATAGTGTGGTAAAATGACTTGTCCAGAGTCACACAGCCTGTTGGTAAACCTGGGCTAGAATACAGAACTAATCGGAAGCAGTTTAACTCCCCACCCCCATGTTCACTCAGACATCTGCTCTTTATTTCCACAATGTGCTTTCTTTCTCAAAGACTCAGAAGTATCAACTTTCTGAAAGAAAAGATTATGAGTGCCATGCTGTCTTCTTAAAAATGTATTTGTGAAGTGAGGCCGAAGTAGTGGGCAATTCTGCGGTCAGGTTTAAAAAAAAGTATTTTGTGTTATTTGTAGATACTTGAGTAAATAACCGTAAATGAAATAGGTAAGGTGCTCAATTGTGTAAGGCTAATTATAGTCTTGAAGATTGTAGTCTTTGAGTTGAATTCCCAACTCTCTCCAAATAAAAAGAGTATTTCCCTTCTGCTAGGGCAAGTTACTTATCATTGTTCGTCTTTTTGAGAAATGTATACTATTTTGAACTTTATCCTTCAGATATATTTTAAAGACATTTTGTTGCATACCCACTAGCACCCCCAAAAAGAAAAATTCTATTTGGAAATTGATGAGGATTGCATTTAAGTTAAGAGTAATTCAGAGATCTAGTGTCCATAAGGGAATTTTCAAATTCTGCATGTCTTGTCTGTATCCAAATGAGAACAATTGGAATTTGTATCATCAGATATCTGTAAACTATTGAGACTTAGTTCATATTTGATGAAAGAGAGGAACAAAAGAGCAGTGACAAGTCACTTAGCAAGCCTGTGGCAGAAGTGGGATTTGAACTTACAGTTGTTGATTTCTAGGCCTGTTCACAGTGCCAGAGGTCACTGTGTTCTAATGGGTCCCAGCCATAGCTTTTTCTTTTTTGCTCATGTTTGAAATGTGTTCTGGGAATCAGTGTCCTGTTAAATCTCTCTTTGATGCATGTCCCATTTATTAGTATTGATTTCAATACAATGGACAGTAAATCTATCTGACTACACAAAGGAAATAAAATAGTAGGGTATAGGTTCAAAGCTTAAGATCTCGGGTTATAGAACTTTTTTCATATAACCTCCTAATATGAAATGCTGATTAAAAAAATTTTTTTTTAAACCTAAAAGGCAAAAATGGTCTCATCCATTTTGATTACTAGAACCTTTAGGATAGTGTGGCAGCAACATTGTTATACTAAAAATTAGTTGATTATTGTGGATCTAGAAAAGGATAGTCTGGCAGGGAGCGGGTGCATGGATGGGTTTGAAACCTTAGCAATTACTTGGGAATCACATGTTTCTGCTGACAAAGTTTACAGGACTGTAAATTTAAGTGTAGAATTTTTGTCGGCAGTATGCATTGACAAACATGCCTAATGGTAATACATCTAGTACCGAGCATCTCGGAACAGGTCAATAATAATGTGTATATTGATAGCAGTAATGTAGGAGATGTTACTTGGTATTATAGCTAAAAATCCATGTTATCCTCTTAATCATAATTACATTAATATTGACAGGCCCTTGACAATACCCACATTATTATTGATAGATTTCTGTCAATAACATGTTTTTAAATAAAATATATTCATTCATAATTTGTACTATACTCGATAAAAGCTCTGGAATACATCCTGAAAAATTCTTCCCTCTTTAGTGAGATACAATCATTTGTTTTGGTTTTGGAATGCAATATAGATGACAAAGTTTTATTTGGGGAATGAAAAGCTTAAAAAGAAAGCATGAGTTATTTAAGGGATAAGGTTATATATCGCTGCTCTTAGTAAACGAATTTTCAGTTTTTTTTCTTCTGTGAAAGAAAAGCAGTGTGACCTGTCTAGTGATAAAATATCAGCAGGAGACCTTTTTAATAGTTTTTAGTGCTAGATCATTTTGTCTTAAACATATTTATGTGACAAGTTAATGACACTAACCCTCGTAGGTGCTATACTTTTTATCTGGTCTTGATTTTTGCCTTAAGCATCTTTTTCACATATCCTTAACATAGCAGTATCCTTCACTAAACACTAATTTATTTAGTGCCAATTATACTTTTAATTAATTATTGTATAAGTCTCTTTGCATGGCCGTAAATGTTTCCCCCTGGGTTAGCTTTTTAGAATCTTAACTTAGTATAGTTTGGGAAATGGGGAGTGGGGAGGAAGAGGTTGATAGGATTGTGTATTAAAAGAATGAGATTTCATGGCAGAGTAGGAAAAAGCATCACCTGATTTTGGCCTTCTGGAAAAATCAATTTGAATTAAATCTGATGGTGTTTGTTTCAATTCAAAACAATCCCAACTTTTTTGAAAAAAGATTAGCTTGTATTTTTTTTAACTATTCACGTTTGAGCCTACTTTTGTGAAATTAGATACTAACCTACAAGGACCAATAATATGGGATTTTTAATACTTAAACTCTTGAAAGTAGAAGTAGACTGACCAATAGTTGCGTGTGGATAGCAATCAATGTAACAGAGTCAGGAAAGCATTGGTTTACCAGAAGAGTTGGGGATTTTTGATTCGAAAATGTGAGGACACTGTAATCTTTTTTATTTTCATAGTTGTCAGTGAAGCAAGTTAAATTACTATGACTTGTTCAGAAAGTTATTAATAAGCACCTTAGTTAAGACCCTTGAAAGGTTGCAGAAGTCCTGTAACTGGTCTTCCAGAATTGCAGTTTTCCTTTTCTTCAACTTCTTGAACTCCACCATCAGATTAATCTTTTAAAATTTATATCCTGTTATGTCTCTTCTCTTCAGTGGTTACTCATGGCTACAAAATCAATGCAATTTCCTTAAAACAGGGTCTTTTTGCAGGGTGTTAACTCTTCAGCCAGTCTCTCCTGCCAAGCCATTAAGCTCTGGTCACAGCAGACGACTTGTTTCTTTACTTCCTAACAAGTGCAAAGACGTTGATGGGGATTAAATAACGAAGGACGCAGCTCCTGTTGGAACCCATCCCTGTGTTTCCCAGACAGACCATGGCCAGTGTCAGTGTTTGCATATTTCTGGAGTTTGCACAACATTAAATGCAATTTTTCTCTTTTCTGCCCCGGGGAGTTTTGTGACCCTTTATAGTGTTTTCCTATTGTGAGATCCATTCTTTGCTTCAGAGATCGATGGCTAGTCTTGATTACCATAGCATCCTATTTCTTTAGAAATGCTTGACTAAAAAGAAGTTAACTGAGACTTAACTATTTGGACCGAATCCCTGGTACCTAGGAGAATTCCCGGCATTTTGTCGGCACTCAATAAATATTGGTTAAATTGAGTAGCCATTTGTCAGAGAATTAGAATTCACTGAAACACCAACTTCTTACATTAGAATGAGAATAACTTTATGTGATTTTAAGGCACTTATGGCATTTTTCTGTATTCTACACCCATTATGGGGAAATAGTATTGTATGACAGTGGAAGGAAGAAGTTCTGTAATCAGATGAATTGAACTTCTAGTTATTTCGATTTCATCAGTTTCTTCTACTCTTGAGCACTGCCCTTCTCTAAAGCCAGTATTCTAGAATAACTGACCTGCCAGAAAGCAGGAGGGGTGGGGAGGAGGAACTGAATGGAGTGTGTCGGTGAGGAACCAATGTTGGATGCTCGTCTTGGACTGCCTGTATCAGGGCCTGTTCAGCGAAGCACCGTAGAGTCAGGTGCTATCGGTGTGCATTCTGGAGGTTTCTTTGCTTCCGGATCAACAGGCACAGCCACGTGGATGCAGGTGAAACAGCCCAGAGAGCAGGTCATGCTGGCATCCACCCCCGTTCTCTCGGGATTCCCACCCCAACATCTCCTCTCAGATAAGATGCAAGTGAAGGGTGTGATGAGTTCCACTGGACCATGTCTCGCCCCTTCCCGTCCGGCCCCCACACGTGCCCACATCAAGGTGACATCATGTTCACTGTGTAACTGCCCCAGTTATGTTTTAATGGTGTAGTCAGTATTTCCTGCGGAAAAAAAATTCTTTTACCACAGGTCGATTGAGGCATTAGATGAGTAATAATGAAGATTTCAGTCTTTTGAAATGAGATTTGGTAAAATCCACCGAGTCTTTTTCTTCTGATGCTGATCCCTAACCAAAGTAGCAATAATACAATAATAATACTGCTTTCCCGTTTCCAAACCACTTTCATAACATTATCCGCTTTAATCTTACCAACATTGTCAGGTAGTGGTTCATTTCCAACTTCTAGAAGAATCTGATGCTAATGACTTTTTTAAGATTACATAGCAACTAAATGACCAAGCTGGAATTTGAGCCCAAGTCCATCTGATTTTAAACCTGGTCTTTCTACTCTGTCACAGTTGCCAGACAAGAATATAGAGCAATAGGAAGGCTATTGTACTTTAACAAACTATGGTGCGTAATGGACAGTGTCTGTTCTATGTTTACAACTAAAAGAAGTCACAAAAATGACTAAAATGTTAGAAACTAAAACCTAAAACAAAAAAAACAGAGAAACAAATTATTCATCTGGAAGAGCAAAGGCCAAAGAGTAGTTAATAATAGTCTTCTGCTCTAGTAAAAAGTCTTCTGTAGGGAGGAGATCGAGCCCAGCTGTTCTTAATCTACACCGAGGCCAGGCCTGGGGCGAAGAAAAGGAAAGAAAAAAAAAAAATGTTAAACTGTAACAGAAGGGATAAGAAAGAATTTTTTGATAATAAGGATTGTTAAATATTGGATTGGTTAGAGAGTGTGTTAAGTCTTCTTTTCTGGCAGCCATTAAAAATTCCTGTCTTTACTAAATGTCCGTCAGTATGATTCCTCCAGAAATGAGGGACTTGAAATAGATGATTCCTCTGAGAAGCCACTCTCTCTGAGCAGTTTCTCCCTACATATAAGTAAGGAACCTGAGAAGAGATCGCGCCCCTCAGCCTCCAGTTCCTCTAGATGCTCTCAGCAATGTTCAGTCAGTACAGATTCACTACCAAACTACTCATTCCACTGCATATGGGATCAACAAATCTTTACTAAGCAACTACTATGTGCCTGTCTTTGTGGTAAATTTTATAAGATTACTAAGAACTGACTGTGACTCTAATATCTGAAGATACATAAATTGGCAGAACTGGTGCTCTAACACAAGCCATATTTCTCATCTGACCCTCAACCGAAAAGAATAACAATCCATCCAGTTCAATGCTGGGGGCAGGGAAGGGGTGAGGGGAGGGGACTGGTAGTGTTGGACTTGACATTGATGTCCAGTATGATCCGAGCTTTTTCAGGAGTACTTTTTACAAATAAGGGAGTTTCCCTTATCTTGCTGACCACAGAATACAAAACCTGGGGAAGACGCCGAGTTGTTGACACTGTCACAGTAGAAGAGTTGCATATACCGTATTCCCACCTATCCTGAACGATTATAGAATTTTGCGTGAGGAAAACTGAGTTAGGTATCAAAGTCACTTTGTGGGTGGCAAGCACTTTGAGAAGCAAGTATGAGGCACTTTCCCTTAACTAGTTTATGGTCAAGTTAGGGAGAGAAGATGTATTCACACAACTGAAATCACGGTACAAAGAGTTGAGGGCTCAAGCATGTGACATGGACAATTGCTGTCAGAGTTAAAAATGCTGACAATGGGAGTTGGAGATAATTGTGAAGGTTTCATGGAAAATGTTGCAACTGGGTTGGAATGTGAAGGGCAGATGGTCGAGGGCGGTAGGAGGAGTTGCTGGGGAAGGTAAGTGTTTTAGGTACATGAGAAAAGGTACAAACGCAGGACCGAAGGATAGTCTGCAATTAAAGGTTCTTTGGTGAATAATGGGTTATATGGTTACAGAGATGGAGACAGAATTGAGCTAGGTTAGGTCTAAGAAGTTTGTACTTTATCCCAGGGGCAATAATGAGGTAAAAAAGACATGATTTGGTAAATAAGAACAAATAACTTTATAGAGTTTAGTTTTCTTATGAGGTTTTTCAAATAATGTTTTCGTTTTTTCTTTTCTTAATTACATACATGTTATGTTAATTAGAGAAGATTTGTAAACTGCAGAAAAAAGTGAGCAAAATAATCACTGATGATTTTTTACATAAATTTTGGGAGTTTTTTTCTATTGAGATAGTTTGAAAATTTATGTAGTGTCTTTGAGAACCGTGCAATACCATCTCCCTTCGCTAATGCCCGACTTGTCCATCACCTTGCCTGCTTCCCTTGTGCAGACCTTGGTGGGGGTCTTTAAAGTGAGAGCCAGGATAAGACTTTATCTTTGCATCCCAGGCACCTGGCAGGGCTAGGATGTATTGATGCTCATAGAATTTGTGGAATCTGTGAATGGTCTCAATCTCACAAGGACTACTTAATAGCAGAACGAGAAAGCCTGAATCAGTGAAGATTTGTAAGAACCTCTGTAGATCTAGGAATGAAAACCAAGCAGAAATGAGTGGGAAGACCAGCATGCAGCATTGAACTGTATGGGTGATAGATATGACCACAAAATTATGAATTCAGCTTTGAAATGGACTAGCCCAGTAATTTGCGACATCACCTGGGAACTTGCTAGAAATGCAAATTCTTGGCTCCCACTCCGGGCCTACTGAATCAGAAAATCTGGAACTGAGGGACGCAATCTAACAAGGCCTCCACGTGATGAGTGCCCAGGTTTGAAGAGCGCTAGACTAGAAGCACTACAGGAATGTGATGCGAAGACCCCAGCAGAGAAAGATTGAAAGGCCAAAGGTTTGTGTTAGCAGTGAACATAACCCATGAAATGCCACAGTAGCTGGAGTAGGAAACCATGAGAACAAGGTGATGTTGTTACAAAGAAAGTTGAATGTGCTGTAAATGGACAAGATCTGCCTATCCTTAGACCACTGCCTTCCCGATCGTAGCATTTAAATAGATCAAGTAGATTTAAAATAGATCGGTCCCATGAGAGGGGGCTCACACTCAAAATCTCCACCCAGATTCTCTCTGTCATATCCCCATAACTGCCTACTGAGCTTTTCCACTGAACTGTCTCACAGGAGCCTCAGATCTCTAAAACTACACAGATTTATTATCTTTCCCTTCAAATCTATATCTCTGCATGTGTTTCCTATTTCAGAGAATTGGACTACCATCCACTCCATTACTCAAGTCAGTTATTCTTGGCTTACTTCTCACTAAGTCGTGTCCATTCTTCCACCTCAAAGCTTTCAAAGGTACCTATTTTTCTCCATCCCCATTGATACCTTTCTAATTTAGACCATCCTTAGTTTCTCACTAAATCATGTTAACAGTCCTCTTAATTGGTCTCTCTGCCTCCAGTCTTTCAGCCTCTGATCCATTCTCCATGTGGCCAGAACAAGCTGTCTAAAATGCAGTGATTAGTTCTTTGCTTACAGCCATTCAGTGGCTCCCCCATTACCTGCTTGATAAAACTCAACCTTCTCAGCCCGGCGTTCAGAGCCTTTCGCTTCCGTCTTTTGCTTTCCTTTCCAGCCTCATCTTTTGTCCTGACCCCTCCTGTCCTTGGCGCCTAGCGTTCCCTCTGTTGGAGTGGTTTTCTTACCTTCTCTTACCTGCCGGACACTGCTGATCCTTCAGGTGGCTGCAGGGATCTTGCCTCCCGCCCCCGAAGCCTTCTTGGACCTTCTGAGGTCTAGTTGCGAGCAAAATGTTCTGAAGTTCCCCTTGCGCATCACCTATCACACCTTATCGTAATCGCCTGTGTGTTATTTTCTGCAGCACACTCTTCCTTTCCCCCTCCTCCCACTCACTAGATTATCATCTCCGCAAGGGCTGAGACTGTGTCTGCTCTCCCATTTTATCACTGGCTCTGACACATTCATTGGGAAACAGCAGAGGCACAAGAAACATGTTGAAAGAAATAGTAATCAACGGTCTGGATATGGTAACTTGAAATAGTTTTAAAGGTTTGGGGATGGGAATTTGTATTTTCTACCCTTCACCCACCCTAGACTTCCGTGTTCACTACTCCACTCATCTAGTATTTGCAGGAGGCGGTCTGTGTACCAGGCACTGTGCTAGTTGCTAAGATTCAGCTGTGACAGGACTGAATCTTTGCAACAGGGCTTATCCTCTAGCGGAGGAAGTAGACAATTAAAAAGTAGTTTACGAACAGTAAATACATAAAGGCCAAGAAAGAGGAAGGACGGGGTGCTAAAGGAACAGCTAGAGAGGCAGCTAACTCATATTTGGAGGGTCAGAAGGAAGTGGTCCCTAAGCTAGTACTTAAAAACTTAGTATCATGTGAGTTTTTCAGTTAAAGAATGGGAACAGACTGTTCCAGGTGATGGGAACAGACAGCAAATGTCCACTAGCGAACAAGAGAGGGGGCCACTTTGTGACTAGAGGTTGAAGCATTAGGAAGGAAAGCAGCCTGGGGGTAGATCTGGGGAGGCTTGTGTGGTAGAAGGATTGCCGTGTGGGAAATGCACTGAAGGACGCAAAAGGTAAGATAGACCAATTAGATGTCATCCAGCGGGGAGCTGAGAGCAGCCAGGATGAGGAAAAGGCTGGGAGGGGATTAGAAAAACAGAGAAGAAAGGGCACTCTGTCCTAATCCCCTTGTTTCTTTCCTGTAGCTCCTGGCTAGTGCGAGGCAAGGATTTCACAGAACTTGCAGCCAAAATCCCCACTGTTGTAGCTTATAGGCGGCCAAGTCAAGTCTTGAGGGAGCTGCAGGAAGGGGGAAAAAGTTGAGGTCACCCACCCCATTTATCAGTGAGAAGCATTCCTGTCATGGATCTGGTTTGAGACGAAAACAGCACTAAACCACCTATCATTTAGTAGTCATTTTTGTTTCTTATTTTTGTATAATCTTGTAAAAAATTATAATAGAATTTGAAAGAACTTTAGATGTCATTTTGTCTCCGGTCCTTAGTTTTGTAAGTGAAGAAACCAAAGCAGAGACATGGTAAAATGACTTGACCAAGGTCACTATTGCTGCACAGTTGGCGGCAGTGAACTTCACCGGGATCCCTGCCTCCATCTGTAGCTCAGTGTTCCCTTAGTGCCTCGGGCCTTGCAAAGGCCTTCTGATGGCCCAGAGATCACGATCCAGCTCTGTGTGTTGAGGGCCTGTTTTAGGAACTAAATTTAAAGGGATTTCTTGTCATAGTTTGGATTTGCCAGTTCATTAATAAAATGTAAAATACCTAAAGGAAAATGTAGAATCTCTAAACTCCTTAACAACAGTAGCTGCTGGGTGGTTTAATCTCATTGATTTGCACAAAATAGGCATTTAATAAATGTGTTTTGAATGAGTCAGTCATACCCAGCTAACCATTAATCAGCTTTTTTCTATTTCATTTTAAAAGATTTTTATCCCTATAGCACCTATTTGTTTCCTTAGTGTTTTTATGAAATGATCTCAGTGTCTATTTTTACATCATAGTTTCCTTTTCTTAGAGAACTGTATGTGCACCTTAATAATGGCATTCCTGCATTCATGTTGCTTTGCGCTACTATTTATTGTCTATGACTGTGTGCTAGAATAATACTTACTGTTTAATTTTGTTTTCTCCTAACTTCCTTTACAAATGTAAAATGTTCTTGAGACACATTAAATGACTTGTTGAAAATATTCCTTCGGAGTCAGTAGAAATGCTGGAAATTAAACTGAGGTCTTGACTTACCATCCATTGCAACGTTCCACATAGTTCATTGTATTTATTAAGTTCATGTATTTAATAGGTCATGTTATTATTCAGCCTCATCGCTGTTAGCCTTAGGATTTTATCATCTCCCTTTAAAATATCTGACCCAGGAGGACTACCTAGGGGAAAGTTTGTGGAAAAAGGATGCAACTTGCTAAAACTTGTTATTCCTTTGATTAGGAGGGCCAAAAAAAAGAATGGAAAGAAAAGATAGGAAAAGAAAGGAAAGGAGAGAGGGAGGAGAGAGAGAGAAGAAAGGAAGAAGTTCCAAGTAAGAAGTGATTGTTTACTGTGCTGCTTTGATGCTACTGAAAACCCATCTCCTCTGTGTCCTGTGTCATTTGTGTGTCACAGTTTTCCAAGTGTAAGTCGAGAAGATGGTACAAGATTGCAACTGTTTGATGATGGTTTCTAATTGTACTTTTTCCTAGAGACCTTCAGAGAAAGCATGGCTTCCAGAGATGAGAATATGAAGCGGACAAACAGAGTGCTAAGAATAAGCCAGTTGGATGCACTTGAACTAAACAAGGCCCTGGAGCAGCTCGTTTGGTCCCAGTTTACTCAGTGCTTTCATGGATTTAAGCCAGGGCTGTTAGCCCGCTTTGAACCAGAGGTGAAAGCATTCTTGTGGCTTTTCTTGTGGAGATTCACCATCTACTCTAAAAATGCCACCGTGGGACAGTCAGTTTTGAATATTCAGTACAAGAACGATTTTTCCCCAAACCTGAGATACCAGCCACCGAGCAAAAATCAAAAGCTCTGGTATGCCGTCTGTACAATCGGTGGGAAGTGGTTAGAAGAGCGATGCTACGATTTGTTTCGAAACCGTCACGTAGCATCCTTCAGGAAAGCCAAGCAGTGCGTGAATCTCGTGGTTGGACTTTTGAAGCTGGGCAGGTTGATTAACTTCTTGATTTTCCTTCAAAGGGGCAAGTTCGCAACTTTGACCGAGCGTCTGCTGGGCATCCGTTCTGTATTTTGCAGGCCCCAAAATGTCCGAGAAGTAGGCTTTGAGTATATGAATAGAGAACTCCTCTGGCACAGCTTTGCCGAGTTTCTAATTTTCCTCTTACCACTTGTCAACATCCAGAAGTTGAAAGCCAAGCTCTCTTCGTGGTGTATCCCTCTGACCGGAGCTCCAAGCAGTGACAGCACGCTGGCCACCAGCGGCAGACAGTGTTCTCTGTGTGGGGAGTGGCCCACCATGCCTCACACCATAGGCTGCGAGCATGTTTTCTGTTACTACTGTGTGAAGAGTAGCTTCTTATTTGATGTGTCCTTTGCTTGTCCTAAGTGCGGCACAGAGGTCCACAGCCTGCAACCGCTGAAATCAGGAATCGAGATGACAGAAGTGAATGCCCTTTAGAAGCTAAAATTGTTTCCTCTGAGGAGAGCTGTATTTTGTCTAAATCCTTAGCATGAGTCATCCTAAGCATACTATTTAGGTATGTCTTACGAGGACATGTGCTTCTCAGCCACTGCCCTCTGTTCCTTTCCAGGCACGACTAAATTCTACTCACACTGGAAACCACATGATTCTAAATATATGATACAAATGGTAACGTATTATTATTTTTTTAATCATTGCATTTAATTTTTAATGTCAAGAATAATGGATAGTTTTTATCAAATGACCACTAAGAATGCTCCTTCATTCTACTACTTCCTGGAAATAGGTTAGACTCTAAAAATAAAAGATTGTGATGACTCTGAGATGAGTGGGCATTTATTTTCAGAAATGACTTCATAACATCATAAAATGACAATAGTAAGACCTGTTGATTTAAACTTTCAGATCTGATGTCTCAGTTGTAATTTTAAGCTTTTCTCTGAAGCCAGCTTTTAAAGGATTCAGTCAGCTTCATTCTCAGGCCAAACGATGGCCACCAGAAGCTCAAGACTTCCATTTTACCAGCTTTCTGATCCCACTGGCCTGAGAGCTTCTTGCCTAATAGTTCTGGCAAAGTCCAGGAGCTCACCGTTATTGGTCAGCCTGAGATTATGTGTACATTCCTAAACCAGGATGGAGAAATACTGCTCCTGATCGTTCAAATTTGGGTGACGTACCCTCACGAACACCCCATGAACCTAAAGCAGGACAGGAAGCAGTTCACCACCGGTGTTCTTAGGAGAATGGTGGCCACCAGAAAGGGGGAAGCAGTAGATCCCAACTAGAATCTCCCTTTGCCTTCTATATCCCGGAGTCTATTTTACCAGTGATCTACTTTGATAAGGACATTATAAGTAAATGGTCATCTTAGATTGCAGATTTGAAAGGATGAAATAAAGTTAACAAGATTTTGTTCTACCAATAATTTTGTTATGGTGTTATTTTGATAGCGAATTCTGAGTAGGTGCCCACATTGTCATAATTTTAACGTGAAAACACAATACACCTATGCTAACTAACGGTTGTCAATATTATGGGGTTTTCTTCTTTTCTACAGACCCTAATGGCACTTAGTACAATATTTTTTTTTTCTTTTTTCATTTCACATCTGCCACCCCCACTAAGTGATAACCCCCCATGAGGTCAGAGACTGTGGCTGTTCTGCTCATCGTTGGATAGCCAGAGGCTGCCTCTTGGTTCCAGTGTACCAAGAGACACCTTGTTAGCCAGTGATGAAACCTAACGTCACAGGTCGGGTTCTGCAGAAACAGATGTCGAAAAGGGTTAGAAGTATCAGTACAAGATATTCATTAGGGATCCACGCCTGTGAAAGGAAATGGTGAAGAAGCAGGAATAGCAGAGGAAACAGAACTGTAAGCCAGGCCTGCCAGCCTCGGCCAACCCTGAGGAGATCTCTGGAGCGTTTTGTCTTTCAGGATGTCCTAGGCGGGGCCAGAGTAGTCAGGCCTTTGACCTCCACCTCTCAGACCCTGGATGTGGCCGCTCTGGGGAGGGCACGACCTCAGGCCTGGCAGCGCTGCACCCAGGGCGGACCCTGAAGGAACTGAGGGCTGAGGCGGCCTGCGGACCTGACCCACCACAGTGAGGCCACAGAGCCATCCTCAAAGGAGGAGCCGGGTGGCTACCCCGGTGGGTGTCACAACCGCTCCCATCTCTCCGTCTTTTTTCTTTATAGTTTCCCTTCTTTTGTTTTCCCTGCTTTTAAGGATATTTGGCACAGAGCACACTAAGGGCAGCTGGCATTCACCTTCTCGTCAATGGGTGACGTGTACACTTAGTGCTGCCTCAGGGAGCTTCACCTCCCCCCCAGAGACGCAGGCCTGCTGGCCAGGCTGCTGTGACAGCCTCGGACTCCATCTAGTACCTGCTGCCCTGTGGCTGCCAGGAGACTTACTTGAACCCTGGTGCTTGCGTTCCCACTCCCCAGCGGCCTCAGGGCCCAAAGTTCACGACAACTGGGTCGTATTTAGCCACATCCTATGTTTCCACTTCAGCATCCAGAACCTAACGTTCAGCCCTGAGTGTCCCCCTTTGAGAAAATAAGAACTTCCACACTAACATTTTTCTTTTCTCTCCTGTGCAACTTGTTCTGTAGTCAGGTTTGCTACTTGTGTATTTAGTGTATCCAAGTGGCTTCAGTGATCGTATCTAAGGTACATCCGTCCAAGTGAACACAAGGCATGACCCACTCCCTTGTTCCCAGCTCCCCCACCTTCAGTACTTAGCGGCTCTGGGGTGTGGACAGGTTTATTTAACTTCTCTGAGTTTCAGTTTGCTCAGCCTATGAAATGGGCATTCAGTAATGTCAACCTCTTAGGACTGTAATGGGAATTAAATAACATATCATTCTTTCAAAAATTATCTCTTGAGCCCCTACAGGCATTCTTCTTCTTCTGTACTCAGAGATGTGTTCATGAATAAAACAAAACCCCTGGCTTTCATGGAGTTTACATTCTTGGAGGGGTGATAGACAATAAACACATGTTGTAAGATCATTTCAGATGTTAGAAGTACTCCGAAGAAAATAAAACAGGCTAAGGGAATGGAGAGTGACAAGAGATGCTGTATTGAATTACATGCTCCTGGAAGTCCTCTCTGAGGAGCTGAAATTTGAAGAGATCTGAATGAAAAGAGAGAGAGAGCCAAGCAGAGAAGGGGCGCCAGGATAAGAAAATGGCAAGTGCCCAAGGTCTCAGGTGAGCGTCCATCACCTGTTCAAAGAACAGCAAGAAATGAGAGGGAGCAAGAGAGGTGGGAAATGAGGCAGTGAGATAAGGGGATCCGGGGCCGGCCCTTGCAGGCCAGGGTGAAAAGATACCCGAATTTATTCTAAGGATGAGGAAACCACCGGAAGGTTTTAAACAGAGAAATGACATCAAACTTACATTCTTTTAAAGGATCACAATGACTAATGTGTGAAGAGTTAACGAGTAAAAGCAAGAAAACCAGTTCAAAGGCTACAGCAAATAATCAGTCGATACAAGCCACGATTCTTATGAATTCTATTAGGTTTGTGGTACGTTAACGGCATCACTATCTGAAATGGCCACAGCCAGCAAAGCCTTGAGAAATTCAAACAGGTTTTCATAGATTTCATGCACCAAAGCTCTACCCATGGCATAGTTCTTTGAGTTCCCATTTAGGGGCTGCTTTATTTTGAATAGATTTCTAATGAACTTTCACCAACAGATGAAAAATAACAGACGAGAGATGGAGAACACTGGTAAAAAGCAAGCATGTTTATAGTAACAAGGAATAATAGAAAACCTGGTATCAATGGAAAAAAAGAATTTAAAAACTCTAATCTGGTAACATTTACAGTAGGGACACACAGACTCTGGAGAATAACTGAATAGTAATTGTGGCTTAAAAAAATGACCTCGGATCATCAATAAAAGTACTTTACAATCTGTATCATTTGGTTAAGGAGGCAGTGACATTAACATTGCTGTATTTGAGGAAGCCTTCAAAATGTGTTGGCACTCAAAGGCAAAAACTTGATTCCTTTGGAAGCTGTTTTTCCTAACAGCACTCAGTAAGTGAAGTGTTACTCTATTAAGAAAAGATGTTTTCAGCAACAGAACAATTCCAAACAGACTTTTTAGCCAAACCAAAAGGCCATATTGTCTATAGGACTGATGTTCCAGGGTTCTCTGCAGCCAAAATTAGTGTGTAGTGTACATTTGTACTCATCACCACAAGTAATTTGGCAAGTATTTCACGTGTATTTTTTTTTTTTCCTTCAAAGAGTATGTACATTAAGTAACAAGACAGAATAGGCCTTTATGTTTCCAGGTCGTAATTTTCTCTCGATATTTTCCAGGTCTTATTTTCTCTCGATATTTTCAAGAAAAAGTGTATGGTTTTTAAAATGTCATTAAAAAATAAAAAAAGTAAGCACCATTTTATACAAGGGCCTTCATGGAATCCTGCCTTGAGTTGTTATTCTGGCAATTAAAACAAGTCAAATGAGGTTAAACCAAGTCACTTCTGAGGCCAGGGAGTACAGTATTAAATAGGTAGTTCTCTTTCCTTCTCATTAGCAGTAAAGTAACTTCTTCTCATTAACAAGTTTGGTTCATGCCTTTGCTGAAATCCCAGAACCAATAAAACATAAATCTATGGAAGTAAAGCTGATTTTAAAATCAGATGGATGTGGACATGTTTATATCCATTGACCTTAAGAATCTATTTCAAGGAAATGATAAGATTTTAGATATAGATTTATTGAAATGATGTTCAGTATAGCACTATTCATAATAAAGATGTGAAACAACACAAATGTTCAACAAAAGGGAAATAAATAAAATGGTAGAGCTATTTAATTAACACAATGTTATAAATACCATAGAAAAAATTTTTATGCAAAAATATACATAAATAATTTTAATTACATGAGAAAGTGCTTACAATATAATATTAAAATGAAGAAAGAAGTAGGTTATTAAGTACAATATGATCTCAACTATGAGATAAACAGGCACATAAACTTACAATAAATAATTCAATTTTGATTTTTTCTTTATACTTTTTCTGTATTCCCCAATTTTCTACAATGAGCATGCAATACTCCTTAATTACACCAAAATGAGTTACTTATTTCTTTAAAATCTCCTGGCCAATTTTGTTTCAGTTCAATTCAAAGGTAAACATCTGCACAGCTAGTAAACAAGTCCTTTAACTATGTGAATTTAGGAGATACAAGATCCTAAAAACCTTAGAGTAGCTATTTTTGCATTACAATAAATAGTCTGCCCTTTTTATGGCCAACCACCCACAACTCTTAAAAGAGTCTGAATTATTTAATGCATTTATAAATTACATATTAAATCTCTAACTCCATATAGCATATACACTTTTTTCAAGCACTTAGAAATGTGTAGGCAACAAAAAGGTAAAGAGTCCCCACTCCCTTTTCCAAAAGTACTTGTATGGTACTTACAAATACATGTACAGTATTTGTAAATGAATGTAGTTTAGTTACTTTAAAATATCTAGAACTAGTACACCAGATCAAAACAATTGACATAAATACTTTATATTATCAATTCACCTAAGCCTGTAAGATGACCATATGTCCTCAACTAAGAGTCAAGACACAGGTTCTGACCCAGGAGTTTGTATTCTTTCCAGATGTGGACACAGAAATGCTGACATTTCTGAGGTATTTTTATGGTTTGGTTGCCAATAAGATATAATGCAAGCTTGAACTTCAGCTGAAACTTTATCTAGTCGGAGTTCTGAATTAGTGGAGCCGGAGGCTTTACCGTCCTGTGAGGTGTCAGGGATGGTTCCCTGGTAAACATATTCCCTAAGCACTCAGGAAATACCATCCTCTCCTGACAGCCTCTATGCTTTCAAATCTCCAACAATTTGTAAGAGTGCCTTTTTAATCAGCAAAAATTATAAAACACCACGATTGTTTTCCACTCATGAGAAGTATGGTTATTTGCTTTAAAAATGCTTAGCTCCAGACCAAGTACAAAGGGCAAATAAATTCTTTGAGAGTAAGGACCCCCATCCGGTATTGTGTGCAGTATTTCTTAGTGCCCCTTCTCAAAGCTACCAGAATATTCCTCAGTTTCAATTGGATGACTCTCTTTCTTAAATGGCAAAATAGACCGTGAGCTCAGTGATGACAGAGACTGCATCTTGCTCGTTGTTTTGTGACACTACAGCCGAAAACAGTGACTGGCACAATACAAGGGCTCAGTAAGTGTTTGAAGAAGGCAGGAGAGTTTGGGGTTTGATCATGAACCCCTTAACAAACATCGAGCAGAGCAACTAATGGTATTATTGTGAGAAGATTTCTACATGCATTTCTACAACACCATAGAGAGGCCAGCACCCCCAGTTTGTCTTTGTGGTGAATCTTAGGAGTACCATTTTTAATTTAAAATGTTCTTTGATATTTTTGCATTGAGGGGAAAACAGTTGGAATTCAGGAGCACAATAAGAGAATAACTTTTCTTTGAAAATACATGCAATTTTGGAGCTGTCAATTTCAGCTATGTCTCTTTAAATACTTTTTCTTCTAGAATACAACTGGGTAGATGAGATTTTTTTAAATTCCATTATAGAAGTAATAGCCCTGTTTTGGTGTTTTGTAAGCAGATAATATTCTGCTAGTGACTGTCTTTGCAGTAATGCATTGCTCTGAATTCTGAATTCTATTATTTTACATCTACAGCAGCTTAAAGTGTATTTTTTATAAGCAGCAAACTTCACCTCATAAAAATTCATTACATAAGGGCATAAACAAGTGCTTTTCCTTCTAGTCATTGGCAGTAAGTGATTCATCAGTTTTCCACAGAAAACCAATTTCATTGCAGATGTTCTGTAATTTCCAATCTCCCTGAATTGTGGAACCATATCACACAATCCCAATGCAAGGAATGTAAGGATATTTTTCTTTTTTTAAGGTCTGTGCTTAGTCTCTTTAATAGGATTGAATATCATTTGCTGTCTCATCAGTTTTATTTTTAAAAAATTAAGTAATCAGTCTTCTATTTTTTCCTTTCCCACGTATGTTGCTTCCACATGTGGATAGATAACTGGTAGAAAATTCAAAACCCACAGATTACTTGATGTCTGCAAACAATAACATATACTCCTTTTCCCAAGGTCAAACTAGAAATACTGAAACAGAATTTTTCCAAGACTAAATCCTTTTTCCTCAATAATGTTTACTTTCTCTTTTCAGCCCCACAGTGAAGGAGTGTAAGAGGCTTTCTATTAAAAGTGGAACTTCTGACAGTGATCCTTGGGAAAACTACCTCCACCAATACTTGAGTTCAGTTTTGTCTGGTGTTTCAAAAAGTTGATAAATGGAAAATGGACATTCAGGTATAAAATAAGGAGTTAAGAGGGAAAAAAATGCCTGCAGATTCCGTGATGGTCTAAGGCCATATATGATACATGAAAATTTCTCAGAAATGCTGACAGGGAAAGGGTTAAATATCTCCTAAAAAACTTAGGAAATTAAAGTCCAGTCTTTTTAAAAACACCTCAGTCTTTGGATTGAGAAGTTGAATCAAAAGCATGATAATTAAATTTACTAATAACACAAAGTTATGAGGTATTGCAAGGGTGAAGTGACAGATTTTCAAGATAACCAATTCGATTCTGAAGCTGGTCCTTATTTACCCCTCTGCCTTCCAACTGCAGCTCTGGTTACCCACATATTTCCTTTAATGAGTTACATAAGGAAGCCCCATGAACTTGTCTCAGCAGGACAATTCCATGCAGGGGCTTCCAAGTGTGTTTTGAAAAGTATAAATATCTTCCATGAGTCTGCCATGGTGCCTGGAATTCTAGCATCAATGGATGTCTCTAAAGTTAGAGCATGATTTCTAATTTGCTAAATTATATGGAATGTGCTGCCACTTCTAGTGGCTTTTCTGCTGGCACCAGGCAGAGACCAGAGGGAGCCAGAGAAAGGGGAAGGTTGGTCTCTATACATACACCCATAAACTACAGAACCACCAATCAAACCTAGTTTATCTCCTCATCCCCTGCGCTCCCCGATTATTGCACATTGCCTCTTTTCACTTACTGTCCTTCAAGTACGTTTTAGATCGTCTTCTCCTTTATACAATCTGAAATTGGAAGTCATAGGAACAATTAAACGTAGGCTTCCTCTCCATCCAACTCAGACAAACAATTATCGAACACTTTCTTCCGTCTATTGAGCACTAGAAATCCAAAGATAAATAGGAGATCAGAGTCTACCAAATGAGAAGATGAAGAGAGTAAATAGACAAAGTGCTTCAGAGCATGGAGAAGTGAGTAATTTATTTCATCGGGGACCTGTGGAAGGCCTCCCAGGAAAGGTGACATTCGGGTTCAGTCTTGATAAGTATGTAGGATATCTTCAGGTGAAACAAACGAAAGACATTCGAAAGAGAAAAATAAAATTACTCCTGGGATTTAACACATGAGCCTTTAGCATCCAAGTTCAGATGAATAGTCATTGAATAGATAATCATCAAGCACCTGCAGGGTGCCAGACATTGTGCAAGGTAAGCAGTGAGGATGAAAATACAGAGAAAACACAGGACATGATTTCTGTCCACAAGGAGCTCATAGGTTTCCTTGAAAACTATTTATCACTGGGGAAAGCAGGGTCCAGTCGGAGCAGGGGTTTGCGCATGAGCAGGGCGAAGATAGGTTCATAACATAAGGCATTGTCTAGGGAAGAAAGCACACATTAATAACCTCAAGTGGAGATCCACATCTTCCAGTGCCAGCAGGGAAGGCTAAGGATTCCTCAGAAGACACCGGGCAGCAAAGCTAGAGATAAGATTAGTGAAATGAGGCAGCCCAAGTAACAAAGTTTGGTCGAAACAAACCAAAAATCCTTAGCTCTGCTCTGTGGCTACTCTTCTAGAATTTTTTATTCAATGAGAAAAGTATTATACAAGCCACACTTCACAAAAGAGGCAACTAAGTAATTTGTCCAAAGTTACGGTGCAGGTGTGAGAACTACGATCTTTCTTACTCAAAATCTATCCTCTTTCCATAATACGAAATGGCTTTTCAATTTTATTTCACAATTTCTCCCAGAGGCTCACTGTTCAGCTGGCTTGTCCATACCTCCTGTATTACATGGATCTCAACAAAAATTAGGAATGTATCAGGAAAAAAGAAAAAAAGTTACTCAGAGGGAACTATCCTATAGAGTACTGGCCAAAATAGAGCAGACACTGGTCAGAATGTCCTATTTGAGTAACTGTAGCATAATTGAGAAATAGGGGAGATACAGTGTATCCTTGAGATACTTAGATACTTGAGAGGAAAAGTCCATGCCAAGAATTTCTTCTGACCCAGGAAATGAAGATAATGATTCAGGAAGAGGAGGGGGTATTACTGTTTTCTTAGAAGTCAGCATTGTGCCTGGTCTGTGGTGGGACTCACTAATTATTAGTGGAATGAATAGAAGAATGGATGTCAAGGGAAAGGTGAAATATCAGAGATGCTCATTTTACCCTACATATTGTCAAAGTTATTTTCTAGTGGTGCTATTTTTAATAGTCATACCAAGTATGGTTAGCAGTATAGAGAAATGAGCATTTTCTTATATTACTGTAGGAGTATAAATTGTTTCAGAGAAAGGATTGGTTATATGTATCAGAAGCTTTTAAAATATGTCTCCTTTTTTCGCAAGAAATTATAATTCTATTATTTAATACTACTGATAGTTGGAGAGATTTATTTACCAGGACGTTCATTCCTATTTACTATGGTAAAAATTGCTGACAGCCAAAAATTTTCAACAGGAAATAGGTCAAATAAATCATGCTATAAAAGAATATTTAATAACATGGCAAGATGTTCATTACATATTCTAGAGTAAAAACTGAAAATCTTACATGCAGAATGTGAAATATTATATTTTCCTAAAAATGAAATATTTATGTATATATAAATTTATCTATATTCACAACAAAAGACTAGAAGAATTTGTAGAAAAATATTGGTAATAGCTATCTCCAGGGGAATTGGAGTAATTTTTACTTCCTTCTATGTGATTTTCTGCATTTTCCAAATTTTCTACAATAAATATATATTTCTTTTACAAAAAGAAAAGAAATTCATAAAAATGTAAAGGCAAGCAACAAAATGAGAAAAATATTTTCAAATTATATGAAATAAAGGGTTAATGTCCTTGATCCTCATCCTTAAAAGAATGAATAAAAAGACATGAAAAGACAATTCTCATAAAAGGAAATAATAATGGCTAAAAAACATAAAAATATGTTCATCTTGGCCAGCATTCAAAGAAATGCTAATTAGAATAACAATATGCTATACAGATGTGACTATTCATTATTGATGAAGGCCCAAATAATGATATATTTGAGGAAAGCAATTTGCCAGTATGAATGAAGAGCCTTAAATAACTCATAGCTTTTGACCAAAGAATTCCACTTCTCAGAATCTATCCTAGGAAAGCAGTCCAAAATGGAATAAACTTGAGAGATGTGCATATCAAGTCACTTGAGGAGGTTTGACTAAGACCAAGAAGAGGAGGGAGAGGATTTATACTCTGATGCCAAGACAGGAAGGCGAGAATGGCATAGTGTCCTGCCCACCCACATTAAATAAATATGACCCGTGTATTAGTCAAGGTTATGCAGAGAAACAGAACAAATAGGATGTGTATACATAAATATGGATATAGACATAAATATGTATTTTTATGTATATGAAGAGATTTATTATAAAGAATTGGCTTTCACAGTCATAGAGGTTAGAAAATTCAAAACCTGCAAAGTACACAGGCATGCTATTGACCCAGGATAGCCGATGCTGCTGTTCTGATTTGAAGGCCAGCAGGCTGGAGAATTCTGTCTTGCTCTGGGTAGGCTGATCTTTTAGTTCTATCCAGGCCTTCAACCGACTGGATGAGGCCCACCCACATTAGGAAGGGCAGTCTGCTTTACTCAGAGTCTGCCAATTTAAATGTTAATCTCATCCAAAACAGCTTCATAGAAACACCAGGGTAATGTTTGACCAAATATCTGGGCACCATGGTGCCAGCCAAGTTGACACATAAAATTAACCAACACATCCTGTGATGGAGGGGCTGCCAACAGAAGATAAAGGAGATGTCCTTTGGAAGATCCTTGTCAGGCACAGACATAAACAATGTTGCTCTGGGGCCTGAAGGACAAAACCTGGTCAGAGTGGAGAGAGAGGCCTTCTTCTGGTCTTTACAGAGAACATAGCAATGGTCTGATGCAATGAGTACTTAAAGAGTCAGCACCATTTTGATACCTCAAACATTTGCAGCAATGGGAACTAGCAAACAAGGCCCCATCTTCAGATGGTAATTTGTTATGCAGCAATAGATAACTGATACAATAGTACCTTACAATACTGAACCTGGTTTTAGACTATGCTCATGCCAAATGGCAATAGACTATGAAAGGTTGCCACATAAGACAGAGTAAATATTATTTAAATTTTTCTTCTCCACTTTGACATAAATACTTTAAATTAAGTAGCAATGATAGTATGCTAAATCCAATAATAGTTGGTTTATCATAAAGATGCACATTTCTGGTCACTTACTAAAGCTACTTAAATTGAAATAATATTTTAGTTAGCTAGCTTGTTAGATCAAGCTGACAACAACTGATTTTTTTTTTTTAAAGGAACTGGGTGGTGGTCGCTGCTGCTGCTTATTGTTTTCATCTTGATGAATGGATTTCCCATAAATTAAATGAGAATCCATTTTTTTAAGTGAAAAGTTATTTGTTTCGCTGAGTACCTCTGATCTTTTAAAAGTTTATTTTCCTCCATTTCTGACAATTCTGATTACACTGCTGTCATTATAAATAGGTATTGGTTTACATAATTGGTAGACCCAATGTTCTACTTTATTAAAACTATTAACTCTTAGGTACACTGATCTGTTAGAACCTGTTTCTAATCTCCAATGAGAGCTGTGAATTTGAAGGTAGACTATGTTCCGAGATGTGCAGGAACCCCCTGAACCAGGAAACTGGATTTTTATCTTCCTGACCTTCTATTTATCCTTTGAAAAGACAGAAGCAACATAAACTGTGAAACTAACCTGCTGGTTCAGTTTCCTCTTCTTCCTTCTTAGTGAGCTGTTTTCCTTTCTCCATTTTCTTTCAACTTTCTTCACTGCTGAAGTCTGAAAAAAACTCTATTTTTATAAGCTTACAATTTTTTTCGAAAATAAGTTTCTTTTCCCTAAATTAGTTGGTCAATTAATTTAATATTCAATGAAAACAAGGTTTTTGATATTTATTATTCTTACTTTCTTACTTCAGTTAAATACAGATACTTGATACCTGTACACTTATTTACAGCTGGATCTTACTGAAGACCCCCCCCCTTTTGAAATAAAGTGGATGTCCTAGATGTGAAGTATACCAATTCAAAGCAATTGAATGCAGAAACAGAAACCAACAAACACTAGCTATCCAATTACCTACATTAGAAAATCTGGGGGATGCAGACACATAATCTAGCTGAAGTCAAATCAAGATTTCATCCATATCAACTTCTACTAGAATAATCTATCAATCCAAGTAGGTCTTTTAGGACAAAGCTGCTCTGTTAAATCATAGTCAACTGTAGCAAACATTATACAGCTATGTAAATATTAAAAGGTAAGTGGGAGTGGGGAGGAGGCTCTTCTATTTTTTCCCCAAATCTTTGTATTTGAGAAAATATTCTTCTTACAAGAGCCAACCCAAGTTCTGTCTCCTCCATTCCAGCCAGTCAGCTCTCCTCTGTGGTCACAGATTTATTGGTCATAACACTCAAGTAATCATCAAATCACAGGCTTGAAAGAATTTTCTTGAAGAATTCCTCTGTAAAATATTTATCAACTAAGTAACCAGAGTCCATTTTATTACTTCCAATGACTGAGTTCACTGTCTCCTAAGAAAGTCAGTCATGCTTTTGAGCAGTTTTATTTACTTAAAACATTTACCTGCCATTTTGAAATAGTTATCTGCTGGTCATAATTCTGCCCAGTAAAGCCCTTTGAAAATGTCTAATCTTCCTTCCCCAAGAGAGTCTTTTATCTACTTAAAGTAAAAACAAAACATGGCTCCCTTCCTTTTCTCTTATCTAGGTTTACCCTCCCTCTGGCACTGACACCCACACTGCAAAGGGAAGTTAGGTCAAAAGGGTGAGTGGGAGCTGAAATTCAGGCCACACTCTCCATGCTAAGTGTTGAGCTCCAACATGGGGCTGTAGACAACCACAGGAGAGGATGTCTTTTATAATTTTCATGAAGGCACCCACCCCCCATTAAATCCCCTTGCCAAACTTTCCACCTGCAGGACTTACTTTATCTGGAGAAGTGACCTTATTCAGGCACCGATGTATATGTCAGGGAATCTGTGTTCCTTACATGACATGATGTCAAATCTCCCCTCTGTGGTTCCTTCCTAAATTTTTCTATTGCTATCACCATGCCTACATCAGCAGCTTCTCAAAGATGGATTTTTCTTAATCTATTTTTTTCTTAAAAGTTGTATCTGGATATACAATAAAGTATACTTTAATACAATTTATATTATTCCACAATTTAGGTCTTCAATAGAGCTTGTCTAATTACTGTATCAAAGTTGAACTCTTTGACCTGGTTTTCAAAGACCATAGTAAATTTGGTTTAACCTGAAATTTTAACTCAACAAGTTCAAAACTGAACTGATCATCATTATCCCCCAACCCACTTCTTTACTATGTTCTTTCTTTTACTAATTGAAGTATAGTTGATTTCCAATGTTTCATGTGTACAGCAAAATGATTCAAAGTTTTATATATATATATATATATGTATGTATATATATACTTTTTCAGATTCTTTTCCATTATAGGTTATTACAGAGTATTGAGTAGAGTTCCCTGTGCTATACAGTAGGTCCTAGTTGTTTACCTATTTTATATATAGTAGTGCATATCTGTTTACTATGTTCTTTTAATTGTATCGCCATCTACCCAGTCACCATGAAAGGAATCTTGGACTCCTTTCTTAATTTCCACTTCTCCTTCACTTTCACACTCAGTTGGTCGCCTAGTCCTGGTACTTCTACATTTGCATTACCTTATATATCCTTTCTACCCACGACTCTCCATTTCTACTTTTCCTGCCTAAGTTTAGGTTGCTACCTCTGACTTACAGTCTCTAGTCCAGCCATCCAATATTTTACCGTGAGGCTTGCTATCTAAATTTCAAATTAATAGGGCCTTATACTGCTTTAACGCCTTTTTTGATGGTTTTCTATTTATGTAGATGGAAGAATATCTAATTCATTTGGCACAGGTTTCAAAATCTTTGAAATCTTTCTGTCCCCAATTGGCTCTCCATAATGGAAATATCATGGACATCTATGGCTGTGTGCTTCAGATGATTCCCACTGCTTTATAACTGGTGCTTTCTACTTCTTCCCAAATGTCAACAACCATCATGGCTATAATAACCTAATTATCTTTATTTCTAGTTCATCCCAGTTATCAGTGACCTTAAACAATAATCACTCTTCATAATCCATAAAGGAACAAGTAGTAGGGATTAATTTATGGTAACTAAAATAAGTCCTCTCAGAATGGCACTTTAAATTTTACCATGATTTCTGTCTTTCTGTTTTTAAATGTCCGACATACATGTATCACTTTTACTCTCAGTAGACTCTGTCTTGTTGTAAATGGCAACACCATAGTTGAGTATTAATTATTTGTACCTTTGCTTGTTATCTAGCACTTTGTGATTTTTATGTACTTTCTTACATTTCTATTTGTAGTCTACAAATCCACAGAATGTGGAATCTTCACATAAGGCTGTGACCACATGCTTTTAACTATGTTGGCGAAAACATTTTCTAACCATTTTCCCCCCAAACTAAGTAACATCAGAGGGTTTTAACCTGTGAAGAAGTTAGGTCAGAATCTGTTTTAAATTTGCTCCTCATGTGTTATGTTGGAATATTAAGATGGTCTAATGAAAAAAAATTTTTAAATAAAAGTTCTTATGAGCAGAAAGCTTACTTGGCTCCTTGTCATCAAACTTTCCTAACAGTTCAAGTAGAGATAGGATAGACCAAAAAATCTCCTTAGGGTTTAAAATCATTTGAAACCCACAGATAGGAGGGTGAGCTGAGTCAGATCTAAGCCTAGGATACACCAGGGTATCCATACTTCCTACATTTTTCAGAAGTGATAGAGATCTGCTGTCTCCAAGCCCACTACTGTCTTGCTTGACCAACATATTACTTTAAACAAAGAAACAAAAACAAACAAAAGGGGGTGAGGGTGCTACCCTGACAACATTCTTCTGTTGGAGAACAGTTTCAAAGTTTCATGGAACAGTTTCATGGTTGGGGATGCCATGAGCACAGGGAGAAAATGTTTGGCTCCCGAGTGAATGGACAATTTTTCTTAGAGCTTAATTATTGGAGTAAATTAAAAAGTCAACACCTAACTGGCTTCACGTTTATCCCAGAGGATTTAAGCCTCAAGGAGGAAGAGCAGTTGACCTTGTAGCAGCTCCTGGGGATGTCCCACAGGCAGACTGCTCCAGGAAGCCATAGATATGAGTAAAAGTTTGGGAATCCTAGATTGAAGATGGTGCATGAAAATGAAACCCAAGAAGGCAGTCTGAGCCATCACAGATCAAGAAGAAAAAAAAACACAAAATCATTTCAAAATTCATATCTTATTTCCTTTGTCCTTTCTATGGAGTGTGTCATTAATATTTATGATGTTTTAATAGAATTTGCCTCATTTTGGAAATGCACGTCTCTAGAGTTGGTTCCCATTGTTAGCAATCGATGAGAAGACTGGGGTAGGATTTTAGCTACCTAAGAAGACAATGAAACCATCTAATTGTGATCAGTCTGAACCATAAGGCCAAAGTCTTTAAGAATGTGATTCAATCCACTTGTTTTAATGGTGAGCATCGCATTGTCTTATCTGAACGCTAGTATTCTTTAAAAGGGTGTTTTTCAAACTACATATCAGGACCCAGTAGGGGTCATTAAGTCAGTTTAATTGGTTGGGGCCAGCGTTTTTGAAAACTAACATAAAATAGAACTAAGCAGAACAGAAAACACATTTCCTCACACACGGGAAGGGTAATGTATTAGTCAGGATAAGCTAACCTATATTTGATATCTAAGTGGCTTTAACACAATAAAACATTTCCTTCTCACTGGTATAAAGCCCGTTCAGGTTAGGTGAGCCTCCTCTATCTAACAGCTTCACAATGTACAACATGTGGTCTCCAAGTCAGGGTGTAACCAACCCTGAAGAGAGAGGTTGAGGGCCACACAAGGAATATTTAAGTTCCAGGCCTGGAAGCAGCTTGCATCACAGCTGCCCACATCACATGGGCCAGCCCTGGGTCACGTGATCCCAATCAAACTTGAAGGAGGGGGGCACAACGTAGTCCTCCTGTGCACACAGAAGAGACAGTGGAAAGGACATTTACACCCACTCTATTTACACCCACTCTTCACTGAGTTCAGCATGGATGAGCTTCTGTAGAATAAGCATTGTACTTCAGATATTTTTTTTTTAAAGACTTTTTTTTTTTTAATTTATTTATTTATTAATTTATTTATGGCTGTGTTGGGTCTTCGTTTCTGTGCGAGGGCTTTCTCCAGTTGCGGCAAGTGGGGGCCACTCTTCATCGCGGTGCGCGGGCCTCTCACTATCGTGGCCTCTCTTGTTGCGGAGCACAGGCTCCAGACGTGCAGGCTCAGTAATTGTGGCTCACGGGCCCAGTTGCTCTGCGGCATGTGGGATCTTCCCAGACCCGGGCTCGAACCCGTGTTCCCTGCATTGGCAGGCAGATTCTCAACCACTGCGCCACCAGGGAAGCCCTACTTCAGATATTTTAACAAATACCTCACCTTTCCTGGAATATTAGGCAGCAATTTTCTTTTCTTTTTCTGAAAAGAAGGTACTTTCTTTTATCACCGGGCCAAAAACACAAGTTGGTTTTTATGTATTTGGATTTTCCTATCAAGTTAATTAAACTGACATGTATTGAACATCTGTTAGCGTATCCGGCCCCATGGAAGAATCAAAGATGGAGGGGACAGTGGTTCTTCCCCTTTCTCCATCATCTCTTTCTATATCAGCATCATTTCTTCAGTCATGTGCTCCCACTGAGCTACACCAGAAGCCTGACATTAGAGACTGCTTTTTGCCCTAAAAAGTTGCAAATATGCAAAACGTCCTAATCTGAGAAAAACTGTTACCTTATTGTGAAGAACTTCAACTCTGGTGAAGAATTGCTAGTGGACTAGACTACCTGCCTGTGAATTCCTTTTGCGCAGCCTCTCTGTGTGGACTCTGTATCCATCATCCCGTAGTCTTTACAGCCTTGGCGCCTGCCTCTAACTAGATACTGCTGTGGACTGAATTGTGTTCTCCTGCACCCACCCCCAGCCCAATACATATGCTGATGCCCTAACCTCCAATGTGACCATATTTGGAGATAGAGATTTTAGGAAGAAATTAAGGTTAAATGAGGTCATAAGGGTGGAGCCCCAATCCTATAGGACTGGTGACCTTATAAGAAGAGGAAGAGACGGCGGACAGTTCTCTCTTTCAGCACGAACAAGACCACATCAACATGCAGGGAGTAGGCAGTGGGTCTGTCAGCCAGAAAGAGAAGCTTTCACCAGAACCTGACCATGCTGGCACCCTGATCTCGAACTTCTAGCCTCCAGAACCGTAGGAAAATAAATTTCTATTGTTTAAGCCACCCAATGATGGTGTTTTATTGTGGCAGCCCAAGCAGACTAAGACAAGTGCCTACCTTGGGTAATCAGTAATGACATATAGCATTAAATGTCTCCTTCTCTGTGCAGGTTGCCCTCACCTGTCCAAGCAATCTTTCTGTCATTTGAGGACTTTGCAGACACACTGCATCCATCACACTCTACTGTCATTACTTGAGTACACATTCTCTCATCTACTCAAATGTAAGCTCCTGGAGAAGAGAGATCAGTCCAAAGATAACCCCTAATGGTGGGAACACATGAAACCACCATCAGAGGCAAGCGTTATCTCCTTTTGCAAATGAGAAAACTAGCTCTGATATGACCCTGAGGTCAGGCTGTAAGCAATCAGTGGAACTAAGATTTCAACCAATGGATGTCGATCTCCAAGGAACATTTTCTTTTAATAATAAAAGTTATAAGCCTCCGCTCTTCCCTTTCCTCCTATCTTGCCAAATTTTTGGACCTGGTACCAGAACACTAGCTCAGCCCTGAGCACTGAACCATCTCTTTATTATTTACTTCTCTGCTTTTTCACCATCTCTGTCCCTTAAATCCTTTCAGCTTTATTTGTCCTAGGTCCACAACCCAGGGCCATCTACATTATTGGAGCTGACACTTTGATTAAAACAATGCAATATTGTAATATTGACTGCCTCTGTATTTAATTATTTAACAATGCTTTCCTTAGTGTGTTAGTCATTATAACATAGCTAATGAATCAATTTAATTAGATATAAACAAGTTTATTTTGTTTTCTGTTAAAAACTATAATCCAGTTCTCTTCTTCATCATATTTATCGCTACAAAATAACAAGCTAAGTCCTTTAAATCGCTTAAATCCATGGGGTTTATGCCATCAGGTACGGAAATGTTTTGCCATCACAAGTCTTTAATTACTTTTCCCACTCATAGTAGGCACTCACAAGTAAGATACGATATGAATTTCTTGAACTATTGCAAAACAAAGAAGAAGAAAAATCACGCTCCTTAAAAGCCTGATCATCATCATATTTTGATGATTCAGATAATGAGCAGTAATATAAATAGACTAATGAAATTAAGAGTGATTCATATTCACTCCCTGGTGCAACTGGCTTCACTAAAGAAAGCATGATGCTATTCTAAGGCTAAAGGAAGCTCGTTCTTTTAGCTGAACATTTAAATATGCCATTTTAAAACAAGTGCTTTGTTTAAATTTGATTGACTCTCCTCAATTCATATGGCCTTAAAATATTTATGAGTCATTTTTGGTTGAATGCAAGACATATTGGCTGTACAAGTACATTAAAAATAATACTAGTAATAATCTATAATATTATTTTCAAGATAAGTCTTTTCCTGATCACTGGTAATGTTATTTTTCTTACTCTTAGTTACCATCTTTATTTCTTAAAAAAAAGATCTCAAGTTTTAACTCAAAGATGTTCTCACTACAGAGTTCCAAATAAGTTAATAACCTGTTGTAAGAACAGTGGGAACGAGACAGAATAAATTGAAGCCAGCATTCCAATTAATCTTTGCTCAATTCTAGCTTTTAGGTTTCTCCAGACTCTGGGATCAGGGATTTCATAGAGCAAAAAATCAAAACCCCCAAATTACCAAACTGCCCTACCAAATATACTCCCTGTCTTTGGATATTCCAAAAGAAGAGTTCCATGGTCTAAGATAAGCTCCCAATGCAGCATGATAGTAAATGGATGACAGCCTAGACCCATTGATCCTAGTGCTTAAAAAAAGAAAAGAATGCATATAAAGGGACTGGCATTGTTATTGACTTCTATTTATTTTTATAAGGGTTTTTAGTCCCAGGCCAGTTGTCCCTTAATTGTTCAGCAAGGTCTTGGGTAGCTTTCTGCTCAACCTATGTGTTCCCATGGAATGCAATCTAATTGCAAATATTGGCTATCCATGAATCATGTAAATCTCATTCCTTGGAAAGCCACAGGTAAGTTTCCCCACGAGGAATACATTCATTCCAATGATCTGTTATTCTGGATTATTCACATTGCTGCCCTTGTTCAGCCATTCAATGTACATCTTTTGTGTGTCTACCAGATGGCTGCTGTCTTTAGCATGGGAAAAACAAAATGAGAAGACACCATTCCCACCCTCAACAAGCATACAGGATGGCAATGTGTTAGGAATTACTGTGTTTGAATCCTTACAACAACTGTCTTGAATGGGGTGGGTGTCACCATCCCCATTTACAGATGGGAACAACAGAAGACATAAACCTGAACCTCAGAAAGGTTAAATATTAAGTCCAAGGCCACAGAGTTAATATGTTACAAAATTTGATTTCACATCAAAGATAGCTCTATCTAGTTCCCAAACCTACGATCCTTTTATTATTACTTTCTGCTTTCCTTTATCAGTTTAAAAAACAAAAAATTTACTGAATTTATTTTGTTTCTAAGTCTTCCTCAAACCTTCCTTATTCATTATTCTTAAAAATTGACATTTTACTATCTTGTATACCAAAACTTTAATATATTTGCTTTTTTTATAAAAATAATACTATTTTAAAATATTTTAGGCACTAAAATACCATACAGGGTCTTGTGCCATAAATATGTTTTTACTTCCCCCACTTGCAGAGAGAAGAGGTGCACAGGGACCACCCCAGAATGAGCCCCATTCTTCAGGCCAGTCATGGGGGTGAAACGGCTGGAATTAGAAAGAGAGTGTGGTCATGAAGAAGCATTGCCTGAAGAAGAGCCAGAAAGTCCACTTAATCATTCTAGAATTTGAGGAGTGATTTTTAACACGCCAGGAAGAAGTGAGTCAATAAGGAAGAATGTAAATCAAAAGGGTACAAGTAAAAGGAAAAACACAGTCACTTTTATGTAAATTGAAAGATCTGCTTTTGCCAAAAGGAAATTCTGGGAAAGATCTTGCCTGCACATCAGCAAAATGCAGGCAAATTCCCTTTTGTTTTCATCCCTCTGTCAGGAAAACTTTTCCCAGACCAGTGGGGCATGTAGGACTAGAATGGAAACAGGATGGATTGAAAATTATCTTTGCTATGAAATCATAAAAGGTGCAAAGAGTTAGTTTTTTTTCTTTCTTTCTTTCTTTTTCTTGAGCAATTTTCAAGACTACCATATGAGCTGTACTAAGCTCCAGGGCTAAGACCAAGTCTTTTCTAGACCCTTTCTAGATTTAAATTGTAGCCAAGAGGTCAATCATTTTAATTTTGTCAACCCTACAGAACCTAAGATTATAGGGAACAAACTGTGTATTCTGCAATGGATATTCACCCCATTTCATTTAAAAAAAAATGTTTTTCTTTAATTACAAAAAGTAGTGGTTTGTGGTGGGGTTTTGATATAAAATATTATTCATTTTAGCTTATAAAAACTTTTTTAGGACCAGTTGTCAAACTGACATTTTGTATTTTATTACATAATTTCTATTTTAAAGCATGTAATATGAGATCCTTCACCTCTGTGTAATTTTGTGAAAGAGTGTGACCTTTGAAAAATAAATTTTCCATGCATTTTTAGAAACCTGAGAAGTCTTTATCAATATCCTCCTAAATATTTTATATGTTTTCTCTAAAATCCCCAATTTTTTGTCAGAAAATTACTATAAAATCTCTATTTCAATAATGGCCCCTGAATTCTTTTTTTTTTTTAATTGCTGTTGTAACAAATGATCACAAACTTAGTGGCCTAAACAACATACATAAGTCTATTATCTCACAGTTCTATAGATCAGAAGTCCAGGACAGGTCTCACCAGGGCAAAATCAAAGTGCTGGAACCAATCCTCTGGGGATACCAAGGGATGACTCTATGCAGTTGTAGAACTGATACTGATGCCAAAATTCGGCCTCAGAATACCGGTACAGAATTGAATCTCGGAGACAGAGTTTTGGGTGAAGTAGAAAAGAATAGCTTTATTGCTTTGTCAGGCAAAGGGGGCCACAGAGGTAATGCCCTCAAAACTGTGTCCCCACCTGGAGGTGGTAGTGAGGAGTTTTATAGTAATGGTTCAAAGAGGAGGGCGTGATCAGCTCGTGGACATTCGTTTGGTGGTGAGGTAAGTGCGAGTCGGCATCATCAACCTTTTGGTTCCAAGCGGTCTGGGGTCTACATGCTTGTGGGCAGCATACAGTTCACCTCTCCACCTGGTAGGGATTTCAGTATCTGCAAAACAGCTCAAAGATACTGTTATGTGTATCCCTTGAGGGAGAACCAGGACCCCGCCCCAAGGCTGCACTATTGTTTCTTGACTGCTCTTCCCCTGTCTCTGCATCCCCTCCTTTCCCTGATTAGCAACTGTTTGAACCTGCTCTTTGGAACTCAGAGAGGGTCATGGAGGCTGAATGAAGCCTGTATCCTTATACTCCAATAAAGATGTTAAAAAAAAAAAAATCATAGCAACAAACCTGGAATCTCAAAAAAAAAAAAAAAAAAGAAAGAAAAGAAACGGGGGACACAGAAAGACTTTTGTGCCCAGGAGCTCCAGAGGGTCCTGCTCGGTTTCAAGATCTCTGTTTCTTTGCTGTCAGCAGGGGGGACCCCTTAGCTCCTAGAGAAAACCTCTCTCCAATGCTGGCCCGTGGTCCCTTACCTCCCTGAACCAGCAGCAAAGTGTCAGAATCATTCTCACACTGCCACCTCTCACTCACTACAGCCAGAAGAGGTTCTCAACTTTTAAGGCCACATGTGATTAGATTGACTGCACAGAGATAACCTAGAATAATTTTTCTGTTTTAAAATCCTTACGCTCAATCACAGATAATATTTCAGAACCAGCAGATACCATCAAGATCCACCTCCTTTCCTTTCTCACTGCCACGTCTTCGTCTTTGCGTGTCCACCCTCATTTAATTTCCCTTCCCACTTTTTTACCTATATGACTCTACTCCTATTTTTTTTACCAGGATTTTTCTTAACTTCAGGAAGCTCTCCTTCATGTTCAGAGTTCTTGAAACCTGCACCAGATTCCCTCTAGACCTGCCTTACCTCATTCCAGTAGAACAACCACCCAATACTCAGATGTCACAGTTCCTGGACCAAATCCAACACATTTTTCCCTCATCTGGTTGTAACAGAGCCACACCCTAGCACTTCCATTATTTGGAATTCTTTAGTCCCTAAATGCCAAACTCTAAATTTTTCTTCCAATCCTTATTTTGAGCTTCTCATTGTCAATCTTGCACTACCACTAAATCTACTCTTTAATTTCATCCAGACTTCCAGGTCTAACTTCTCTCTACTCTATAACCATTCATTTATGCCCGAATCATTAATTTTTGTAAGACCAAATACATTCATTCATTTCTTGATCAAGGGTTTATTTAAAACCTATTCAATGCAGATTTTACAGAAAAACATTCCAGTTGTTCCTGATCTCAGAGTTTACAATCTGGTTTCACTTTCCTTCCTACCCAGTCAGATCCCCAAGAAAAGGTTCAACTATTCACTCACAAGTATTCAAAATTGTATTGACTACTTACCTTATTCTAATTCCACTGTACAGTTAGTTCCCCAAATATAGGTTCTGTGCTTGTCTAAATCAGCTAATTAGGCAAAACCATAAATATTAGATAGTTGAATAAATAAACATGGAAAACCTAAAATCCACTTTCTATTTTTGAATTTCCTGACTTTCTAAATGAAGCTGTCAAGAAGGAGAGACATGACCAAACCTGATTTATTTGGTGACAAGTGTATAGAGCAGCCTTTACTAGTCCAACGCTGCTCACTAATTCATTGAATTAGTTAACTTACTATTCTTTTTCCAACAGTGATTACTTCAGAAGTTTTCTGCTCTTTTTAAACCACCCACATAACAACACTCTAACGTGTTCTATACATCACAGAAAAAATGAAAACCACCAGATGCAAACTCTCTCAGTTGCTATCACTTATTCCTTTCCAAACTTACTTATAATGGCAGCCACTAATTTTTAGATTAACTCCGGTACCCCCTTTAACCCACTTTATGAACACTGCTACTTCCCAAGTGCCCTATGCTTGTTCCATCAATTACCTACCCTCCCTTGCACCTTCCATGGCTTCTACACCATTGGTTACAAGTCTGATTGTCTCCTATCCTAATAAAAACTTCCCCATTCTTCTCTTTTATTCCCTTCACTACTAAATTTTTCAAGAAAATATTCATTACTTATGACCCTTTTTTTCTCACATCTCATTTCCTTCTTAATCCCTTAGGATCTTATTACTGCCCATAAAATATAATTGCAACAATTATTTAAAAGGTCCTTTAGAATCTATTGGTCACTTTTCAGTTCTCATCCAGCTTGACCTATCTATAAAGAGATACTATTAATAATCTTGCTATTTTTGAAATTCCCCCTTGGCTTTCATGAATGTCTACCTTTCTGACTGCTCATCTGAGCAGCCTTCTACATTTAGGACTGCTTCATCTAAGTCTCATTTGCTGGCTCCGTTCTTTCTGCCTATCCCACATCCAACCCTTCATAATGACTTCTGAGCCTGCACTTGGTCCAGAGGACGCTTTCTCCATATCATGGTGTCAGTGATGCTAATGGCTCTTGAGTCTATATCTCCAAGCCTGATATCTTAACAGATGACTGATATTTATTTATTTATTACAGTAGGTCCTTGTTGGTTATCTATTTAAAATAGAGCAGTGTGTGCATGTCGGTCCCAAACTCCCAATCTATCCTTCCCCCCGACCCTTCCCCCTGGTAACCATAAGTTCATTCTGTAAGTCTGTAAGTCTGTTTCTGTTTTGTAAATAAGTTCATTTGTATCATTTTTTTTTAAGATTCTGCATCTAAGCAATATCATACGATATTTGTCTTTCTCTGTCTGACTTAATTCACTTAGTATGATAATCTCCATGTCCATCCATAGGGCTGCAAATGGCATTATTTCACTCTTTGTAATGGCTGAGTAATATTCCATTGTATATATGTACTACATCATCTTTATCCATTCATCTGTTGATGGACATTTAGGTTGCTTCCATGTCTTGGCTATTGTAAACAGTGCTGCAATGAACATTGGGGTGCATGTACACTTTTGAACCATGTTTTTCTCTGGATATATGCCCAGGAGTGGGATTGCTGGATCATATGGTAGCTCTATTTTTAGTTTTTTAAAATAGTGGCTGTACCAATTTACATTCCCACCAACAGTATAGACATTTTAGATGCCTGATATTTTAACAGTTCAATATAGTTGATTCTTCTGCTCTGGCAAATATGCCTCCATAAAAACCTGAAAGGCCAGGTTCAAATTTAAACTTCTTTCAGATTTCTGGGAATTCCTCCCAAGAACATAACAAAAGGTGAGAACCATTCCAGTCCTGCTCTCTCTTTTTCTCCACCTCCTGGCTCTATCCAATGTCATGTGGGACCTCATGTGTAGAACCCCATACCTCAGGTGCAGGCTGCATCCATACACTTACAGACAGCTATCCTTTGAGCATCTCTTGAGCCTAAGGGAGCACATCGGAAGATGGACCTAATGAGGAAGACTGCACCTATTCCAGAAGTGGATTGAGGGCCATTTGGGCATGGTTTCTAGGGTCTCAGGAACCCAGAGCTGATTTAGCAATGAGTAGTGGACTCCAGGGCACATCCCTCTTAGATCTGTGGATTCCTCATCCCACGGGGAAACATATCCAGACCAGAACCAGGGTAGAGCCCTCTAAATTGTGGGTCCTTGGGCAAGGGCTCCTCTCCAGGGTCTAAGGGCAGGACTGCAATTATTATCAGACAATAATCTTTATAATATTATACTGGTTTATCCAATTTTTATTTTTTCTAGTCTGAACTTATTTCACCAACGTTATTCTTTCTAATTCTGGTCCTCCTCCCATGGGCCTATGGGCAGAGAAATCAAAGCATCTTGAATCTCATCACCTTCTTCCTCCTCTCATTTGAATGGTCACCCAGTACTATTGGTACTATTGGTTCATTCTCTGAAATGTATCTAGCCCTTTTCTCCTTTCCAACACTACTTCCACAGTCCAAGCTGAGACCTCCTTTCTCTTTCCTGAGTAGCCTCTCAACTAGTATTTCTCTTTCTAATCTCTTGAATTTCTAGTCCATCCTTTAAATTCAACTTATCTTTCAACAGTTTAAATAATGATGCATTCCTCCTCCAAATCTTCACTGGTGTCTCACTGTCTACCAAATAATATTCTTAGTACATCATTATATGCCCTTTGTATATCTAATGCCTCACAAATTCCTACTCTGGCCACATTTGCTAACTTACCATGCCAACAATATCTAAAAACTTCTATATTTTCTTATTTTAAAAAAACTTTTCTCCCGTTAACCTAGAAGAACTTTCCCCTTTTTCTTAGTCTATTAGGTTCAGCTCAAAAGCTATGACCTCAAGAAACCTATCCTGCCTTACTTTGAGAATTAAATAAATTCTCCCTTTACTTTTAATTTGCCTTGATAATTCCTCTGCTCATCTATCCATCTTTTCTTTCATTCCTCCATCCATCCATTCATTCAACAATGTTTATTGAGAACGTACCATGAACTTGGCACTCTGCTCTGTCCTGTAAGAGTTTCTGCCCTCACAAAGCTTAGACTACTGGGGAAGACAGCTATTAATTAAATAATGGCCCTAAGATATAAGGATAAACTGACGTGAACTAGGAAAAGAGCTTTTCAAGAAAACAAAGTGTTTTTTTGAGAATGTATAACTAGGGTTTTCCTGGGTAGTTGGGATAAGCTTTTCTGAGGAATTGACAGGCAAACTGAGATTTCAAGGATTAATAGGAGTCAACTAGATGAAAAGGGGAAAAGGTAGAGGGAGCTGAGAATGCTAAAGCTTCATGGTGGGAGTGACTTTGGTTTATTCAAAAAAATGAAAGAAAGTCAGAGATACTTGGAAGACATGAAGCAAGGGCTGAATAAGGTGAGAGTATCTGTTGTGATAGGAAGTGTCCAGATTTTGTCTTTATTCTAAGAGAAATGGAAAACCTCTGAGTTTTAAGTGGGTGACATGGTTTTGTAAAGAACCCTCTGGTTGTAGCAGGGAAATTATCTGAGGATAACAAAAGCGGATGCAGAGTAACCAGTTACAAGACTATTGCAGTAGTTCAGGTATGAACTGGTGGCTTGGGTGTTGGGGATGTCAGTGGTGGTAAAGAGAAGTGTACAGATTTGAGAAATACTGAGATCATAAAATCATCTAAACTTAGTGATGGTTTGATATGGAGAGTGAGAGAGAGGGGGATGGCAGTGTTTCAGGGTTGTGTATAATGAGTGGTGGTGCCATTCACCAAGACAGGGAACACTGGAAGAAAATCAGTTCTTGGGGAGAAGATACTTTCACTTTGGGGAAACTTGTGTTTAAGGTTCACTTAAGATCCAAGGAGAAGTCTGTGTTGATGTATATTTGAGGCTCATTGGCCTAGAAACTTCTTAGAAAATATAGAACATTAGAGGGGATAAGAGCCAAGGACCCATCCTTGAAGAACATCAACAGAGAAAAATCTTTAAGGTGTGAGTTTGTATGTGCAGGGGAGGGAGCTGGCATGGAAGGGGATGTCCCTGCAAAGGAGTCTGGGAAATTTTTTCTGCCTTGATTTATGCATGTTTTGGCTCTGCATGTCACCCCCACTGAAAGTTCCTTGAAGATAGAGAGTATATCTTATTTATATTTATAGTCCCCCAGCATCTTGGGACACAGTATTTATGAGCTGATGCTTGAATTGAATGTTGGTGACTCTTTGACAGCCATTATTTTCTTCCTGTGGAAAAACGTCTTTTAAATCTGGAGTAATTTGTATCCATTTAATGTTTTTAAACTTAATTTAAAACTTCTTGGGCTATGGTTTAGGATAATTATTTCTAAAAGAAAAGTTATAATATGTTTCATCCTATTCATAAGAGAATGAAGATAAGGTCATAGTAATATCTTTCTCTTTGTTTTGTTTATAAGCAAAAAGCAGTCTTCTGTACTGATATTTTTAATGTGACTGTCACCAAAATTTGAAACCATCATAAACTAAAAACATAAAGAAAATCTAGCAAGATTAGTTTTCCAAAAGTCATAAACTTCATTCTAGGTCAATTCCATTCTAAAATAAGTCTGAAAGGTGATCGTTTTTAACATTTTCAATAACAAAGTGGTTTTAAGGTTAAATAGGTTAGTTTGTACACTTTCCATTCTGTCATTTTTTCATATAAATAGGAATTTTCTAACTGTGGGGTCATTAACTACATGTCAAGCTAAATCTAAGGAAATACACCGCTTTGAAATTAATAACGTCTACTTAAAATATTCTCTTGTAACCTTAATCTCCTTTCACAATTTTTAAACACTGATCTTAATGTAAGTTTTCTCCTCTATTTATAATTTTTTTTCTGACTCCTTCCTCCAATAGCAAGATTATATGCAAAAGAAGATACCTAATTGAAATCTCTAGAGCAAAATGACATAATACTTTGCAAAATATTCTGTTGATGAAAAAGATTGAGAGTAACATTATATATGTTTTTTGAGTTGGGCTGAAACTTTTCTTCTCCTTGGTAATTCTTAATTAGATTTATGTAAGAATGTAAATGGTGTGCGTTCGCTTTAAGGTTAACAGTTCTCTGTCCCCAAAGCAGATCAGTGACAAATGAAGTCGGCATTTATTACCACATCCCTGGCAGAAATTGATAATCACCTATGGCTGGTGAGTAAGTGCCTATTCGCAAAAACAATAGGATATTAAAAATTCAATCTCCAAGAATCTGTTCTATCTGCTCTTTATGCCTTTTATGTACTTTTTTTCTCATATTTTCAGGTCCTTAAATGTGGAGCCAGGGAACTCATGGCCCGACATTTTAACATTTTGGCTAGGGACTCACTGATAGCCTTTAATTACAAGAAGTTTTAAAAAAGGGAAAAATCTAGAAGCTACACTAGTTTCATTATCTGTGGCACATCTATTGCAGAAAAAAGACAGATTTTAATAGTTAGTGAATATTGACTTTAAATCTCTGGTTCACATATTAGACAATAATTTGAGGCTTCCACTCACAGTTTGCATATACTTCACTTTACAAGACTTGAATGGCTCATTGGTTTTTCTTACATGAAATAGTAAACATCTTGACAACAATGTTATTGTTTCAAGCTATTCTGGTCTAAAAAGGACTAATCTTGCTATTCCAGAGAATCTCTGACTATCTCTATTAGTCCAGGCCCTCAGGAGATGAATCTCATTACCGAGATTAAAGGACAACTTGAGCAAAGCAAAAGATAAGAAAATTATTGAACAAAATATCACATAAGATCATTATAAGTATTAATAAAACAGTACTTTCCACAATACATGGCACAATACACATAATAAGTATTCAGTTAAAGTCACTATTATTAAACAGTGAATTGAAACAAAAAGTTAAATTTTATAATAAATAATTTACAAGTTGTACCTAAAACTGAATGACAGAAGAAGGCTAACAATTAAGGCATAGCCAAAGATATTACTAACTAAGGTATCAAACAAACCAAGAAAGCCAATATCAATAATCAACAACATAGAATTCAAGACAAATAATAATGTCTAGGATAAACGAGGACCATGATCTGATATTCCCTTTAAAGGAGTAAGCATGGCTCTTATGTTGAGAATAGATTATGGTGAGAACAGGATGATAATGGTGAGTTTATTTCTCCTTCATTTGAAAAAATTCCAGAGGTAAGCATTCCAAGGCTGGTTTGGGAGTCTCACATGATATTAAAGACTCAAGCTCCTTCTGCTATCCCTCTGCTTTACAATCTTTTGAACACTGATTTCATTCTCAAACTGACAAGGTGGCTACTGGATCTCTGACCATAGCATCCACCTTCCAGCAAGAGAAATTAGGGACGGCAAAGTCAACTCCCTTAAAAAGCCTGTCTGAAAATACCACCCACTACCTTCCATTTACATTTCATTGGCCAGGTTTTAGGAACATGGTCACACCTAACTTCAAAGGAGACTGAAAAGTGTAGTTTTCAGACAACACGTATTGCTACCCGAATTAATATCAGGATTCTGTTATTTAGCTAAAAAGATGAGCTTGAATATTGGGTAGGCAACTAACAGCCTTTGCTACAAATCCTAGACCACATAGAAACATATTTGGAGGGAAATATAACTTTACAAATATGAGTAGAAATGAAACAGAAAACAAAAAAGTAAAATTAATAAGTCCAAGAGCTTGTCTGTTTTTTTCCTTTTTTCAAAGGCAAAGAGAAAAACATCTGACAAGGCTTGACAATGAGAGAGACACACACACAGAGAATGAACAAGATTGAGAGGAAACAGATAAAACATTATGAAAAAAGAGATGATATAACCAAAGTTGTAGGTAAGATTTTTTACATATACGGGAATATCATATAATTTTGAATATCTTGATGAAATTTATGATGTTCATGGAGATGATACATTTCCAAAACTGAGTTAAGGAGAAAAAAATCTAGTCGATCAATAAACATGAAATGTAAAATTCTGTAAAAGAATTTTCTTCAAAAGGTATATGATTCACTCTTTTATAGACAAATTATTCAAAACTTCCAGGAAAATGGTGAATCTCATTCCTTTTATCTGTTCCATAGAAGAGAGAAAAGTGGAAAATTCTCAATTTATAACATAACAGTGAAATTACCCTATTAACACAGTCTAACAAAAGATAGTGACAAAAAAGAACCATTTCTCTTCTGAAGATAGATGCACATCCTAAATGAAATAATAGAGAATAAACCCAGCAGTATGTGAAAAAGAGAGTCCAAGTATAATTTAATATTAAGGATCAATACAATTAATTCTCCTACTAGGTCCAAGGAGCAAAATCAAAAATCATTTTGATAGATGATCTAAAGGCAATTGATAAATTTTAATACTCCTTTTAAGAAAACTCTTAGCAAAAAAGGAATAGGAGAGTAATTTCTTAACTTGATATGAACATGTATGGTATCTTAACTAACTGTCATCATGCTTAATGTAGGAATAGGAAGTAATTTCATTTAGAGTTAAGAATGGGGCAAAGGTACTCAATTCACTGTTAGCACTTAACATCTTTCTGGAAATGCTAAGTAATGTAATCAAAAATGAAATGAGGTCTTATAATACTGGAAAAGAGAGAAACAATTTTTTAAATCTTCAAATGATGTGATTTACCCTCATGGAAAAAAACTCAAGAGAACCACCTGAAAAATCATTGGAACTAATAAGTGATTTCATTAAGTTGGTCGTGTAATGAACTCAATAGCTTTCTTATATACCTATGACAACTACAATCTAAGTTCCTTCATGAAAAAAAAAAAAGTCTTTCTTTACTGCTGAAATTTAGCTCCTAATAAATAAATGGAAAAGAAAATCCATATAAAAGAATAAGTAAAATACAGGATATCCAGAAATAAACTTATTTCTATGGAGAAAACAATAAAAGTTTTATCTATCTCTATCTATATATCTATCATCTATCATCTACCTACACCTACATCTGTGTAATATAATCCTAGATTTCAATTCTGCACTCTACACAATTTATAGCAAAATCCCAAAACAATTCTTTCACAATTGATTGAGATATAACAAAAATATAACCTAAGTAAAACAAAATTCACCTTTCAGTCATCATTTTTATGACATTTGGTAAATAAGCAGAATAGTGCAACCACCACCACAATCAAAATTTTTAACTAAATTAATAACTTCTTTAGAATGCATCCCAATTTTAAGGTAAATATTATGAATGCGTACTGCTAAAAATTGCTATCTTGAATTGGAACCCTGCAAAGGTGAGAAATAGGGGACAAGAAGGAAAATATTCAGCAAGGGAAGATACTTATGAGCCAATCTGTCTTCTCTTTTAAAGGAGATTCTAAATTTTAAGCACTTTCAGGTTGGCTTCCAGAACCATTCTATTTTTATTCATAGACAGAAAACAGGCCTGAATCAGGGATTAGGAAAGCTTATAGGTTATTAGGAAAGTCCTTTTTAGGAAAATCATAGCTATTACTCTGCTGCTGAGAAAGTTGGGCTCCGTTCAAAAATCTCTTAATTATCTCTCCTCTTGCTGAAGCTGCAGGTAACATATAGAAAAGAGGGTTCTTCCCTTTAATGAATTCCCAAATGCTGTGGCATTTATTAAGGAAATATGTAAGTAGAGCCATTGTTCAGAAGATATTTTATTCTTTCCTTACTACCACTGCCCCTGCTTCAGCTTATTAGTTTCCTAGTGGGAGGTTAAAACAAATCCACAAGAATATATTGTATTCTCCGTCTGGCCTTATTCCTTACTTAACTTTGTACTTAACTGGTACAAAAATAAAAATAGGTTCAGACCCTAGTGGGTGCTGATTAAGGAAATTCTTAAGCAGGATACGTGTTTTTAGCTCTACTAAGATTCTGTTTTCTTAGCCCTTTCACTTAATCGTCGATGTAAGGAAAATTAAAGTTTATAAGTATTCATTTTTTTCAATGCATATTTATAGATTATTCAGTACGAGTGAGACTTGGTATTCAGTTCTACGATACAAAGATGAATAATACAGACTTGGATCCTGGTCACATAGACTATAATCCGGGTAGAGGGGAAGATAAATATGTGTTCATACAATGTAATAAGCACCAAATTAGGAAGAACATACCTGATGGGTACTTATCCAGGCTTGGGAGACCAACGTGCTTCCAGTAGAAAATGTGTGGATCTGCCTTTGGGGGAGACTGGATGAATATAATTGAAGAACAGTAAACATTTTGGTGTTGGAGATAGGCAAAATGTTTTAAATTCTGCTCTTCTACTTTTTGAGAAGAGTAATCTTCTGATTGGTATCTGGGAACTTAAAAGTGATTTCCCACAAGATGCTCAGTCCATCAGTCAAGAAGCATTTATGGTGCCAGTGAATTTCTGAACATTGTGCTAAGCACAAGGGATAATATCATAAATGAGACCAAATCTCTGCTTTCAGGGAGCATATATTCAACTGGCAGGAACACGGGTGCAATGATGCTTTTGTATAACACAATCCAATATTCCATTCAGCCTCAGAAGCACAGATTTCTTAGTACTTGGCCACTTGATGCTCAATGTCATGTGGGATGATAAATGTAGACCATGTATTTATCTCAAAGCATTCCACCACCCTATTGCAGATTATATTTCCCTTGTCTATGTTTTCCCCACCCATTTTCCATATCTCTATTACAGCTCTTGGCACAACTAACTTTTTAAGTCAGATTTATTTCATTTCTTAAGAAAAGTTCCCAACGACATACAGTCGTGTAACTACCACAACATCAGGACATAGAAATTTCCCATCACCCCAAAAAGTTCCCTTTTGCCACTTCCTAATCTAATCTCTCCCATACTCACATCCCCTGCAACTGATCTGATAACTGTTCCTCTAGTTTCACCTTTTTTATACAGCATCTAGCCTTTAGTGTCTGGCTCCTTTCATTTAGTACAATGCTTTTAAAGTTATATTTTATTTATTTTTCTTGCCTCATTGCACTGGCTAGGACTTCCAGTACAAAGTTGAATAGATGTGGTGATAGCACACATCCTTGACTTGTTCTCAATCTTAAGGTGAAAGTATTCAGTCTCTCACATTAAGTAAATTTTTAACTACAGTTATTTCAGGCTGAATCTTCCTTTTATTGATTCTTCAGGAATCATTTCTATGGAGAATGTCTCACAGTGGCTCATTTGACATTGGGTGGTGCCTCTCTTCCAGCTTGATACATACAATACACTCCTCAGCTTCTGCACTCTGTGGTATACACAGGCTTCTTGCTGCTGGGATGTCTCACATTTCTCAGCAAGCTCTCTAGGACTTCATTTAAAACAAGCTTTGGGCCTGTTCTCTTCCATTGGGCCCTTCTTCAATCCAGGGGAAACACATACAACTCCGACCTGTCATCACCTTGCTCACAGTGTTGTCATCACTCTTTCTGACACCAAGACCATCTTATAGATACTGGTCAACCATGCCACCCAAGTTCCAGGATTCTCGAGCAGGTTCTCTAGATGGTCTGCTTGAAACACCTCTCTCATGGCTTAAATGAAGGGAAAGCAACACGCAATCCTCTCCCAGAGGGAGGGCAAGGAAAGCGCCAAAAATTGCAACAGCTTTCTCCAAAGACATTTGCTCTCCCTGTATCTTTAAACTCAGGCATTTGATTCCCTTGAGTGAGTGGGCTGAAGACCATAAAACTGGGTTTGGGGGGGACCTTTGAAAATCTTGCATAGAGGGGTCAAATGACATTTTTGAAATGTCAGGATATTTTCCTCTATTGCTTTATTCCTTTGGAGACTTTAGTTGATAGAGAGGCAGAACAAGTCCCATTTTATAATGGGTTACAAGTGAATGAACTGATACCAAAGGTTGACCTTCTAACTTCAATTTGTATTTATCTGACTACATTACACTATTTCAGTTTATTTTCTATACATGATGGGCCAAAAGAACCATATTTGTGAATAAGGACAGCAAATAAGGAATAGCTATGTACATATACCCCTTTTAATCACTGCAACAAATTCCCATTATTTAGGAATTACGGAGGAATTACTAAATAAAAAACTGCAGGTGAGATTATGTAAAACTGACAGAATTGCAAAGAGTAAGTATTTAGCAGTAAGGCAGAGTAAGATCCATAGTTTTAAGACTTTTTAAAAAGTGAAATCTTGTTTTGAAGTGAAATCTTTTTTTTTTGTTCATTCAATACGTGTTTATTAAACTCCACATAGGTACCGGGAAGAGTGTTAGAGAGTGTAAGTGCTCATGGGAGCTTCCATTCCCAAGGGAGTAAGAGACAATAAACAATTAAATGAATAAATGAGCATGATCATTTTGGGTAATGACACATATATAAAAAATAAAATAGGGAAATACGATATAGAGTGAGTGGGCATGAGAGTGGGGTATTTGGCTAGACTTGAAGACGTCTCTGAAGAGGTGATATTTGACTTGAGATAAATAACAAGAAGGAGCAAGCTCTGCAAAGATATTATGGCAGCTTGTCCTAGGCAGAGGGAACAGAGAGTAAAGATGTCCTAAGGCAAGAATACACTTGGTAAATTCATAGATCAGACACAAGGCCAGTGTGAATGTAGCATAATGAGAGGTGGAGCACAGTAGGTGATGAAGTCAGACAGCAGCCAGTTCAAGAATCTTGAAGGTGATGATAAGTCATTAGATTTATTCTAAGTGCAGCAGAGAACCTGCAGCCTGGGAAAAACGTGTTCTAACTAATGAATTTAAGGGATCATTCTCTCTACTGTGCGGAGACTGAATTCTAAGGAGCAAGAATAGGAGTTGGAAAGCCAAGTAGAAAGAAGGCTATTACAGTGGTTCAGGTGAAATGTGATCATGACGGATTAGGCAATGATCATGGACAGAAGTGGATGGATAAATGGTATATATTGAAGGTAGAATTGATGGAACTTGGAATATAAATGAAAGAGGTGAATGACTCCTAGTCTTGAGCAATAGATGGCTGATTGAGAAGACTGGATCAGAAACAGTTTTAGGGATCAGATTTGTACAAGATAATTTTGAGAAGCTTGTTAGATATCCAAGGGAGGAAATCAAATACATATTTGCATATGTATCAAAGTCTAGAGGCCAGTGTAGAGATCATGATTAGAGATACAAAACTGGGATTCATCGACATTTCAGTGACAGCCAGGGAACTAGATAAGATGTCTTAAGGAAAGAAAGTGGACTGAAAAAGGTCCAAGGATCAAACTCTGAAACACTCCAACATTTATAGGTGCAACATAAAATTTAACAGCAATGAGGTAGACTAAAAAGATGAAGCCACTGAGGTAGGAGAAAAACCAGGTCAGTGTCCATCATAGAAATGAAAAGAGTAAAATGTGTTCCAAAAGAGAGAGTGAGTGGTCAGCTCTAGTCTAATGTTTCTGACAGGTGGAATAAGGACAGAGAAATGACCATTGGAACACGGATGCCAATGACAACTGTTTGAGCTTGTATAACCAACCAGAAAGCAGAGTCTGAAACAAAGGCTACAGTGAAAGTAGTTTATTTTGGGACATGATCCCAGGAACTAGGAGTGGAGGACTGGGAAGAGTGAAGCAGGGAAGGAAGGAAAGTCAATACAAGCATACATTCATCTCATCATCACTGGAGACTCAATCGTCCTAGAATCATCTGAGAAGCTGTAGAACATGCCTTAGAACTGACTGCCTATGGGACACAAAGATCATTCTTTGTGATCTTTGATCAAAAGTCATGAGACAAAGGTCATTCATGGGATGTCCATTCTTCATACTCCCAGGTGTTTACAAACTCCACTATTGAGAGATGCTGCACTCAATATAATCAAAGAAGTGTCAGAACAGAAAAATAGAGATACAAAGTACAGCAGAGAAGAGGTATTGCTAGATTATGCTTGCAAAAATCTGGTTGCTAACAGCAATAATTGGAATTAAAAGTGAACATAAAAGATATAAGATGGGGAATAAGAAAGTCTGATAATATCTGTTCCTTGCATCATTCAGGACCTTCAAGATAATGGTTGACTTTAATTTCTACAAAAGACAATGCTGAAGGGTTAGTTGAGCAAGCTATAGTTCCCACTGCTGCACCTGGGACTGAGGCTGCGATTTATATTTATCAACAGATTTCTCTCCCACTTATTCTATATTCCCCTTACCTTTGGTCAGCCCTTCATCAAGACTAGGCTGTTTGCTTTAGTAGTGACTCAGACCTTCATCCCTAAAGGGTCTGAGTCTTTAGTTGCTTGGCATCTGTTTGGCTGTGGTTGCTGGATTTGCCCATTTAGAGGTATTACTGATCATGGAAGTAATAAGAAATACTCTTGTGAGTTCCCTGGATTTTACATATGTTCTCTTCTGTCCTCATTACGTGTTAACAATTCTAGGTTCTAATGGTAATCAGTTATTCCCACCAACGTAGTAACTCCTTTCTTTGCCTGCTGACTCATTCACATAGCAAGGCTGAACTGACCAGTTGGTAGCAGTCTCTTCAAGTTCAGTAGAATCCTTCCTGTGTTCTCTGTGGTAGCATCATTTCCACTTACCCAAGATCCAGGACTTTGAACCCTACAGAAACTAAAATTACAGGGGGAAAATGTATATTCTGCAATTCCACTCTTTGATTCCCAGGTCCATATTTCTCACAGTTCTGGAGACTGGAAGTCTAAGATTATGGTGCCAGCTTGGTCGGGTTCTGATGAGAGCCTTTCCCTGAGTTGTGGACATCTAACTTCTTTTTGTAGTCTCACATGGTAGAAAGGGTGTGCTCTTCATCTCCTTATAAGGGCTTCAATCCCATCCCATCATGTGGGCTCCATGTCCATGACCTCATCCAAACCTAATTACCTCCCAAAGCCCCTGCCCCCCATATACTATCACAATGAAGATTAGGCTTCGATATATAAATTTGGGTGGGGGAGACACAAATATTCAGTTCATAGTATGCTGGAACAATGGATATCTTATATTTAAAAAGAGGAAAAGAAAACAAGAAAAAAGAACTTCAATTCATACCTCACACCATATACAAAAATTAACTCAAAATGGATCATATACTCAACTGTAAATTCAAAATCTATAAACATTCTAGAAGAAAATAGAGGAGATAACCTAAATGATTTGTAAGTGATTTGGGGTTAGGAAATAATTTCCTAGCTATCACACCAGGAAGATGATTTACAAAAAGTAAAAATTGATTAATTGACTTCATCAGAATTAAATCATCTTCTCCTCAAAAAGACATTGTTAAGAGAATGATAAGATAAGCCATAGACTGGGAGAGAATATTTGCATATCATTGATCTCATAAAGGACTTGTATTATAATATATAAAGAAGTTAAAATTCAACAAAAAAATAAAAAGACACAATGAGAAAATGGGCAAAAGATTTGAGCATACTCATCACCAAAGAAATTATATGGATGACAAATAAGCACATAAAAAATGCTCAACATCATTAATAATTAGAGAAGTGTAATTAAAATCTCAGTAAACTACTACCACACAGCTATTGACATGCCTAAAATTAAAACGACTCACCATACCAAGTGTTGGCAGGTATATGGATCAACTGAAACTCTCATTCACTCCTGGTCAAAAACAGTGTGGCAGGGTCTTAAAAAGTTAATTCTATATCTACCATATGATACAGCCATTTAACTCCAAGGTATTTACCCAAGATAAATAAAAGCATATTTCCATAAAAGACTTGAACATGAATATTTATAGCAGCTTTAATAGCCTCAAATTGGAAAAATTCCAAATGATTATCAGTAGATAATATAACAAATCGTCATATATCCATTCAGTGAAATGCTAATCAGCAATAAAAAGGAATGTTCTAGTGATGCCTACAACAACACAGATGAACCTCAAAAACAGTATGCTCAGAGAAAGAAGAAAGATACAAATACTACAATTTGATTTCACCTATATAAAATTCTAGAAAATTCCAATTAATTTGTAGTGGTAATAAATTAATAGTGGCAAAAAGCAGGTCAGTCGTAGCCTGGGAGAGGGGTGGCAGGGAGATGCAGGAGGGGAGAATTGAAGGACAGCGAGGAACTTTTGGGGGTGGTGAATATGTTCATTATTTTGATTGTAGTTGTGGCTTTACAGATGTATTCATGTGTTAAAATTTACCAAATCATGCACTGTAAACAAGTTCAGTTTATGTATGTCAATTATAGCTCTATAAAGCTAATAAAAAGAGAGAAGTATTGGCATAGGTAAGACGTGGTACTGCTGAGTCGCACATGTGCTAAACTGTTTGCTCAAAAATAACTGGAGAAAGAAAGATGATCCAAAAATATGAAGCCCATCACAAGAGATGTCTGATGTAATGATAGAGTGTGAACAGAGAAGTCCAAACAGTAGTGTAGGAAGAAACGTTTTTTAATAATAATAGCTTCCAATTATGTAATATTTATTTCCACTAAATAAACATTTCCACACATATATTACACACATAGATATTAGTACCATTTCCTCATAATAGACCCAATGGTAGATAATATTATTATCTTCATTATAAAGATAAGGAAATTGAGAATCAGTGAGTGTTAGCTGATGTATTAGACACATACAGAGAAACAGAACCAATAAGTTATATATTAATATTTATATAATATATAAATATAAGAGAGATTTATTATAAGAAATTTGTTCACATGATCATAAAGGGTGACAATTCCCAAGGTTTTCAGGGTGAAGCTGGAACCCAGGAGAGCCCATGGTGTAGTTCTAGTGTCTCAAGGTCAGCTGTCTTGAAACCCAGGAAGGACTGATGTTTCAGTTAAAATCTGAAGGCAGGAAAAAGCTGATGTCTCAGTTCAAAGGCAGTCAGGCAGGAGGAATTATCACTTATGAGCAGGAGGGTCAGCCTTTTTGTTCTATTCAGTCCTTCAACTGATTAGATGAGGCCCACCCACCTTAGGGGAGGGCAATCTGCTTCACCCGGTGTATCCATTCAAATGTTAATCTCATCCAGAAACCCTCTTGCACACACTCAGAATAATGTTTGACCAAATATCTGAACACCCTGTGGCTTAGTCAAATTGGCACAAAATTAACCATCATAGCTAGTGAAGACTGAAGTATTTATTAAAGAAGTAAATAATACTTTTGAGAACTATCTGTGAAGGTAAGTTTAGCTATAGTCAGATATAGACAGTAGCACAGAGAGATGAGGAGGATAAAACCTAGCATTAAGAATTTTTATTTGAAGAGAATAAATGTTAGTACATGTATATGTGTTGAGATATGATCCAGAAGAAAGGTATAAAATTATGTTTCAGAGGAAATGATATAAATGCAAGGGAGAAGTCTTGGGAAGGGAAGCCACTGAATTGATTCCATGATGAGCTAATAGGTTGAGACCCTGCCTTAGAATTGCATTCAAAGCCTCTTTAAGCTCAGGACACATCCTACCTTTCTGATCTCATCTTTTATCACTCCCCATTTCACACATTAAAAACTATTCTAGACACACTATGTTTTCCATTCCTCTGGGACTTTGCTCTGCCTTTAACCTTGTATAAGAACATCCATCATATAGCTCCCATATAGTGAATTCTACCTCATTCTTCAAAATCCAGTTCAAATATCTGTGCAGCTTCCTTCAACATCCTGAGATCAAGTCTTTTACTCCTGCTGTTATTCCTCTTCATATGACCCCTGCTAGCTCTGATCACGTTACATGGTGATGTTTATTTCTACATCTGTTCCTCCTTACCTCCTTGAAGACTGGGCGATATATTTTCCTTTTTAATCCCATTATCAACTGCATTATCCACCACAGTGTTTATTCTCAAAATTTATTTCAATGGGTGAAAATATGAATAAAATGTAACTGTCTCAGCTGAATTTCAGGGCATATTTACATGTAGAAAGAACTTCAAACATTTGATAGTAACTCAGTGGGGAACTGCTATACCATGTCAAAACTTGCCTCCACAAGCACACAAGAGTATAGAGTGCAAAACGCCCAAGGCCAATAAGACAATATCCCTAGGGTTAAGACTAGCACCTAAAGCACTGCCTGATCCCTTTGGGCAGTGTACAGTCATTGGCTTTGTCCCCCCGTATCAGATGACCCCTGAAGATGGCATGAGCATCCCTAGGCTATTAGCAATTTTGTTGAGGGAGGCTGTGTAGTTTCCACTGAGCTATGTAGAAAGATGAAATTGAGCGACAGAGACTAAAGGCCCTGCCTGAGGCTAAAGAAAGAGTCTGCGTTTGAGTTCTACACGCCTGACCCCACTTGTACATTTGGAACATAGCCCTTTTTAATTCAGCAGAGCTGCTAAGTTTAAGCACTTGTGGTAATAAAGCAGGAAATATAAATAATGCTTTTCTCCAGTAATAGGTCTTTTCCATGGGTATCAATTCTCTGCTGCAATTTCTCTTCAACAAGCTGAGAGAACTAATGAAAGGTGTTCTTCTTTCAAATATATATATATATATATATATATATATAAATTCTAAAGCAAGCTTATTCTGGTATATCATGCCCAATGTGAGTCTTAACACTTCTTATTTGAGATTTATAGCCAATTTCGAATCTGCTATTGCTGCTGTTTGTTTCCCATCCCATTTCTCTGGGCTAGCAAAACTGTAAATAGTTTACATGCGGGTTCAGTTTTTTGGTCTATTTCCTTGTCAAATTTTCAGGATTTGAGCCTTCTAAAATGGCAGAAGTAATCAGAATTGAACTTGGGCAATGGGAAATGGTGCTTAGCAAGGTGTTCCTGGAACCTGCTCTCCCATCCCCTTATTCTTTCCCTTTATCACCAAATTTTCTGCAGTTAAAAAGTCCTTGGTATCTCAGAAATGGGCAACCCCCCGTTACAGGGGGTCTATTTAGCAACTCTTCCTTAGTGTAATGGCCCAATCAGATCCTGAGTTTATTTCATTTCTTTTATAGTCAAAACTGTCTTTGTATATGCCTATATTTAATGGTTTTCTCTCGGGACTCAAGTAATTCATACTTCATGTGACGTAACTTAATTTTATGATGTGTCTGGTATAAATAGATTTTTTTTCTTCTCTACTCCTCTAAGACGATGACAATTTGATTTTCCATTTATGGTAACATTAATGTAATCTCCTGGAATTTAAGCACATCATTTCTGTCTAGTTTCTAACAGCAATCTCATTTGCCAAGCATTGGATTGAGTGCAGGTTTTAAACACAGACCCAGAACCACAGACTTCAAGGAGAGCTTTGGCTGAGTAACCAATCACAGATGAAGGGTGAGCTAGAAATCCTCATGATGGCCTCTTATCTTTGCCACGCTCCCAGTTGATAAAATGCCACCCTCCAACTTCAGAAAGTTATAAAACTGCCTCTACGTACACATATAATGGTACATGTTAGATTTTCATTTTAGGTTCTATGAACCCCATCTCATTAAAGTTCCTCATACCATATTAGTTCGAAAGGCATAATCCTTCTTAAAAAAAAAAATACCTAGAAGCTTCCACTGCTTGTCATTAATGATACCCATAAATTCCTTCCCACTGCCAATATTGCTGTCTAATCAGGGAAATTAGTGCAAAGAAAAGTGCTGGGCTCAAATAAAGCAGACTGGGCCTGGAAGAGTTCACTCCAGTTCCATTGTTCTTAGGTACCATGCTGCTGAGAACATAATAGCAATGAAGCTGAATCTCTGACATCGTGCATTTTAACTAGAATATTTTGACATTCTCTTATACTTGTTATACTCGTGTCTAAGGGAGAAAAAAGGCGATTCTTTCTATTTTGCACAAAAAAAGAATATCATTTTTTAGAAGTCACTATACAAAGACTTAGTCAAATTCAGTTTTATAGAATCATATACACCTACAAAAAAATGCCCCAGAAACACATGACCTATGTTAGCTCATAGTTTTTATTTAAACTCTTCTTTCCAGCCAAGATCAATCCACCTTCTCCCACTGACTCTATAAAATACCTCTACCAAATTTCTTTGGGTATTCCTGAGAAAATTGGGTTGGGCACAGGGAATTTTTGAAATCTGATGAAAAATATTTATGGTTTCTTAATGCAAATATTGGAATATCATCAGTACACTGATGATACTCTGTACTACATCTTCTTTTCATCTATTCTGACAGTGTAGCTTTAGAGCTTACTCAGTGCCTGGCTGAGCTAAGGACTCATATGAAAGCTGACTGGCTGAGTTTCAAGCTAAATAAAACAGAGGTGAGGATCTTGGGGGTAAAGGGCTGAGAAGGGAGCCGGGGACATTATTTAGAGAATGTTTAAACCTGGGGGTTTTCTTACTAACAACTGTGCTCCAAAAACCTTAGAACTCAGTGAGGATCATGCCCTATGCTTGACCCAGAGAACTTTACTGATCACCTAGACATTGTGAAGCAAGCTGAGGCCATGGCAATTTTTCATGAGCGTGCCTTGCCCACACTTCCATTATCTGCTAATCATCATTTTTTCAAATGATGCCACCACCAGATTGTAAATTCCTTGAAGGCAGGGTCCCTGATGTTCACTTTTTAATCTCTGAAGTCTAGTGTAATGCCTGGCATATAATAAGATGATGGAAAAGGGAGGAAGGAAGGAAGGAAGACCCTGGTTAAGTCAATAAGTGGTTCATGTTAATCTTAACTTTCAATACTGTAATAAAAAAAAAGTTTTGATTCTAACTGTAAAAGAAGCTTAATAAGGTATATTACAGCTTCAGACTTAAATAATGGCTGGGACAGCAGAGACCAAATAGAGCGTTTGTGCTAATCTCCTTCAAGTGCCGAGATAGACACAGCCTCACACAAGGATGCATATAGCTTGGAGAAGCCAACGAAGTCTGGATTTCAGCCCCCCCTCGGCCCCTTAGCCATGAGCCCTTGTGCAGAGGGCAACCTGAAGCCCCATAGATTTACCAAGAACACCACCTCCTCAAAGCCCCATCTTACTGATCTTTATAACTCAGCAGAGAACTGTTCTTTTCAGATAGGAGACTGATTTAATATTAATAGATCCTCAATGGCTATTTAAGCTGCTGTGCCTATTGCTATCCTAGGCTTATGATTCTTAAATTCCTAATATTTTCAGTTATACATATATATTTGTGCTGTAGAGCAGTTTATCTAAGGAAGCAATTGAAAAAATTAAGTAAGGACTCTGCTCTGATTTACCAAATGAGACTTCTTGACAAGCCACCTTGCTTACAGACAGTCAAAATTAAATGCTGGGACACTTCAATAATGAGCCAACAAGCATTTAGCTGAGAATTTACTATAAAATTAGCTATGTTCCAGATTAAAGAAAGCTTGTGAGTACCTAGGAGCAAGCAGTCACAGTGAAGCGTCTCATTCTTTCATGAACAGCATTCCCAATGTGTCCTTGGTTCTTGACATACTATGTTGTACAATATTGCATTGAAAAACAAAGGATGGGTGATAATCTAAGAGGTTTCTAATCATTTCAGCTACTTACAGCAGACACACTCTGTTTTGAATGCTATGAGCAAGTTAGCCCAACTGAAAAGAACTTTTAAGTACTTTAATCCACTGTACAAAAAGATAATCTTGAGGATGTAGCCCCTGCCACATGGAAGAGTTATTTACATAGTTCAAGGTAGTACTCAAATGCAGAGTGACTGGGAACAGGTATCCAACTACAAATAGAATTCTCAGGTTCTATGTAACTCTGCAAAAGAAATCTAAGTAATGATTTAAATAACCCATAGAAAGAGACAACTTTTGTATTGCAAGATGTGCAATACAGTCACTCTAATTTTTATTTTAAAAAAAGCCCACAAAATAAATATAAGGTAATTTTAGGGAAATTAGAAAAAAAGAAACAAATACACAAAGGAAAGGAAATCAAAACACCTATGACCCCACAATCTAGATGTAACTACTATGATAGCTTTGGTCAATATCATTCCAGGATATTTTTCACCCATCAGTATATGTTGTTATGATGAAAATTGTTCAAACTCTACATACTATTCATAATCGGCACTTTAAAATTAATGATATACCATACATATTTTTCCGGATGAATAAATATTTATCTAGAGCATCATTTGTTAATATAGTTGTTTTTATACCATAGTCAGTTCTTTTTCTCATATATATGGATATATATACGCACATCATCATGTATTTTGAATCAGTACACAAATTATTTCTGAACATTCAAATAGTATCCGATTGTTCACCATCATAAACATTGCTTTAATAAACATCTTTGTAGCTCAATCTTTGGGTACAAACCTTACATTTTCTTAGGATAAATGTAGAAATGCTGGATCAAATATATGCATATTGTAGCAGAGAATTTGATTTATTCACCAGAATCCATGGTCTCCTCTTCCTCCTAGATGCAGCCAGACTACCTTTCCCTCCCTCCACTGCTCTTAATGTGACCATGAGTCTGAGGTTCAACCAATGATAGTCAGTGCAATAATGACCCATATAAACCGCTTATGCATATTTCTCCATACTCTCTTCCCTTTTCAGTTGTTTGGAATGACAACGATCCCCAGGACAAGGTTGGAAGCCACATATTAAAGGTGGTGGAACTTCTGTTAGCTTGGGTGTCCCAGTAACTGTAGAGAGGGTCTCTGCTCACATGTTTACTGCTCCAACACTGTACCATGTACAAGAAATAAACCTCCACTGTGTTGGAGCTATTATGTGTTTTGGGAGCTACTTGAAACTCTAACCAATACATACTTTTTAAAATTTTATAACATTTATTGTCATAATGACATCCAAAATAATTTCCTAATTTGTTTTATGCAATTGACAATACAGATTTTATTGTCTTTTGAAAACTCTCTATCAAATGAAAAAATGTCCTGTGTTCTAATTTGCATCTTTTAATTATTAACGACATTGAATGCTTTTTCATATACTCATAGGTAACTGCATTTGAAATAAAATGATGAATCTTCTTTTCTAATCACTAACTATCCTAAAAGTAGTGGTCGTAGTCAAATTGACTTTCATCAAACTGGAAATTAGAAAGTCCAGCAAATAGATCTTCAAATTTTAAAGGGAAATATGGAAATAATATTATTAATTTATTTAAAATCTTATTTTAAGGAGTGAAGCTGATGAAGTTATTAGTCTATATAAGACTGTAAGCTTAACATAATAGCATAAGTTATGGGAAAATAAATTTCACATATTATTGAAATGCTCATATCATTAAACATTTTATTCAAGGAAGAACAGAAAACTGGATGTTAACTACAACTTTTACAATTGAAATAATGGAACTTTATTTTATTTTATTTATTTATTTTTATACAGTACATTAGTTATCTATTTTATACATATTAGTGTATACATGTCAATCCCAATCTCCTAATTCATCCCACCACCACCACCACCCCCCGCTTTTCCCCCTTGGTGTCCATACGTTTGTTCTCTACATCTGTCTCTCTATTTCTGCCTTGCAAACTGGTTCATCTGTACCATTTTTCTAGATTCCACATATATGCGTTAATCTACAATATTTGTTTTTCTCTTTCTGACTTACTTCACTCTGTATGACAGTCTCTAGGTCCATCCACAACTCCACAAATGACCCAATTTTGTTCCTTTTTATGACTGAGTAATATTCCATTGTATATATGTACCACATCTTCTTTATCCATTCATCTGTCGATGGGCATTAAGTTGCTTGGAAATAATGGAAATTTAAAGCACTACTTGCTAATTGTTCTTTTTTTTAATCTCATGGGCAATAGTTAAGTGTGGTCTGCTTGAGCACACACAGATCTCTCACTTAAGAAAATAGAGGCAAAATAAAATTAATTTACAAAATAATAGAATTTTAACTAGTCCCTCTCCGCAGTATTTCCTATAACCTGATGATCTTCCTTTCTTTAGGACAGCCAAACCACTGTTGCCCTTTAGCTCTCAGAGCCTCAAGGCAAAAACAAACTGGTTTTGAAACAAATTTTCAAAAGCATAGCCCTGAGGTTGCTAAGGATTTGCCGCACTTAGATGAGGCCAGAGTAAAACTTTCCCCCTGCTCCCTGAGACCAGATTCTGTCCTGGTACAAAAGAAAGTCAACAAGGCAGCAAGGACCTTCCTTGAGCACCTGCAGGTTTCTGAGAAGATCTGGGGGAATCCCATAAACCTTCACTTGGACAGGTTTGACAGCATCTTGGTAAATCCAGGAAACAGAAAGCAAAAGAGGCCCATAGCCCTTTTCTAGGGAGTAGAAAGAATCCTAGACTAGAGATGACTTCATAGAATACCTAGGCCAGAGGTTACAACTGGCCCATTTATAGGTAGAATAAAGACTCCCTAAAGGTATCCATAATCCTGATCCCTGGAATCTGTAAATATGTTAACTTACACGGCAAAAGGGAATTTCCAGGTGTGATTAAAGTTAAGGGGCTTGAAATGGGGAGATTATCCTGGATTATCCACATGGGTCCGTTCTAATCACACAAGTCCTTAAAAGTGGTTAACCTTTCACAGTTGTGGTCAGAGAGGCCTGTGACAACAGAGAATGGGCCAGAGAAACATGACATTGCTGGCTTTGAAGATAGAGGAAGGGGCCCATGAGCCAAAGAACGTGGGTGACTTTTAGAAGCTGAAAAAAGCAAGGAAAGAACATTTTCCCAAGAGTCTTAAGAAAGGAACACAGCCTGCCAGTACAATGATTTTTGTCCAGAAAGATCCATGTCAGACTTCTGACCTACTGAACTGTAAGATAATAAATTTGTATTGTTTTAAGCCACTGAGTTTGTGATAATTTGTTAAAACCACAAAAGAAAACTAATATAGCTGTTCACAGGCTACGTATGGCCTACTGTTCGGAAATTTCACATAAAACCTTATTTCCACTTTCTTGAAAACCCAGAAGATCTGTGAACATTGGTCCACATTTTGCGCACAGAAGCAATCCACTGCAATGGAATAATGGTACCATCTTCTAACAAGCAAGGTGTTCTGGAGGTCATGACAGTCTCCATTACACACCTACCTCAGGTGGATTATCTATGGACCCATCTAGCTACTACAGGTCTATGCATATGAACTCAAAATAGCCTGGCATAATTGACCAGACCTTAGTATTATTGAAGAGCAGTAGAATAATTCCAATGTGGCCAAAGAATATCTTGAAGATGGTAAAGCCTCCAGGTTGTCATGCTGAGTTTTTTATGCCAGGGGAAGAGTGAGGGGCTACAGCTGGCAGTAATAGCTGAGGAAGTCTCACAGTCAGAAATAAAGGCAATTCAGCAGTGACCTGTGAAAGCGAGAACAGCTAAGGACAGCACAAATGAGGACATTTCACTGTGAAATCGAACAGGACCCTGTGGGGCCCTCCTGGGTGCAGAAGACTTTCCGTGTCCCTGTTTCTTGTTTGTAGGAAAAAGGCTTCAGCCTCCTAGACCTTCCTTGAGTTCCAAAGGGCCAGTTCAAACAGTTACTGATTGGGAAGTGAGGGAATGCAGAAACAAAGGAGGAACAGTCAAGAAACAATAGTGCCCTGATAAAGCAGAGTCCCAGTTTCTCATCAAAGGATACATAATAACAATACATCTTTGAGTTCTTCAACAGGAAGTAAAGCCCCACCCAGGTGGAGGATGGTAACTTCAGGCTGAGCACAAGATTCTTGGAGCACCACCCTGTTACCTCACCACCAACCAATCGAAAGATAGTCACACACACACTCTTTTGAAGAGTACAAGTTTTTATCTTGATGAAGTCCAATTTTTCATGTTTTTCCCTTTTCTTCTGTGGTTAGTACAAAAGAAACTTTTGCCAATCCCAAAGTTGCAAAGATTTTCTCCCATGTTCCTTTCTGTAAGTTGTATAGTTTTAGCTTTTATGTTTAACTATGATCCATTTCTAATTAATTTTGGCATAAGATACAAGACAAAGATCAAAGTTCATTTTCTTCCATATGGATAATCAATTGTTCCAATGCCATTTTTTTAAGTCTGTGCTTTCCTCTTTGAAGTGAACACCTTTGTCATAATTTATCAACTATATAAACTGACTTGACTATCTCGAGATTCTTTTCTTTCATTGTTTTATGAATGTCTTTGTCTTTATGCAAATATTACACTGTTTTGATTATTGTAGCTTTAAAGTAAACTTTGAATTCAAGAAATATGAGTAATCCAACTTTGTTGTCAAAATTGTTTTGACTATTCTAGGTCTTTTGCATTTCCACATAACTTTAGACACAGTTTCCTAATTCCTACTAAAAAGTCTGATGCAATTTTGACAGAGATCATTTTGGATTTATTTATCTATTTGGGAAGAATGGACATCTTAATGGTATTGAGTTTTCTACTCTATGAACATGATGTATCTTTCTATTCATTTGGATACCCTTTCATTTTTCTCAGCAATATTTTGTAGCTTTTAGTATAGAAATCTAAAATTTATTCCTAAATGTTAATTGGTTTAGATTCTAAGTAGTACGTTTTTTAAAATTTTCTAATTTTTGCTTTATTGTTGCTAATGTATAGGAATAATATGATTTTTATAAGTTGACCTTGTATCTGATTAATACTATTAGTTGCGTGTGTCTGTGTCTGTGTGTGTATAGATTCCTTATGATATTCTACATAGGAAATTATGCCATCTTCAAATATAGATAGTTACATTTTTCCTTTTCAGTTTTTAAACATTTTTTTCTTACTTTATTGCATTGGCCAGGACTCTACTACGATGTCTAATCTAAATGATGAGAAGGAACATCCTTATCTCATTCCCAGTTTTAGGGAGAAAACATTAAGTATGTTAGCTGTACATTTTTTGCAGAGGTCTTTTTCAGATTAAGGAAGTTATATTCTATTTCCAGTTTGCTGAGAATCTTTATCATGAATAGATATTCTACTGTGACTGAGATTTGCACATTCAATAAATCAGTATATGTGTAGCTTTTGCATTTAGACACAAGGTACTCATAGTTTGACTTTTAAGGCAAAATTTTTTGAGAAATAACATTGAGTTTACAGGGTGCTGCTGCCCTCATCTGTTTAGACATGGGTAAAATGATAAGAATTATGTTATTATTACTATTATTATTATACATATCAAGCAAGAAATGTCCTCCCCGAAGGGACTATATGTATTCCAACAGTTTTATTTCACCAAAGGAGATTATAATTACTTACTTTTTATAATATTCACAGTTTACTGGCGAGTTTTTACGTGTAAGATCTCATTTAATCCTTCAAACCTCAGAGGTATGTTAAACAGGTATTTTTACTATATTCATTTTACTGTGGCAGAAATAATGGCTTGGAGAGAGTAAATGAAACACCACCATAGATTTGAAACTTTAACTTGGGAGTTTCTGCTTCTGTGTACAACTCCTTACTATTGAAACATTCCAGTTGGTTGTAGGTAGTAGGAACAAGATGGTTGCTACAGATAGGAACATGGAAACTCCTCATTCTTAGGATTTAGTGGAATTTTATTTCTTTAAAGAGAATTTAAAAGTTAAGTGACAAATTTTGAAACATAGAATTCTACCTAATCTATAAACTCACCCCTTAATAAATATAAGCATCTGAAGGTCAGGATCTGATTCTCAGCCTCTTGAACATGTCACTGCACATAGCTCAGTGCCAGACACTTAGGAGGCTACAATAAAAATGTATGGATTAGTCATCAGGAATACTACATACAACTGCTTCTTCTGAGAGGAAGTATTGAGCTCAAATCCAACAACAGATTTTTAAATCTGGTAATGGTTTTTTATTACAGCAAAAGGAAATACCAAAAAAGAACTTTGCCCCTCAGGAGTCATGTTCTAACTCTAACGTGTCTTAGTAGCTATTCGCTACCAACGTCTAAAAAATGATAATGGGTAATTATCATCTATTTATACTTTACTTAAAATCAAAGAACCAAATATGCTTTACACACGTGTATATACTACATATGGCTTTAAATTGCTGTGACACAGATGTTGCCTCATTAAAATCTATAATATACAGCAAAAGAGGAAGGATCTACATTTCAAGTGTGGACTATGATACAATAATAAATGCTAAACATCACTCAATATTACAATGATCTGTTTGTTCATCTTTATTTGCTACTAGACTGAAAACTCCCTGCAGGTCATGACTGTGTTGCTCACAACAACCAAATTGTTGTCTAACGTGCGGTAGTGCTAAATAAATATTCGGTGAAGGAATGAATGAAACAAGTGCCAAAACTGAAAGGTACCAGCTCACGTTCTGAATGAAAGTACTTGTGCTTTTTCAATTTAATGGCAGAAGAGCTTGAACATAAGAACACATGCTGGGGAGCAGGCCATTTTTCTATTAGATGCTTTATTTATCCCTGCATCTTTCAGACAGGCAGAGGGAATGTGTTCCAGGAAGGAGAGTGGGATGCTGGGTGTCAAGTCTCCAGGGTTTAATTCCCAACTCTGAATCTCACTAGCTTCAAGGCCTTGGGCAAGTCACTTAACCTCTGTTCCAAACAGAAATAATACCACCTCCTCCCAGGAGCACACCAAGGCAAGTTTGATGGATGGCTAAGCTCTTAGAGTCTTTGATGAAATGTGCTGAATGGCTGCCAAGTATCACTACTGCTAATAATAATAATGTTTTTCTAACACAGTCCCACAGAGCAATATAAATTGGTAACAAGGGACAGATCGTTCCAACAAAGCAAATTGTGACCAATTCCTTTTGAAAGAAGGATGATACGCTTAATTCCACAATGGTATCATTTTCTGTGCTCTGTTCTCTCCTTACTTATAAGGAGAACAAGTTGTCACGTGTCTACGTGAGATGTTTACACTTCTTTAGAAAGGAGAAATGAAGGGGGAAAATTGGAAGCAAGCACAGACACAGTCATATTATGGAAATACCATGTTTCTTGGATAGGTTGATCATCTATATAAAAAAAAGGTGATTAGTAAGGCAGAAATGTTGTCATTTGTTATTTCATCAGTTACATGGTTTTATTGCATCCCAAAAGAAAATTAAAGGAGACTCTAATCCATCAATTTAGTTTCAGAAGATCTATTTCTTGAAATAGAAATATTATTTTACACTACTTAGGAGTTTTTTCTTTTTCCTTACAATGCCTAACATGATTTTAAAACAAGATTTATTAGATATTTTTCCTGGTTATAAAATAATGCATGTTTACTCTAGATAATTTGGACAAAGATATAAAACATAAATGAATAAAAATTGGGATGTTGTTATAGAGTAGTAATTTAAAATGTGTTCTCTGCTTAGACTGCCAGGGCTCAAGCCTGTGTCTGTCATTGTTAGCTTGATCAAACCTCTTAATTTCTGTGGGCTTCAGTTTCTTCATCTTTTAAGTGGGACAATAATGCCCATCTTTCTGGTTGTTGTGAGAATTAAATTAAATTAAACAGTGCATGTGAAGCACTTAGAAGAGTGCCTGGTACAGAGAACATTGTTCACTAAATTACTATTGTTATTATATAATTACTCATAATCTCTAAACTTAAAGACAATTTTTCTGAAGTTCTTTCCATGAATATACAATTTTATATTAAGTATATAGTTTCTTTTGCAAAATTGAATTTTCTCCCCAAAGTCATATGTTGAAATCTAATTCCCAGTGTGACAATACTTGGAGATGGGCCTTTGGGAAGTGATTAGTCATGAGGGTGGAGATGTTATGAATGAAATTTGTGCCCTTATAAAAAAGACCCCAGAGAGCTCTCTCATCCTTCTGACATGCGAGGGCACAGGGAGAAGTCAGCTTGTTTGTGAACAAGTAAATAGTTCCTCATCAGACACTGAATCTGCTGGTGCCTTGATCTTGAATTTCCCAGCCTCCAGAACTGTGAGAAATAAATGTTTGTTGTTTTAGTCACCCAATCTATGGTATTTTGTTATAGCAGCCCAAACAGACTGAGATAAGATCATACTGTACAAACTGTTTTTAATCTGCTTTTCATCACAGTATATTACAAAGATTTTCTTATGTCATTACATGTTTTTCTACCTTTTTGGAACAATCATTCAGGACAACAAATTTACATTGATGGGTTTGATTTGTCGGACATTTACATTGTTCCCAATTTTTGTTTTTTATAAAGAATACTGCAGTGACCAACATTTAATGCATCTCAACTTTGAGATAGATCTCTAGAAGTAGAATTTCTGAGAAGTAAAGTAGGGGCATACTTTTAAAGCTTTTGATGTTAAATAATCCTCCAGAAAGTTTGAGACAGTAGTATATGTTATAGCAATTTAATTTGTTCTATTAACACTTTGTAAACATATGTTGTTTTTCCCTGCATGAGATAGGCCTAGGGTACTCTTTTATTGGAAATCAAGAGACAAAGGAATAAATGAAGAGAAAAGAATATAGATTAAAAGAGTGTGGATGACTTTTGCATTTTTCTGAGATCAGTTTCTACTGAGGTAATCTATGGATGGGCATCTCAGATTTATAAACCTTGGTTAAAAACTGACAAGCATATACTCTACCCCTCAACTCTATTTGGAAGAGTTGTTTTCAAACCTCTTATTTTTTTCTTTTTTTTCTTATAAGACATGATATCAAGACCATTTTGAAATAGCTATATTCTGGAATTATTTATATTACATTCGTACAATTTACTTACATTAAAATATCAGTTAAGAGAAAGCAAAGATTTCCTTTGACATTTTTCCCCAAAATTTACATTGTTTTTAATTAAAAACACATCATGTTTATTTAAACTGATACAAGTAAGAGATAGCTCCTGATATATGGAACCTGACGTCAGTTTGTATTTCTCTATTCACTAATTTATACTTGCCCAACAGTTGGCCTCTTCACTTTTTTAACCTTGATTTTTGTTCTCTGAACTGCTCTCCAAAAGGCACAGTACAACTAAGGTTATATTCATTGAGTCTAGAAAGTAATCCATGAATGGGTTCAGTTTCGCAGAAGGAGAAGAAAATAGAGGCTCAGTTATTTGAATCAAGACCTGCCCCTTGAGAATATAAGTTGGTGCAGCCACTATGGAAAACAGTATGGAGGTCCCTCAAAATACTAAAAATAGAGTTGCCATATGATCCAGCAATCCCACTCCTGGGCATATATCTGGACAAAACTATAATTCAAAAAGATACATGCATCCCTATGTTCATAGCAGCACTATTCACAATAGCCAAGACATGAAAACAACCTAAATGTCCATCTACAGTTGAATGGATAAAGAAGATGTGATATATATATACAATGGAATACTACTCGGCCATAAAAAAGAACAAAATAATGCCATTTGCAGCAACATGGATGGAATTAGAGATTATCAAACTAAGTCAGAAAGAGAAAGACAAATACCATATTATATCACTTACATGTGGAATCTAAAATATGACACATATGAATTTATCTATGAAACAGAAACAGACTCACAGACATATAGAACAGACTTGTGGTTGCCAAGGGGAAAGGGGAGTGGGGGAGGGATGTACTGGGAGTTTGGGATTAGCAGATGCAACCTTTTATATAGAGGATGGATAAACAACAAGATCTGACTGTATTGCACAGGGAATTATATTTAATATCCTGTGATAAACCATAATGGAAAAGAATATAAAAAAGAATGTAGGGCTTCCCTGGTGGCGCAGTGGTTGGGAATCTGCCTGCCAATGCAGGGGACACCGGTTCGAGCCCTGGTCTGGGAAGATCCCACATGCCGCGGAGCAACTGGGCCCGTGTGCCACAACTACTGAGCCTGCGCGTCTGGAGCCTGTGCTCCGCAACAAGAGAGGCCGCGACAGTGAGAGGCCCGCGCACCGCGATGAAGAGTGGCCCCCACTTGCCGCAACTAGAGAAAGCCCTCGCACAGAAACGAAGACCCAGCACAGCCATAAATAAATAAATAAAATTAAAAAAAAAAAAAAATGTATATGTATATCTAACTGACTTACTTTGCTGTACAGCAGAGATTAACACAACATTGTAAATCAACTATACCCCCCCAAAAAAAAAGACCTGCCCCTTGATGTTAATGAATCTAGTACCTATGTTTCATAGAAACGTTCTTCATGTACTGCCATGAATGGTAGACATCTAAATTCTACATATAAAGCTGTGATTTCATTGAAGAATTCTAGTGATATTGATAAATGATGTCACTGGTAAACTGTGCTCAAAATACAACTTTAATTATTTACACCAGGGTCTACATTATTTCTATATTATACCGGTCATAGCACGGTCCTGTCCTGGGCCTGCCAACAGGACCAGAATGATCACTGATTCCAACAGTGGATGAGGTAGACCAGCATGGCAGCATCAGTCAACCACTTCACAGAAAAGTGAGAGTGATGCAGGGTCTGGTTACAGTAGAAGGGGTAAAATGTACACAAAAGCTATTTTGCAAACTCTCTTGTGGAGGGAAAAGAGGGCTTCCTGGGGACTTGAGTGATTAGCACCTGCTAACCTCGTAGAAGTAGAAAACTGTTTCTGTTATTCTCTCACTGCTCCCCCCCTCATTATTATTTGGCTTACAGATACCTCTGAGATTCCTCTGATAACAGCAGGGAACCCAGAAGATTTATTTCAGATATTTTCATTTTGAACGTACGTGTGCCTGTGAGCAGACCCCAGTCTCTTTTAACAAGATCACCTTGTTTGTGACTTGTCTTATAATGAAGGCCCCAGGAAAAAGTAATCTGGTCTGGGCACATAAAGATGATTAAGAGAATTTGGATGCATTCTATTTACCCAAAATTTCACTTAAAGGAAATCTTCAAGCTAAAGTCATTTTTATTTATTCAAGAATAATTTTATGGCACAAATGAAATTACGCATAATGCTTTGACCTAAGTTTATAAATTGTAAGGTTCAATGTCAGATAATGGTATTGTTGGGAGTGACTCCTACCTGGTAGGGATGTTTATGTACCTTTTCAAACACTCTCCCATGAAGAAGATGAAAGAGGTGTCATGGGACGGGCTTTAACTTCCCATTAATCACAACCAGCATCTGACAGTCCCCAAGGAGCCCATGTAATTCACGTGACAGCCTGAACGAAGAGAACTTTCCCCATAGAAAAAGAGAAACACCAGTCGTATGTGATCCTACCAGCCATGTGTAAGTGGAAGATATTTTGGAATCGACGTGTGTACAACTCTAACACAGCTTTTATAATGGTTACAGCTGAGAAATAAATACTCTTAGATGAAAAGTACCTAAGACTAATTTGTTTTATCGAGAGATGACATAATAGAGGGAGAGTCTAAAGGGAAAGTTCAAAAAATGACAATAGTAATTGCATTAGGTAGTTGGGATTATTGATGTTTCTTAATTATTTCAAAAAAGCAGAGGTTCCCATTTGTGTTCTAAGAATTTTTAGAAAGTGTATCCCATCAATCTAATCAGGTTCAATCTCTGACCAGGACAGTGAAGAGTTCAGTAGATGAGACACAAAAATTCATCCACCTTTAGAAATAGATATGGTTTATTAGAAAAAAAGACACCATGTAAAACTCTAAACTTACCGAAAACAACATCATATTTTATGCAATATCTTACAGTTTTCAAAGCGCTTTCAAAAACATTTAAAATATGTTAACATATGAGTTGAACTCTTACTAAAATATTCTGGAAAAGCTATTTGGAAAAAGTCCCATGAATCTGTTTTCTAACTTGAATTAAAAACTCTCTAGTTTATAAAGTAAGTCTTACAGGTGGGCAAGAAAAAAAATAATCAGTGTTAGCTCTAGATGGTCAATGTGATTTATTGTCCAACCTAGAAACGTTGCAGTGTAAAATAAATGGTTAACCTGCCTTTCACTACATTATTTACATTTAATTACTGGGGCAGAATATTAGAAAAGTCTTTGGGATTTGGTGAACAATTCCCTATCCAGCCAGACTCCTGGTCTTTTAATATTAAGACAATTATTTAAAAGCCAAATCTGAAGTGTTAGCCTGGCCTCATGTCCCCATGAGGGAACGTCTCATGTAGACTCATGCAGGTGGTCTGTCCCACTCCCTCACAGATTTATGCCTTCTCATGGGATTTTCTGACCAGCAACTTAGAAGAAGGAAAGGCAATAATTCCAGGTTCTCTTTCTGAAGCTGCCTGCCTATGGAAAGTCTATGTTCTGGTCTCTATCCTCTGGGTGCTAAGCTTCTTGGTCAGAAGGCTCATACAGGGGTGTCTTATGGTGGCCCAGCTCACTGTGGCCATATGGCTGGGTATAATTATGGAGTGAAGAATTAGGAAAATGTACACTGAGGCCATATCCTCCAGCTTAGCTTTTATCAGTAAGAAATATTTTGATTTTCATCTGCTTCCTATGGCTACAGAGTGTTATTATCTGAGTGTTTCAAGAGACCGAAGGAGTGATGCACAGTCTATTGACTTTGAAGGATGGATACAAGGACTGATATTTAGGGACCAAAATGAAACGTGGTGATCTTTGCTTCTGATGGTGCCTCTGGGAGACATTTATTTAGTGCTTTGTAGATCCAGGCCTTCTAGAATTGTATCCTGGTATTTTTGAGGCAGCGTATCTGTGCTGTTTTTCCAGTGGGGCAACTGGTTATTAGCTGGGACAGACCCCAGCGAGCTGGCCATCAGGCTTTCATGTACATGTCGTTGCTGTTGCCCACAAATTACACAGGGGCAGCTTGGCCTTGTATTGCAGATGAGACCCAGAAAAGGATTAGAAGATCATAGAAAAAGAGATTCTTTCTGTAATATATCATTGTGCGGGCTCTTTAGGCACAGGTTGTATGGAAAGATTTTAGCTTTATTGTATTTTTTTTTTCCCCCAACAAGGCCTTCAAGCTAGGGCTTTAGATTTCAGAGCAGGTAAGTTCTGCTTGAGCAACAGAGCTTCATACCAGGTATAGTCTTTCCTGATCTGCATTTCAGTTGTCAAGGGGTGAAGTGTGGAAGGCTCACACCCTGCATTCACATGGTCTCAGAAAAGCTCTGCCCAACCCATTGTCTTCAGGTAACTAGGTTCAGACTCAGAGGGATAGTGATTACATCAGTGAATAGCCCCCAGTAGAGGAACGCTTATTAAGTAAGGGATAGACCATCTTTGCTTGAGGTAGAGAAGCCACCTAATGAAATTTATTCAAACCCAAAAGCTAAGAAGGCAAATAGAAAAGTCTGTGCTAGGAATACTCTGTCTTCAAGAACCAGGTTTGTTCTGGTAACAAAGAAGAATTGGATTGGATTTTAAAAACTATCAAAACATGATCATTGGGAAAATGAAAGAGAAATAAAGAACATTTGGTTAAGAGGAAGAGAGAGATTTTCTTAGGAGCAAGGTTAAGTTCTTACAGAAGAGGGTAGACCAAAATAAGCAGAAAAACAATACCTTGGAGGTCAGTCTGGGCAAAGAAGAAAGGGGAGAGGTGATACGCCCAGGTTTAGTGTCCTTATAGATAGGATTAGGCAAGAGTATTCTAGTTGTTACTTGATCAGAAAGGGTGATTGGGTTTCAAAGTAAACAACCAGAGGAAGGGCAGCAAGATCTCCAGAAGCTCACTGGAATGATTTTCTCAGAAGGAGCCTGGATCCAGAAAACCAGGGAGAAGCATACCCTTAAAACCGCCAATAGTTGCTCCCTTAAGGCTTGAATCAAATGTCAACTAGCAGCTTTATAAAAGTGAGACATATATCAGAAGAAAGGACTAGAGAATCATGTTTAAGGCATTAGTAGGTACACCAGTGATCACCTCTCTCTTGAGGTAAAATGCCTGGGAAATGTATGAATAAGAGAAGTTTCAGGGAAGATAACGCATAATACGTCCTGCTATGTATCATGAACTAATCTCAGAAATTTACCTATGAGTTTATTTAATATTTATAATAATCTCATAAGGGAGGGAATGTTAATGATCCCATTTTACATATAAGAAAACTGAGGCAAAGTAACTTAAAGGAGTTGCCCAAGGATATATATAGCTAGGAAATAAAATAGCTTAAATTCAAACTCATGTCATTTAGCTCCAGAATCTGGACTCTTGGGCACTATAATTTACTATGTCTTATACTGAAGTTCAGTGCTAGGTTCGATGGTCATCTGATGAGAGAATGCTTCCCGAGTAGGATTATTCAATGTGGGGATGGGGTGGAGGAAGTAGACACATTTGTTTGAAATATATACACTTTTGGAAGACTCTCAGTTCATTGAATTCATGCTTCTTAAAGGATAGGCATGCAGGTAGTTATGGAGCCAGGCTAAATCGAGAGGAGAATGTTAGAAAAATAAATATCTGAAAAGAAGATTGGAAGATCCAGCAAACAGAGTGAGCTTTTTATGTGTCAGAGAAAGAAAGGGACAATGTAAGTTAATTGTAAAAACACAACTGAGTCTCCCTAAAATGAGGCTGAGGATAAAGAGAACACAAGAGACATGTTCCAGTGCTCCCAAAAAAATGTTATGGCAGAAGAAAATATTTTTGTTGACATTAAAGTTGCTGAGTTATTCAAGACCTGATGAGATAAAGAGCTCAGGAAAATTCAGGTTCTAGGGAAGGAAGCATGGCCAAAGTACTGGGCTTGACTGGGCCTTGAGGGGCACAGACGCTCAAAACTCCAACAGTTCAGCAATCTGCTGGAGGTGATTCTTCAGGTGAAGCAAAACTAATGAAATCTAGAAGGCAGAATTCATGGACCTTAATTCCATTATCAGCAGCAGTAAGAAATGCTAGCTCATAAAGATAGAATGGATTGGGCAGTGAAAATACTTTCTATGATATTTAATGATGGACATATGTCATGATGCTTTTGTCCAAACCCATAGAATGTATAACACCAAGAGTGAATCCTAAGGGGAACTGTGGACTTTGGATGATTCTGATGTGTCAATGTAGGATCATCGCTGGTAAAAAAAAATGTACCATTCTAGTGAGTGATGTTGATAATGGGGAGGCTATGAATGTGTGAGGACAGGGCGTATACGGGAAATCTCTGTACTTCCCTCTCAACTTTGTTGTATACCTAAAACTCTCTTAAAAATATCTTTAAAAAATAGAATGGAGACTGTGTGGTTAGACAGAAGCGGTGGTGTACTCAGCACTGGGGTGCCGAATGCAAAGAGGTCGAAAGGTAGTGCACAATAAGGTTTTAACTATGATCAGAAAGGAAAAGTGACTCAAAGAAGACTTGGGAAATTTCTGAATTTTGCAACAAGGGAGTGATATTGCAAAAGCTGCTCTCTGAGAGAGGAGACTTTGCATAGGTGCATCTGTTACGGAGTCCAAGCTTGTACTGCTTGCCACATGACAGGCCAATAAATTGAGAGACAAGGTGTTGGGGCAAGGAATAGTGACTTTATTCGGAAAGCCTGCGGACTGAGAAGATGGAGGACTAGTGTCCCAAAGAACCATCTTACCCAAGTTAGAATTCAGGCTCCTTTTATACTAAAAGGGAGGGGGTATGGCTAGTTGTTGCAAACTTCTTGGTGCTGGAATCCTTTGTTCTTGCAGCTGTCCATGTAGGTCTGGTCACAACGCTCCGATAAACTTCCAACAAGACAAATGCTATTTTCTTTTCTGCAACTTTTTAATGGATAAGCGTTACACCTTTAAAGGTCAGAGCCTTGAGAAACGTGCTATCCTGTATATTTCAGCCTATAGGCAACATTCTTTTACAAAAGGTGCAGAGCCTGCATGACTAAGCACAGGCAACAGAGCACAAAGGTTAGAACTAAAGGAACGGATCCAATATGGAGTCAAGTTTGTTCTCTGTTACGCATCCACCCTACAATATAAATATCTGTATTCTGCTCAGAATAGGAGAGTTCTCACAACTGATTTCATGTTAACAAGCCATAATGCCACATAGTACTGGAATTATTGGCAACTAAGTCACCAGGACTTTCTCCTGGTAACTGTCACAGGTCTAGATTTTTATCAAGTACCGGTTTCTAGGAAAAATGTTTTATTTGCATAAGGCTTCAAAGGCCTGGAAATTTGTTTGTGCTTCAAATTTTCATGGGTGTAGGACTAGTGCCAGGGTGATCTTTAGACCCTTAACTTTGGACATTGAGAGGCATTCATGTGAAGTGGAGGACAAGCCATTACAGGTGGGGAGGCTCAGGACAACTGTGGTGGCTTCCCATGGCTTCTGGGGGTTCTTTTGAGAATTACCTACTTGGCTGAGGCTGGAATTAATTTTTGTGACTTCCCTGTGAGTCACACTTTGAGATTTCCTGAGAGTGGCCTTCTGATCTTAGCTCCTTGGATTCTCTGGTGCAGAGAGTCCATCATGAGGTAGATTTATGGGAGCTTGATCCCAGTGAGGTCTGTAGTTATCTAATTCTGCATGCAATTGGGTGACATGCAACTCTAACACTTCTGATGTGAAGCATTAGGAAGTCCACTGTGGCCATCCATCTAAGCCAGGTCTTCAGTAGAGTTTTATCAGTAACATGACTGACGTTTTGTTCCCCATGGTTAGTTTTAAACTTAGCAAAGAAAGTATTACCACAACATAACGTGATTCTCTTCAATGGGAAAACATGTTGCAAGCATCAAGCTCTTCTATAGTCTTACTAAGAATATCTGTTCAGTTCTCTGGGTGCTGACTAGATGCATTGTCCCTCAAATGCTTTTTGATTACAAGTCATAGTAAGAAATACATTTTACACTGTGACCCTGTACATGTACAGAAAACAATTTTCATAAACTCATTTTTTTAATTAAGTATACAGTCTATGATATTGTCTATCCTATTTCATGCTTTTAAAATGATGGTCATGGCCCCTAAATAAATTTCCTGACCTAGTAATAAACCATAAGCTACAGTTGAAAAATGCTTGTCTAGAGAATAATATGCTCATGTACTAGAAAAGAGCGGACTTCTTTGAGAAGAAGTTCTAGATAAAGATTATATATAAAAGAAAATATCATTTTGATTTCCTCCAAACATTTGTAGTGATTTGCTTGGCCCTCCAAAAGAGCAAACATTCTATGAAACTCAGGTGTGAGTCTCCTTAGCAAGCTGATGACAATCCTGAACGTAGTATTTTAGTCAACAGTTGGGTTCATGGAATAGCCAGAGCACTATAATGTGCATCTAGTTACATGGAAAATATTGTTTAATAGTTGCAGGTCAGCATCTTTCTTCAATTGGATATTATGCTCCTTGAGGACAGGGACCATATCTTCTATTTCTCTTGTATCCTTCACCCACATTTAATATGCAGCAGAAATGGTCCCTGCCTTCAAGGACTATACAGTTTAGTTGAAGAGACATACTAAACTGTCATTATCAAGAACTTTTGTTCTGTAACCAAAAGCCAGTTATATTTATAGACTCATAATTGAAATTCTGAGAGTAATGTGGAAGTAGTTGAAATCAAGCGCAATTAGTACCAATTTCTGGAATAGGTAAATTCTGAATTGATTTTTAAAAGATTGACAGATGATTGGGGAGGGGGGAAAGCTCTGTAGAGACTTTGCTTTCTGGGTGTCAACACAAGACCTGTTTAAAAAAAGCAATTTCACTGTGAAGGCCTCAGACAATCTTTCCTCTAAATGTGTGCTTTGAACCACATATAATTCAGTGCCAGAGAGAACCAGAGCTGACACTTATCTGACTGGTACAGCATCACTAATCTTTACAGATCAGGGAGAAAATAAAGATTGGTTTGTACTTTGCAGGGCTGATCTAGAGAGAGCAGTGGCATGGGGTGGCCTTTAACAAATTACCTAAATAATTGGTTAGTTTGGAGTGTAGAAGAGGAACCAAAAATCCCAAAGCATGATGTCCCCAACTAGCCAGATCCCAAGAATCGTAAGTGACGATGGATGAGAGTTCATATTCTAAGGTCTCTTCCCAGAAATGGGTGACCTATTGGTCTAGAGTAGGCCCCAAGTTTGGGTATTACTGGTCAAAGAGTAAACAAAACTAATAAGCATATTCCAATAATTGTCATTCAAAAAACAGCTACTTTAAAGAATTTTTTTTTCTTTTTAATTTTTACTTTATATTGAAGTAGAGCTGATTTACAATGTTGTGTTAGTTTTAGGTGTACAGCAGAGTGATTCAGTTATACATATACATGTATCTATTCTTTTTCAAATTCTTTTCCCATTTAGGTTATTAAAGAATATTAAGCAGAATTCCCTGTGCTATATAGTGGGTCCTTGCTGGTTATTTATTTTAAATATAGTAGTGTGTACATATAAATCCCCTAAGCACTTGTGGTGTATTGGACATTGCTTCTACGTTATGTAATTTAACCCTGACAAAAACTCTATGAAAGAATGATGACCTCCATTTCATAGATCTTCCAGATCTACTCAATTCATAGATCTGGAAGATTCCAGATCTGAGCCACTTCATTTCCTGCACCCCTGATCACCAAGGCTACTACCTCCAAAGAGGTGCAATTTTCCATAATTTAGCCTCACATTTAGGATCTTGGGCTCTGAGTCTAACAGGCCTGGTACACAATCCCACTTTGACAATTAACCAGCTATATGGTCTTTGTTGGCCATATTAAGTTGTCGGATCATAGTAAACAGCCGTTTTCTCATCTGTAAAATAGGGAAATTAGCAGAATGCACTGCTACTAGAGTTATGAAGGGCAATTGCTAAATGTATTAGAAAAGGAAAGGTGACTCCACAGGGAGTATGATGCCTTAGTTGGTCTTCAGTAAATGTGAATTCAGTGTATGTGGAAATGATATTATGTGTTGCTGTTGTTTTTTAATCTTTTCTGAAACAAGAAAGATTTTTTCCAAAGTTTCTCTTCCCTTAGGTGCACTTCCCCCATTTTTCTCTGATGAGAGATTGCCATTTTCTCTTGAGAATAGAAGATATTCATCCAAGAAAACAAATGTTGCCTCAGTCCTGCTTTTCAAAACATTAAGAAAGCATACTAAATTACCCCTCCTCTTACCGTATGCCAGAAGGTTTTTTTCTTACCCTCCCAAATAAAAGTAATGTGTCTTAAGTCCTAACAGATTCACAGGCTTAACTCCTATGACTTATATTAGGCAGGCTCACCCAGGATTTATTAGGGATCAATGTGACCAATGAGTTTGGCAGCTGGTACTTGTACTCCTTTCTTCCAATGCTGTAAAAATAACATTGTTGCCATTATTACCTCATTTCAGTGTCTCCAAATATGTTCATCAGTCTGACCACTGCCGAATGTTTTTGTAAAAAAAAAAAAAAAAACAAACTTCTTTCTGCTTCTCAGAAGGCTAGCTGACATCTAAGTGCTGGCAAGTTACCAAAACACAAATCTTTGTCTCCTTGCTCACCTCCCACCACTCAGCTGATTGAACAAGTAATAGTCAAAATACTGGGGGAGAGCAGTGCTGCCCACAGGAACATTGAGTTTCTCCTACTGATTAATTCTTACTGTTCCAAATGAGCGATGCAATATTGTCCCAAGTGCTAAAACTGCCAGTAATGGTCTTACTTTTGTCTTAAAGGCACCATGTCTGAAGCTTAATGGCAGGGCTAATCCTGATTTATTCCTCCAAATGCCAAATCTGGAAGGAAAGGTCAAAATGGTCAGTGGGTTCCCCTTATGGCGAGCTCTAAAACAAAACAAGAGGTAACACGGCCAGAAGAGGCAAATGTAGAATGGCTTAATCTTGTCCTCATTTACTCAGGCAGTCCCCTTACAGCTCATCTGTCACCAAGATCATGGTGAGCCTTCATGGGTGGCTGCTGTCTTAGTCCCTGAAATAGTTGGTTCATTCCTTCCCACTGGAGCCAAGTGTCTCTTAAAAAAAAATTGCACTGCTCATGTTCTTAAGACCTCAAGATTACCTCCCCCTGAAAACCATGCCAACCAGGAGGGGCTTCTCTTGTCTCAATTCCCTCCTTGCACAAAAGTTTTCTCTCTCGTTAATCTTTTACATTCAAAACATTTTTGGCATACTAGACCTGCATTTAATTAGTACAGACACTTGGAAGACCTAGTGTCCTGGCCTTACAAGGAAAGGAAGGAAGTAAGAAATGTTTCAGGTCCAAAGATCTGGCACTCTGAAACCTAGCAGCTTATCCCCGTCATCTCTCAGCTATTGAGGTTAGAGGGTTTATAAACTATGTGGAAGCAACCTCTATGAGGATTAGTGCTCTACTTTATGTGAACAGGAGAGTTATCAGACTCTGACACCATGAAACAAAGCTGATCCAGCTTTCAGTGTTTGAGCAGTGAAAGAGGACCTTTCAGTCCCAGCAGTATGCAGAATCTAGTTTACTCTTGCCATTTTGTCTCCATCAGCCTGCTGAATTTGATGCCCACCAGCAGCTTCAGTGCTGGATGTTCTCTTTTGTCATTCCATGCTTCCCCTATACACCCAATCTGCTCACAACATCACAGATGTCACCAGGGTAAGAAATGGACCTTGTGCCTTCTCCCAGGACAGCAGAGAGCTGTTGATACCAATTGTTTCTGTACAACCTCCTTATTCTCACAGATGGGCAAAGTGGCACCAACATACGCCACAGTTTCCTCTGAAATGAATTGCACCATTGTGATTAACATTCACATTCCAAATTTTCAATATTCAAGAATGTCTCAGTGATTCAATAACATATAAAATGACCCTGCCCTCTTTCTACCTCACTGTTTAGCTGAGATCATCTCCATTTCTCTCCTGTACTTTAATGTGAGGAAGACAAAAAACCACAGATACTACTTTGTTCTCCAAGGGATTAAAAAAAAGAATGTTCCAAAGACGGTACTTCCAACATTAAAGACCACATAGGTATTAGTTAAAGTTTTCTGTAAGTATAATATCTTTTAGCAATCCACTTAGGCTACATTATTTTCTGCCTCCCAAGACTTACAGCTATTAACTGTCTGTAATTTAGTTGTTCTCCTGCTGTTAATAACCTAGAAACACTTGCACCATTAGAACCAGATACATAGATAATTTCTGTTACTCCTCCCTTTAAACTTGCTTGCATTGAATCATTATTTGCAAATATTTTATTGCATTTAACATTTACTCTTTTCTTTTTCTGGAGGAAGTGATCTTCCATTTTCCTTAGCCATCTCTTCTATGGCTAACGTGTGGCAATCTGTGTACAAGATTCCGCACTAGAGACTTCTTCTTCAAGGTCTACTGTGTGGACATACATTTTTAATTCCCTCTCTTCTTCGATTTCTTTCTCTTACTGCCTTTTAGAATTCTGCATACCTTTCCAGGTATTCCATGAGAAATGCACTGTAAAGATATAGAAAATAAAAACACTTTACAGCAAATTCATCTAAGCAGCTTGACTGTAATTTTCATACATTCATATGGCCCCATCCTCATCTCTTGACCAAATCCCATGCACTTTCCTTGTCTTCCCAACAGACAAGAGGTCCTTTATTCATATAATATATCCTGGTGTTCCTTGACCTGACTTCCGGGTGATCTGGATACAACAGGAAGTTTTGATGCTGCCCAAGAAGGATCAGAATGAAAACCATGCTCTGGGTGTGCATGTGTGTGTGTGTGTGTGTGTGTGTTTGTGCACGTGCACAAGAGCACACACATGCACGCATTGTCAGTAGTCAGGGAATGAATACCCAGACCAGGGAGGCCGTCCCTGGAAAGAAAGTTCACACTAAAAATGCATCTGGAGGCTTGGTATGTGGGAATCTTGAGGCAGAGGGAAAAAAAGAGAATAAGCAGGACTTACTGGTCTCTCTGCCTCCAGTCTTTGTCCTCCTTCAGTTCTCCTCCACACTGTAGCTGCCAGAAAATAGAAATCTGATCATGATAATCCCTTACTTAAAAGTCTTTAATAGCTCTCTGCTAACCGGCAAGATAAAGTCCAGACTCCTTAGCATGATATATAAAGCCCTTCATTATCTGGTTCCGGCCTTCATGGTCAGCGTTATCTCTCTCCACTCCCCACCAAGTGAGAGCCATACAGCTTGTCTGTGTTCCCAGAGCCTGCTATGAAAACCACGGTCTTTCCTTTATTTAGGGCCACGGAGAATTCGGTGACCCCCAAGAGGCATCGGGAACTTTGTCCCTCTAAGTATTTCATTTCTTTAAGCAAGGGCTTAAATATGAGCTCAGCACCTTGCTTATCGAAAAAAAGATCACATGATAGAATTATGTTCATGTAGGATGCTGTTTAAAAATACATCCATTCAATTTAACTTGCTAAGACCGCTTGGTCCCATTAAGTACTCCCTAAAAGTCTAAAACGCACTTGGATTTAGTAGCGTATCATGTATTATTAGTTTGTTGTGTTCTGCTCAGTTCCCATTAAAGTAAATCACCTGAACATTGTACTTCTTCAAACCTTATTGTGTGTGTGTGTTTGAATATATGCTTGGAAAATTCCCCTCAGCAACTCATCTAGACTCTCATGAAAATTAGAAAATGTGGTGAAAGACTGCACTTATTTTTGAGGCATTCTGGTGAATATGACTATGTCCTTCCCCGCCATTAAGCAGCTGCATGACCTGGCCTCGCATTTCAGTTCTGCCCTCTTGAACTCATGCTCTGGTTATGGGATGCTGACCAAGTCCCTAAACTTCTCAGGGGACGTGGCTACACTATGGCTGGTTTATCCACTATGTAGCATTGCCCGGTCCATTGCAATCTCTCCTTCTTGCCAATTTCTTTACTGGTAAGGCTATCACCGGGTGCTTCTAATCCCCAAATTCAATGACAAAATTCAATCCTTATCCTGTTGTATTTCTTTATGCCACTTAAGAGGGTTGATCCCACTCTCCTTGAAACTCTCCTTGCCTTGGCTTCTTCTCCTTACACAATTGGCAGTACCTTCTCTTGCATCTTCATGAGACCCTTTCTTCTCCCCACACTTTACATCCTGGTAGTTCCCAGGGTTGAGTTCCAAGGACACTGCTTATCTTATTTTCACAGTTTTTGAGCCACCTATTCCTGTGGTTTCATCCTTTATCGAAACTTTTATGATTCCTAAATCTTCATCTCAAGCTTGGATCTGGCTCTAGACCTTTATCCAAACTCCTGCTGGTGGACTCTGCTTGGATTTCCCACTGGCAACTGAACCTTAAAAAGTCTGGAATAAACTACTCCATCGTCCTCTTCAAATAGGCTTTTCCCAATAATCTCTACCTAAATTGATAGTACCAGTTACCCAAAGTTGAAATCTGGAAGCTGTTTGTCGCTTCTTCATCCTGGTGTCCATATTTATATTCTTGCCAATTCTGCCTCTAACAGTTCCTTTACCTCTATTATATCACCCAGGTTTTGGTGAGTATTCTCCTAGGTGATAACCTCATAATTGGTATTCCTGCTTTCAGCCTTGTCCCTTTCAAGTTTAGGCCACAATCCCCAGAGTTCAAATCTACTTAGAATTTTTCAGTGCCTCTGTCTCTCCTATAGGATAAAACCCAAGAGTCTTTTAACATCTCCTATGGGGCCTTTCCTGATCTAGGCCGTGACTGTTCCTTCAAGTTCTTATCATTTACACACTTTCTTTTATATCACATTCAAGAAAACCAAAATCCACCTGGCCCAGATGATGATGTTTCTCCCCTCCGTACTTTTGCTAACCCTTTCCTTTCAATCTTTGTCTGACTATGGCAGGGAGTAATGTTCACCAAATGTTCAATATTCTCCTTTGCCCTTGCACGTGAGTCAGCATATGGGACTAGTTCTGATCAATAATCTGGAGTGGAGGTGGGGTGCATTATTTACCAGTCAAGGCAGATAAGGCTCAGTGCACCTTCTCCATCTCTTTCTTCCAGCCATGTGAGAGAATTCAGAGATGTGGTGTTGCAAGTTGGAAGCAGCCGTGATTCCTGAGTCACCGTGGGAGGAGAGGCACTGTGAAAAGATGTCTAATCTACCTTGACTTGTGGTGTAATTAAGAATTAAGCTTTTGTGGGCTTCCCTGGTGGCGCAGTGGTTAAGAATCCGCCTGCCAATGCAGGGGACACGGGTTCGAGCCCTGGTCCCCTAAGATCCCACATGCTGCAGAGCAACTAAGCCCGTGTGCCACAACTACTGAGCCTGCGCTCTAGAGCTTGGGAGCCACAGCTACTGAAGCCCGCACGCCTAGAGCCCATGCTCCGCAACGAGAAGCCACCACAATGAGAAGCCTGTGCACCACAGCTAAGAGTAGCCCCCGCTCGCCACAACTAGAGAAAACCCACGCACAGCAACAAAGACCCAATGCAGCCAAAAATAAATAAAATAAGATAAATAAATTTAAGAAAAAAGAATTAAGCCTTTGCTGCATTAAGCCGTGAGATTTTTGTGTTTAGTGGTATTGTTATATTGCTTACCCAAGGGAGACTGACAGATTTTGCCTTCAAGATTACATTCAGGAATAACTAATTCAGAAAAACCTTCCCTATGTCTACCTAGGCTGGGTTACCTGTGTCTTCCCTGTGATTCCCAAATTGTGATTTTAATTCTGTCCTGGGACTTGCTTGGCAGGAAAATGTATCTGATGACATGTCTACACTTTCTTCCTTAACAATTGATTGTGCTTACTTTCAGGGCCAGACTATGTCTGTTCTGTTATCTAAGTTTGTTTTACAGATTAATTAGTTAACGTATGAATAAAATCTTGAACTGTACCTGTACAGAGTAAGTGTTCAATAAATGATAAATAAATAAAATCACATTGTTGTTGTTAGTATTAGTATTTCCTCAGCACCTATCACGATATCTGGCACATAGTAAGGGCTCAATACAAGTAAGAATGAAACAGCCTTATGATGTAACTCTCACCTATATAAAATTGGACTAATGTTTTCTCTACTTCGCTGGGTTGTTGTAAAAAACAGGGTTAACTGTTTTGCGTTAAACACGATGTCATGTAAGTCATTTTTATTCCAATTTATGGAGATAGAAGGGGCATTTCACTTATTCTCCCTCATTTAGCTCTTTTCTTTAAGGAAGGCTTGGTCTTCATCTTTAGCCCTAACTGTTCTTAGCATATTAAGTTTAAGTTTTGGGGGTTTTATACAAAAGAAATATAATACTGAAATAACGAACACTGATGTTCAACTATGAACATTTCTTCAACTTTTAATTTGTAAATAAAATTTAAATAATTTTAAAATAAATTATTTAAAATAATATATAATATAAATATAACTACTTATAAACTGTATACACATATGCATCATAAAACCTGGTATTAAGGTAAAACATGGTAACATGTTGTACTAGTTTCCTGTTACTGCTGTAACAAATTACCACAAACTTAGTGACTTAGTATAAATTTATTCTCTTATACTTCTGGAGGTCGGAAGCCTATCATAGGTCTCAACGGGGCTCGAAACAAAGTCTGGCAGGACTGCACTCCTTTCTGGAGGATCTAGGGAAGAATCCTTTTCCTTTCTTTTTCCAGCTTCTAGAGGCCGCTCGCATTTCTTGGTTCACAGCCCCTCCCTCACACAGCTCCATTCTCCTTTTTTTTAAATATAGTTTTATTTTTTATTTAGTACTTATTAAAGTAACATTTTTTGTCCCAAAATATAGATGTTCAACATAAGAAATATGAGAATGGGAAATACATTAAATCCTGTTATCCAGAGACAACCATGATTTACATTTTTTGGATTATATTTTTTGATTATTTCTATACACATATTTACTTTAAAAGTTGAAAGTAAAATACAAATATGCACTTTAAAAATATTTACTTCAAAAATGATGCCGACATATTTTGTATGCTTGTACATGCATGCACCATCCTCTCGCAAAATATTTCAAATGCATTATCTCAGTTAATCTTCACAATTATCGTTTTAGAGAGGAGTTATCTGAAACTCAGATAAATATATTTGTTCTATCACAGCCTCTACTACCAGCTGGTCCTCCTGCCTTCCTCTCAGAAGGATCCTTGTGATGACATTGGACCCACTCAGATAATCCAGGCTAATCTCCCCATCTGAAAATCCTTAATTCAATCGCATTTGCAAAGTCCCTTTTACCACATAAGGCAACAGATTCACAGGTTCCAGGGATTAGAATGTGCACATCCCTACTACACAGTTTAGCCCATCACACACTTTAAATTTCTCGTATCTTATAGTATTAATTATAAATGTAAAGTGTAAAGGAGAACAATTATTTGTACACGTAAGTATTAAGTTTAAATGTAAATTTTAAAACAAAACCGGAAGAAAATAGAAGAAACTATGATTTTAATTTTTTCTTCTTTTTTTAAATTTTTATTGGAGTACAGTTGATTTACAATGTTGTGTTAATTTCAGGTGTGCAGCAAAGTGAATCAGTTATACATATACATATATCCACTCTCTTTTAGATTCTTTTCCCATATAGGTCATTAGAGAGTATTGAGCAGAGTTCCCTGTGCTATGCTATACCGTAGGTCCTTATTAGTTATCTATCTTATATACAGTAGTGTCATTAAAGAGTTGTTTCATATATTTAAAATGACTTCCAGTGGCCTTAAGGAAGTTGTTGTTTTTAAAGTGACTTAGCCAAGCACCACATATGTACATACACGCAATACTGGAGCTTGCTTATTCACTTCCCTCATCCAAAAATAAGATTATATTTTCTTGATAATGACACGTTCAGTTACTCCTCCCTCCCTTAGACTGTAGGTTCTGTGAAAAGTGACCTGTGACATATTCTCTCTGTCTATCCTATACCTGTTCAGTGTGGAGGTGCAATAAGTTGCTTTGTGGCTGACACTGATGTTTCATCTAACAGCTATCACATTCTTTATCACTAGCGGACTCCCAATTTTCTTCACTTTTCCTTTTGTCAGGTATTTAAGGAAGGAGTTCCTTTCTATCCCCAGGGGGTAAATTTTAACTAGTCTAAGACAATTATGGTAATATTACCACTCACCCCATTGGCAATTAATTTAGGAATGAGCATGTGATACTTCCAAGCATGGGAACTCTGCGAGGTACTTTCTAGTAAAGGTTTTCCTTCCTGACAAAGAGATGTGCAAGGAGGGGTCGCTATTTTTCTGAGTCTTGATGTGATTGTGTGAGAACATGGGCCCTGGCGTGATGGCAGCTCCTTGAAACTATGCAGTCATGAGGCAAGGGCTCACCCAGGAAGAAAGGCAACCTGCTGAGGATGGCATAGCGAGAAGACAGAAAAACCAGAGGCTCTCAATGTAATTACAGTTACTGAATTAACCAACCAGAAATTTCCCTACCTTTGGACTTCTTGTTATATGAAACTATAAACTCTATCTTTTAAGCCACTTTTATGTGCCTATTTTGTTTTCTGCAGCTGAAAGCATTCTAACTGATACATTTGTTTAATGAAAGAATAAATGGATAGATGGATGCAGTATTATTTCTTATCATGCTATACAATTCCATACTTCACTTTCCTCTTCTGTAAATGAGGTCGAGAACGTTCTATCTTATAACCCTACCATTTTCATTGTTGCTAAATCTTATCAATCAATCTGCCTTTAATCAACAAATACAGAATATTAGCTCTCCAGCCATTAAACCACAACGAAAAGCTGGACTTAGATAACTGATATTTCAGAAGCTTTTATAAGCGATGTGCTTTCCAACCTCTCCAAATTCCATCCTTGGATCAAGGTAGAGAATCAGAAAATTATATATATGACATCTCATCAGGTTAGCAACCAAAAAACTTCCCTTCATTAAGATTAATTTTATCATTATGCCTCTGTTCTTTAAATAAAGGTAAATATTTTAAGTGCAATAGCAAATTGCACATTTGTTGATAAATTGAATTACACAGTGATTATCGAATCCAATGTTAGAGTCCCCCCTGAGATATTTCTTTCAATACACAGTGCTACAAAAACTATGTTTCACCTAAGGACATGTTCTTTCTTATAAACAAAGAGAAGAAAAATTTAGGGACAAATTTGAGACAGAAACACAGCAATTATTTTGGTTTTATGGTTGGCAGACTTGTACCCTCTTTTCCAGTTCTTTTTTGGTTTTTCTCCATGTCATTATTTTTCATTATAAAATATCTAAGTAAACAATTGGTGGAAAAGGCAATATGCAGTACACTCTTAAATTAAAATTTTAATACTTAATATGTTAGAGTTCTATTAATGTGTTATTTTATGTGGCTTCATGGCTAAAGCAAACATTAGGCAAAATGTATGTAGTTTATAATAGCTGAAGCAGAAATCTGCCTTTTTAAAGCTCCCCAAAACTTTTCTTTAGTTCAGACTTCCAAAAAATGCCACATTTTGATTGCAAAAGTAATATTTATTCAACAGTTTTTAAACAGCAAAAATATAATACCAAGACATTTCAAAGAATAATCACATATACTTACCAGGCAATTATTTGTATCACTTTGTGTCTATCTTCCTAATTTATACATATGTAACATATATATGTATATATACATGTTTTTTAATAAAGTTGTGTGAACTTGCATGAATTTTTTTTTTATGTTTTACACCACCTAATTTTTTTCTCATTTTAAACATACTTGGATGATGTGATTTTAATGACTAAATACTTTTCTATTTTTGTAATTTTTAACCAGTTCCTTATTATTGTACTGAATTTTTTAAAAATGCATTTAGAAGATTAAATTTTTAAAAATACCATGTATTGCTAACCTTTAAGAAGCAGAGCAAGTAATAATCTTCAGAAGTGAAAAGACATAAGTCTTAACTGGGTCATCTAGAAATGAAACTGAAAGAATTAATACCTACTAAGGCAGTGACATTGTAACAACTAACTTCCTTGTATGAGCTGACTAAATCTTATTGTAAAATATTCTTTTCTTAGGGGGGAAGAGTACAGAGATGTAAATAAATATCTTTCCATCATTGTAAGACCACCATAGCATTTTATCTCATCAAAATGAATGAAGGCTCTATTTAAAATACATTCCCATACTTTCTAACCAGACTTAAGTAAAGATGAGATGAGGATCAAATAAAACTTATTCAAGGTGCTCTTCAATTTAAGGATCTCCTACTGGGAACTAATCTCCAAACCAGGCATCTTTGATAAATCTGGAAGGTACATTCACCATTAGAGGCAGGTACAGAGGCGTTCTTGCCTAAACTATAATTATATAGCTGGTGCTCAGTGGGTAGAATAAATATTTGGTTTTATGCCCCATAACTCCTACATAGTAATGTCTCTACATCCTTTACTGCCTCTGATAACCTTCCCAGAAGAAGTTTTGAATATGTGTTTTGGGTGAGACAGGAACTCTGAAAGTAGTCTCCAGAAATCCTGGTCTTTGCTGCATGGTGGTACCGGCAGGGGTGGAGGGGTGGGAATCAGAAGCAACAACAGATGAAATGCAGGAAGAATTTTATTAGAACCCCACCTTCTCGAAGTCTGACAATTTATTTCCTTTGGGGAAAAAAAAGGGAAGAAAAAATATTCTATTGGGAACATATCACAAATCACTGCCCTACTCTGCCCCATGTAAACCCCTGCTTTAATCATTCCTCACATTGCCAGATTAGAGAACAACAAAATCAGATGTAAAAGTCTTTATTCTCAGAATTCAAGTCTAAGTAGAGCAAATATTATGTTCAGACCAAGTGGTCTCTTACTTTGAATCTGGAATACTAATAGTAACGTCATTTAGAAATTATTTATATAACATCTAAGAACTCAGAGGCTCTCAGACAATTGCACTGTTTGCCTTTATGTTTTTTCAATAAAGTGGTGGCAGATATTCCAATGCAAAGAATACAGATGGAGAAGCAGAAAGAGAGTTTATAATTTGAGAGCCTAATGTCATTGAATTTTAGAACTAGGATTTAAAGTTACAACTCTTCACATTTTATTCAGAACTCCTTCTTAAGCTAAATTTTAAGAAACTTCTGCTTCACAAAATATAATCTTTCAGTTGTTCCAAACTAATGCTGAGGTTTGGATGGGCCCCACAATGACACCCCTCTGTCTGTCCAACTCCTGAATCCAGAGTCACTGTGTCTGGTTGGACAGATTGGGAACTTCAAACTCCATGAGAAGTTATTCACACTCATGCAGACTAAAACTCTTATTATCTCCAGACAGGCATGCCCAAAAAGGAAGGAAAGAAAGAAGGACAAAGGTAGGCATGCCTAACTGTTCCAGGTCTACCATCCAGAGCAGTTGCTTTCTCCTTCGGAAGGAGTAAATGAGGTCATGGAAAGAAGCCTAGAATATTACATTTATGATGACTCGTCACAGAGAAAAACAAAGTCAAGGGCAAAATAGGATATTCCCAGCCCCCTGTGAAAATTATTTTTCATAAAAAATTTTGAAGACTACTATATTCAATAAATCATGTAAGGGAGTTAAAGGCAAAAATGGAAATGTCAACTGATGCAAATGAATTCTATATTCCGTCAATAATCAATGAACTGAGTCAAAGAAGTGACCAGAACTTTTCCTGTACCCACTTTTGTAAGCAAAATGGGGGAAGTTCTTTATATTATTGTTAGTAGTTATGTCTAACAAAAATAGAGACTACAAGAGGAATGATATATAGAAAAAAAAAAAAAACCTCCCTTTTTATGTTGAGAATTACAAAGCTTATCAGGAGACACTGGTCTGACTTTGATGCTCAGACATAACAATCTATCAGCCTACAGGCTTACTGTGTTTCCTCTTCCTGACTATTTACATTTAAAAATCTTATCCATATAAATAAGCAGTTTCTACATGTCTGTAACAGCATTAAAGGGAAAGAGCTGAAAAGATTTGTACCAAATTTAGAGAGTGTATTTGTTATGATCTGATGTGAAAATTATACTGTGTGTAAGGAGGAAACTTCCTCTGGGGGGTGGGCTCCTGACAGGAATTTCAAAGGCCATGACAGTCCCTCTCAGAATATCATGAGGCTGCCTCCCAAGAAGATCTAGGAATGGTTTCAGTGTGGAACCTCAAAGGCCAAAAGGACAGACATTCTGAACCGCAGCCATTAATGTGAAATGGAGCAGATTCTCACATGGGCAATTCTAGAGAGAACATTCCAGGGTGAGAAGAACCGAGATTTATTGATTTATTTAGGTTAAATTTGTTTTCTTTTTTTAGGCAGTCTGAAATAATTTTTATAAAGAAGATAAAAAAAAGAGTTAATTAGCCAATCAGTTTTGACTAGTCCAAAGGGATTCCGCTTTAGTGATGAAGTAGATCAGAGATACATTTTTAGCATAAGCTTCAAATTCCTCAAGCACATGCAGCCAGTTGTTCGCTCTTCCACGCTAAGCACAGAGACTCTCACTCCATGTATGGTTGTTCCTCAGGCCAACGACTGCCTCTCCACCTCACCTGAAGCACTGGGCAAAGAACTGACCTTTGTCTGTAACATTGCTTTCATTCATTTGTTCCTTCACTTGACTCTGGGAGTCAGACATACTTGGGTTCAGTTTCTGACTACTTAATAAACTGTGGGACAAAGAAACTATGTTTCTTGCCTTCTCTGGGCCCAATGAGTGTCCAATGCACAGGGCTGTCATGAGGATTCTAGGAGAAATTTCTTGTAAAGCATGAAATCTTTACTTAGAACACAGTGAACATCAATTTAGAGACATTATTATGTACTTAAATATGAACCACACTACTAAGCCTTGTTGATCCACACTGAAGATTACTAAGAAGTTGTCCATCTTTCAAGATGAGCACATAGGCAAGTGCCTAATCATAACATTATGGAAGAGGTTTAAGGTCACAGCTAGATCATTAGCCCTGAGATCGTCAGTCTGTCTGGTTCACTGCTTCATTTCCAGAATTTTGAGCAGTGACTGGCTATCATTATGCAGAAAACACTCAATAAGCACTTTTTTAAACAAATGCATGAATGAATTAATGCCTGATTTATTGGACAAATGAATTATAGACAAATGTACATACTACCATGTATACACCAATAACGGATCAATTCATTCTTCAGGGCCAGTGAGGGTAAGGCATTAAATTTTGTTTGGGAAAAAGGGATAAAAAGGGAAAGCTTCTTGTTCATTGGTTAAAGGATAGTCTGGGGAGGAAAAGATTTCTAAGGTAGGCCTTTAAGCTGGAGCAGAAAATGTCCAGGTTGTGCAATTAGGGTAGGATATTTGAATCCGAAGATATTACAGGATCAAAAGTTCAAAGGTAAAAGTTTTAAAGGGCTGGATGGAACACAGGCATACGGGGTAAAGATGGGGAAAGAGAAGAAGAGGCAGCAGAGGCAGATTTGAAACATACCATGATGTGTTGCTGTGAATTTTAAGGCATTTGGACTTCATCCTGTAAACAATGGGGAACTACTGAAAGTTTCTAAGGAAGGGGGACACATCTTAGGTGCTTTTGTGTGTAAAAGTTTCTGACTTCCACCATGGAGGTTTTTCCCCACAAATTCCATATCATAAATGAAAAGGCTGTCATTTATCCTGTCTGTATAAGTCCTGCTCCAGGCATTTGTACGTGAGGTAATTTTCCATTTTAATCTTGTAACATCTAATGCCATCAGCTTTGAAGTAAGCATGCTTTCTTTCAAGTTGCTTAGTATGCTTAATTCTGTGGTTACCTGATAAAGTATCCAATGTTGTAAAGTATAGAGCTTATTTCTTAACATTATAGATAAATCAAAAGAAGAGCGATCATAGTTTCGGATTGGAGTTCATCAAGGAAAGGTTCCTCCAAGAGTCAAGGTTTAGGTACTGAATATAATGCAGTGAATCCATTTTATACGTGTTATTAAATGGAAAAAAATATGTATCTGAGAAGAAAAATCCAATTTAAAGACTTCAGAGATCTGATATCTCCTTAAAATAGTGCTGGCTACAATACACTCTTTCACTGAAGAAATATTTATTTGCCTCGTGAATCTTGGCCCTATGAGGGAAAATGCCAGTGGCTGAAATATAATTTAGGACTGCAGAAAAAGTGAATTGATGAAAAAAGTTGAAAGTTGGGATGCTTTATGTAGAGATCTTAGGAAAAAGAATACAAAGAACAAAGTCAGATGTCCAGGATTTTAGACTAATTGCCCACGTTGGAAAACAGGAGTACAAAATTATCCTTCAAAATTTTAGGTGTAAAACTTGATCTTGTGTTTAATACGCAAAGCCCCCTTGGCCCTAACACATCTTTCCCATATCCCCATTTACAGGACAAGAGAGTTCAAACTGTTTATGGCAGGAATGTCTACCTTTGGGCTTTTTAAACCGGGTTCAAACCAATCCCAATCTCTTTCTTAGGTCTTAAAATAAGATCAAACAGTGCAAAATTCCCTTACTAGTATTTAAGCCCAGTTGCCTCTGTCCAGATGCCTCCTGTAATCCAGCCAGGCAGAACACCTCACCCTGCTGTTCCTGCTGCTTTTCTGCGTGTCTTTTGATTGTAAGTAATTATCTCCAGCTGTTCCTGCACCCTGGCCTCCTTTAACTCCTCAATGTCTGGCCTCAGAGACAGCCATGCTGTAGAACAGGCTCCTGAGTATCACGGCATGAAATACTTGAGCACAGAATGTGAAAAGAAAGACATTTTGGCATATAGATGGTGCTGTGTCCTGAGAATCTTCCCCAAGGTCCTGAAGTAATTTGAAGGTACAAAGTTGAGAGTAAGAAGAAAAATTCCCAAGGAAACTTTCCCAAATTCTAGTCCAATACTCTTTCCCAGATTATGATGTGCCTAAATCCGTCTACCTTTACTTTAATAGGAAAGAAAAAAAAAAGGAAAAAAAAAGTGAAAGCAATCTTTTTTCCTTGATATTTTACCCTTTATTCTTTTTAAAACGATCATCAGTAGTTTGTGAACCATTACTTGAGGCTGAAGTACTCACTCTCATCTTTGTATTGATCTTTGCATTGAGACGCAAAAAGATATAAAATCTCCATAGGAACAAGTGGGTAGATCTGCTTGCATGTATACTTATATAGAAGCAAAGCGAAAAATCTAATGTTTCCAGATTTTTACCCTTGCAGTTATCTATCCTCATCAACAGATGCCTTATTTTTTGACTTTAAATTTAAGAAATTTAAGGGAATTCCTGATTTGTGTAGGTATTAGTTGTGATGAGAATATTTTTCATAAAGCAAAATAATCAAACAAGTCTCTAATTATATTGTAGTATTTAATGAGAGTTCTTGACTACAAAGCTCTAACTTTTGAGAGACAGAGAGCTTTGGAATAAACCTTGAGTTGAGTGGCTTGGTAGATGTCCTGGGAAATTTCCTGTGCCTTTGCTCCTTCCGGATAGAGGCTTATGGCAGGAGGGGAAAAAAAGACATTCTTGAGATTTATAATAAATCTAGATTACCGAATATGTACTACAGTTATCTATTATAACTGACTATTCAAAAGTTTGCATTCTACCCTTTTCAGTTCAAACACATGAATAAGAAATTGGGTTTAAGAATAAAAGTTCCTTTTTGGCATCAGGTGCTAAAAGATTTTCCATCTGAATCTCACAAGAGATGTTAAGTTTCATTCCTCTAGGTTTACACAAGTAATTACATAGATGTGCTTCAAATGGGGGATAATACTTGAATAAAAAGGACATCACACAGAAGAAGGCTCTTAGCGGGTTGGACTCAGACCTATTCTCTGGCACTAAGTGGAAGGATTAAACAAAAATTATCACAGAGTCAGTATTGACATCAGCAAGAATCAGAAGACCTGAATTCAGAGAACTCTCCTTCACTGCCTGTGGGAGAGATGGTTGGTACCGTTTTTTTGAAATACAAGCAAGGAATCTGTAACAAAAGTCCTTAAAAATTATCTAGCTATTCCACTCTAGGAATTTGTCCCATGAAAACATTGGATCATGTCCACAACAAAGCGCATACAAATATATATACAAAAGTATTCTTTGAGTATTACAACACGCAAAGTGTTATAACAACAATGTAAGCATCCAACAATGTAGAATTGACCGAATAATGGTGCATTTTTCTAAGTTGTAATACTGTATTGCCAATAAACAGTATTATATAGAAGTATATTTATAACATAAAAAAATATTAACGTTATACTTTAGTGGAAAGTCAAATCATAAAGTGTACAGTATGATTCCAGTGTAAGAAAATATGTCTGTACTAAGGTTACCAGCCTCGTGTCTAAGGGTTCTGGCTCTAGTCTCAGCTGATCCAGGTGTGGGTTACCTCCACCACTGAGGCTGATGGCCTTCGGAAAGCTGGTTAGGATCTCCAGGCTCAGGTTCCTCATTGGTAAATAGAGATAAGAATAGTACTTACCCTTTCCAGTATTTGTCAAGACCTAGTGGGCTTAACTCACGTGAAATACTTAGAAAAGCCCTGGTTCATAAAAGAACTCAATAAAGTTTAGCTATTATTATAATTATTATTAATGGTATTATCTATATTTATATGTAACTTATATATGAGAAATATAAGGGTAGTAGATAACTAAATTTTTTCTTTGTGTTTCTTTAAAATTTTGAAGCACACATACACACACACACACACACACACACACACTCACTCAGTATATGTATGATAAACACTATTTGTAAGGAGGAAAACCTGGATGTGAATCGTGGTGCATCTTTTTGAGGTCAGTTTTTCTGACTTTCAGCAAGGCATTTGATCTTTCAGCCTCCATCTCCTCATCCACAAAAGGAGACTAGTTATAAACTACTTTACAGGATTGTTGTGAAATCAGATGAGTATCTGTATCTTTTTAGTTATAATTTCTTAAGAAGCTTCTACATTGTGTGCTCTGGGCTAAGTGCTTTACATACTTTTTCCTGTGAAAACCCTCACCCAAAGCAGGAAAACACACAAAATAAGGAAAGTAGCTATTATCCTTATTTTCAAGGGAGGGTCAAAATGTTACAGAAACATTCCAATAAAAGCAATTTGTCCAAGTATATACTGAAATTAGAGATAGGCCTGGGTGTAAACCCTTGTTTTTATGAAGACATTTTTCTGAATTTGATCTTTCTTAGTCACTGGGAAATTTCTATTTGACTCAACAGTTAATTTTAAGGTAACAGAATATAGTTTCCAGGTACAAAACAGTAATTCTCCTGTAATGTACTTTTCTCAGCAATGTTAGTTACAGAAATATGTTCCTACTCTATATCAAAGGGAACCTGCTCATTCAGAGTTTCCACGGTCCATACTGCCCATCATGTGGTGATAGCTCTCCATCTGCCCTTGGTGGCAATATGATTTCATGCGTAGGTCAGCTTAGTATCTCTAGGATAGAAGATGACTGTGTGTATATGGTGGGTGTATTAGTTTCCTGGAATAGACACTTTCTCTGGATACATACATTACATGCCTTCACTGCATATGCTTCTGCTAAAACGACCATCCATGGACTTACGGAATGCCTTATCCATGATCGTGGCATTCCACACAGCATTGCTTCTTTTTTTTTTTAAGTCTTTTTTTGTTATTGTTGTAGGAAGAGCACTTAACGTGAGCACTGCCCTCTGAATTTTTGCAGGGTACCATACAGTATTGTTAACTTACAGGCACAGTTTCATACAGCAGATCCCTAGAACTCTTTCATCTTGCATAACTGAAACTTTACATATGTTGAATAACAATTTTCCATTCCCTCCTCCCCCAGCCCCTAGCAACCAGCATTCTACTCCCTGCTTCTATGAGTCTGACTATTTTATTTTTTATTTTTATTTATTTATTTATTTATTTTGAATTTTATTTATTTATTTTTTGTACAGCATGTTCTTATTAGTTATCTGTTTTATACATATTTGTGTATATGTGTCAATCCCAATCTCCCAATTCATCCCACCACCCCTCCCCACTTTTCCCCCTTGGTGTCCATACTTTTGTTCTCTACAACTGTGTCTCCATTTCTGCCTTGTAAACAGGTACATCTGTACCATTTTTCTAGATTCCACATATCTGCGTTAATATACAATATCTGTTTTCTCTTTCTGACTTACTTCACGCTGTATGACAGTCTCTAGGTCCATCCTCGTCTCTACAAATAACCCAATTTCATTCCTTTTTATGGCTGAGTAATACTCCATTGTATATATGTACCACATCTTCTTTATCCATTCATCTATCGATGGGCATTTAGATTGCTTCTGTGACTTGGCTATTGTAAATAGTGCTGCAGTGAACATTGGGGTGCATGTGTCTTTTTGAATTATGGTTTTCTCTGGGTATATGCCCAGTAGTGGGATTGCTGGGTCATATGGTAATTCTATTTTTAGTTTTTTAAGGAACCTCCATACTGTTCTCCATAGTGGCTGTATCAATTTACATTCCCACCAACCGTGAGAGAGGGTTCCCTTTTCTCCACACCCTCTTCAGCATTTGTTGTTTGTAGATTTCCTGATGATGCCCATTCTAACTGGTGTGAGGTGATACCTCATTGTAGTTTTGATTTGCATTTCTCTAATAATTAGTGATGTTGAGCAGTTTTTCATGTGCCTCTTGGCCATCTGTGTGTCTTCTTTGGAGAGATGTCTATTTAGGTCTTCTGCCCATTTTCTAATTGGGTTCTTTGTTTTTTTCTACTATTGAGCTGCATGAGCTATTTACATATATTGGAGATTAATCCTTTGTCTGTTGATTTGTTTGCAAATATTTTCTCCCATTCTGAAGGTTGTCTTTTTGTCTTGTTTATATTTTTCTTTGCTGTGCACAAGCTTTTAAGTTTGGTTAGGTCCCATTTGTTTATTTTTCTTTTTATTTCCATTACTCTAGGAGGTGGGTCAAAAAAGATCTTGCTATGATTTATGTCAAAGGGTGTTCTTCCTATGTTTTCCTTTAAGAGTTTTATAGTGTCCAGTCTTACATTTAGGTCTTTAATCCATTTTGAGTTTTTTTTGTGTGTATGGTGTTAGGGAGTGTTCTAATTTCATTCTTTTACATGTAGCTGTCCAGTTTTCCCAGCACCACTTATTGAAGAGGCTGTCTTTTCTCCACTGCATATTCTTGCCTCCTTTATCAAAGATAAGGTGACCATATGTGCGTGGGTTTATTTCTGGGCTTTCTATCCTTTTCCATTGATCTATATTTCTGTTTTTGTGCCAGTACCATACTGTCTTGATTACTGCAGCTTTGTAGTATAGTCTGAAGTCAGGGAGCCTGATTCCTCCAGCTCCATTTTTCTTTCTCAAGATTGCTTTGGCTATTTGGGGTCTTTTGTGATTCCTTACAAATTGTGAAATTTTTTATTCTAGTTCTGTGAAAAATGCCATTGGTAGTTTGCTAGGGATTGTACTGAATCTGTAGATTGCTTTGGCTAGTATAGTCATTTTCACAATATTGATTCTTCCAATCCAAAAACATGGTATATCTCTCCATCTGTTTGTGTCATCCTTGATTTCTCTCATCAGTGTCTTATAGTTTTCTGAATACAGGCCTTTTACCTCCTTAGGTAGGTTTATTCCTAGGTATTTTATTCTTTTTCTTACAGTGGTGAATAGGATTGTTTCCTTAATTTCTCTTTCTGATATTTTGTTGTTATTGTATAGGAATGCAAGGGATTTCTGTTCATTAATATTGTATCCTGCTAATTTACCAAATTCATTGATTAGCTCGAGTAGTTTTCTTGTGGCATCTTTAGGATTATCTATGTATAGTATCATGTCATCTGCAAACAGTGACAGTTTTACTTCTTCTTTTCCAATTTGTATTCCTTTTATTTCTCTTTCTTCTCTGATTGTTGTGGCTAGGACTTCCAAAACTATGTTGAATAACAGTGGCGAGAGTGGACCTCCTTGTCTTCTTCTTGATCTTAGAGGAAATGTTTTCAGTTTGTCACCATCGAGAATGATATTTGCTGTGGGTTGGTCATATATAGCCTTTATTATGTTGATGTAGGTTCCCTCTATGTCCACTTTCTGGAGAGTTTTTATCATAAATGGATGAATTTTGTCAAAAGCTTTTTCTGCATCTATTGAGATGATCATATGGTTTTTATTCTTCAATTTGTTAATATGATGTATCACATTGATTGATTTGCTTATATTGAAGAATCCTTGCATCCCTGGGAAAAATCCCACTTGATCATGGTGTATGATCATTTTAATGTGCTGTTGGATTCTGTTTGCTAGTATTTTGTTGAGGATTTTTGCATCTATATTCATCAGTGATATTGGTCTGTAATTTTCTTTTTTTGTAGTATCTCTGTCTGGTTTTGGTATCAGGGTGATGGTAGCTTCATAGAATGAGTTTGGGAGTGTTCCTTCCTCTGCAATTTTTTGGAAGAGTTTGAGAAGGATGGGTGTTAGCTCTTCTCTAAATGTTTGATAGAATTCACCTGTGAAGCCATCTTGTCCTGGACTTTTGTTTGTTGGAAGATTTTTAATCACAGTTTCAATTTCATTACTTGTGATTTGTCTGTTTGTATTTTCTATTTCTTCCTGGTTCAGTCTTGGAAGGTTATACCTTTCTAAGAATTTGTCCATTTCTTCCAGGTTATCCATTTTATTGGCATAGAGTTGCTTGTAGTAGTCTCTTATGGTGCTTTGTATTTCTGCAGTGTCCATTGTAACTTCTCCTTTTTCATTTCTAATTTTATTGATTTGAGTCCTCTTCCTCTTTTTCTTGATGAGTCTGGCTAATGGTTGATCAATTTTGTTTATCTTCTCAAAGAACTAGCTTTTAATTTTATTGATCTTTGTTATTGTTTTCTTTGTTTCTATTTCATTTATTTCAGCTCTGATCTTTATGATTTCTTTCCTTCTGCTAACTCTGGGTCTTGTTTGTTCTTCTTTTTCTATTTGTTTTATGTGTATGGTTAGCTTGTTTATTTGAGATTTTTCTTGTTTCCTGAAGTAGTATTGTATTATTATAAACTTTTGTCTTAGAACTGCTTTTGCTGCATCCCATAGGTTTTGGATTATTGTGTTTTCATTGTCATTTGTCTCTAGGTAGTTTTTTATTTCCTCTTTGATTTCTTCAGTGATCTCTTAGTTATTTAGTAATGTATTGTTTTGCCTCCATGTGTTTGTGTTTTTTACGTTTTTTTCCCTGTAATTTATTTCTAATCTCATAGCGTTGTGGTCAGAAAAGATGTTTGATATGATTTCAATTTTCTTTAATTTACTGAGGTTTGATTTGTGACCCAAGATGTCATCTATCCTGGAGAATGTTCTGTGTGCACTTGAGAAGAAAGTGTAATCTGCTGTTTTTGGATAAAATCAATTAAATATATTAAAATCAAATAAATATCAATTAAATCTGTCTGGTCTATTTTGTCTTTTAAAGCTTGTGTTTCCTTATTAATTTTCTGTCTGGATGATCTGTCCATTGGTGTAAGTGAGGTATTAAAGTTCCCCATTATTGCTGTGTTACTGTCAATTTCCTCTTTTATAGCAGTTAACATTTGCCTTATGTATTGAGGTGCTCCTATATTGGGTGCATATATATTTATAATTGTTATATCTTCCTCTTGGATTGATCCCTTGATCATTATGTAGTGTCCTTCCTTGTCTCTTGTAACATTCTTTATTTTAAAGCTTATTTTATCTGATGTGAGTATTGCTACTCCAGCTTTCTTTTGATTTCCATTTGCATGGAATATATTTTTCCATCCCCTTACTTTCAGTCTGCATGAGTCCCTAGGTCTGCAGTCGGTCTCTTGAAGACAGCATATATACGGGTCTTGTTTTTGTATCCATTCAGCAAGCCTGTGTCTTTTGGTTGGAGCATTTAATCCATTCACATTTAAGGTAATTATCAATATGTATATTCCTATTACCATTTTCTTAATTGTTTTGGGTTTGTTTTTGTAGGTCCTTTTCTTCTCTGTGTTTCCCAGTTAGAGAAGTTCCTTTAGCATTTGTTGTAGAGCTGGTTTGGTGGTGCTGAATTCTCTTAGCTTTTGCTTGTCTGTAAAGCTTTTGATTCCTCCATCTAATCTGAATGAGATCTTTGCCAGGTAGAGTAATCTTGGTTGTAGCTTCTTCCCTTTCATCACTGTAAATATATCATGCCACTCCCCTCTGGCTTGTAGAGTTTCTGCTGAGAAATCAGCTGTTAACCTTATGGGGATTCCCTTGTATGTTATTTGTTGTTTTTCCCTTGCTGCTTTTAATATTTTTTCTTTGTCTTTAGTTTTTGTCAATTTGATTACTATGTGTCTCAGCGTGTTTCTCCTTGGGTTTATCCTGCCTGGGACTCTCTGTGCTTCCTGGACATGGGTGGCCATTTCCTTTCCCATGTTAGGGAAGATTTTGACTATAAACTCTTCAAATATTTTCTCAGGTCCTTTCTATCTCTTCTCCTTCTGAGACCCCTATAATGTGAATGTTGTTGCGTTTAATGTTGTCACAGAGGTCTCTTATGCTGTCTGCATTTCTTTTTATTCTTTTTTCTTTATTCTATTCCACAGCAGTGAATTCCACCATTCTGTCTTCCAGGTCACTTATCTGTTTTTCTGCCTCAGTTATTCTGCTATTGATTTCTTCTAGTGTAGTTTTCATTTCAGTTATTGTATTGGTCATCTCTGTTTGTCTGTTCTTTAATTCTTCTAGGTCTTTGTTAAACATTTCTTGCATCTTCTCAATCTTTGTCTCCATTCTTTTTCCGAGGTCCTGGATCATCTTCACTATCATTAGTCTGAATTCTTTTTCTGCAAGGCTCCCTATCTCCACTTCATTTAGTTGTTTTTCTGGGGTTTTATCTTGTTCCTTCATCTGGTTCATAGTCCTCTGCCTTTTCATTTTGTCTATCTTTCTGTGAGTGTGGTTTTCATTCCATAGGCTGCAGAATTGCAGTTTTTCTTGCTTCTGCTGTCTGCCCTCTGGTGGATGAGCCTATCTAAGAGGCTTGTGCAAGCTTCCTGATGGGAGGGACTGGTGGTGGGTAGAGCTGGGTGTTGCTCTGGTGGACAGAGCTCAGTAAAAATTTAATCCACTTGTCTGCTGACGGGTGGGGCTGGGTTCCCTTCCTGTTGGTTGTTTGGCCTCAAGCGACCCAGCACTGGCGCCTACCTGGCTCTTTGGTGTGGCTAATGGTGGAATCTGGGAGGACTCATGCCAAAGAGTACTTCCCAGAACTTCTGCTGCCAGTGTCCTTGTCCCTGCAGTGAGGCACAGCCACCCCCGCTTCTGCAGGAGACCCTCCAGCACTAGCAGCTTGGTCTGGTTCAGTCTCCCATGGGGTCACCACTCCCTCCCCTGGGTCTTGATGCACACACGACTTTGTGTTGCCCTCCAACAGTGGAGTCTCTGCTTCCCCTAGTCCTGTCGAAGTCCTGCAGTCAAATCTCACAAGACTTCAAAGTCTGATTCTCTAGGAATTCCTCCTATCGTTGCCGGACCCCCAGGTTGGGAAGCCTGATGTGGGGCTCAGAACCTTCACTCCAGTGGGTGGACCTCTGTGGTATAAGTGTTCTTCAGTTTGTGAGTCACCCACCCAATGGACATAGGATTTGATTTTATTGTGATTGCTCCCCTCCTACCATCTCATTGCATCTTCTCCCCTGTCTTTGGATGTGGGGCATCTTTTTTGGTGAGTTCCAGTGTCTTCCTGTCGATGACTGTTCAGCAGTTAGTTGTGATTCTGGTGCTCTCGCAAGAGGGAGTGAGCCCACGTCCTTCTACTCCGCCATCTTGAACAAATCTCTGACACAGCATTGCTTCTGATCAAGGAAATCACTTCACAGCAAGAGAAGTGTGGCAATGGGCCCATGCTCAGGAATTCACTGATCTTATCATGCATCCCATCGTTTTGAACCAGCTAGCTTAATAAAAGAGTGGAATGGTCTTTTGAAGACCCAGTTACAGCTTTAGGTAGTTGGAAATACCTTGCAAGACTGGGGCAATGTTCTCCAGGAATTTCTCTATGCTCTAGATCAGTGTCCAATAGGTGGTGTTGTTTTTCACATAACCAGTATAGGCCAGGAATCAAGAGGTGGAAATGGAGTGCTACCACTCACCACTACTTCTGGTGATTCACTAGCAAAAGTTTTGCTTCTTGTCTTCATGACCTTATACTCTGCTGGTCTAGAGACCTTAGCTGGAATGTTTCTGCCTGGAGACACAGCAATGACTCCACTGACTACCACCTGGCTACTTTGGGCTCCTCATGACCTACTTTCTTAAAATTAGTATCTATTTATCTATCTATCCATCCGTCTTCCTATCTATCTAAAATCTCCTACTCTTTCTGGTTTTGTTTCTGTTTCTGTTTTTCTGGCTGATACAATGGGACACGTTGCTTCATATATTAGGGCTTCCTGAGATTAAGCCTTTTCTTTTTTATTTCTTGATGCCTCTGAAGCTAGAATTTACACACAGGAAAGACTCTCTTTTTATTCTTGGAAGGGTCACTTTTGCAAACTCCTTCAGTCATATAATGTGGGACAAATACTTACCTATAGTTTCTGGATGGAGCTGTTAGGATTTCCTAGAAAAGTTTCCCAAATATGGTTGCTTCCTACCAATGTATTAATTATTCTATTTCAATGATATAAAAGTTTGTTTTCTTTGTGGTGGGGAGTATCTTTACAGATAGCATGAGAGTGTAAACTAAATTTTGGCTTCTTCTCCAGGCTCAGGACTGAAGAAGAGGACTCTCACCTCAGTGAAAATCAGGCTTCTACGACTTGGGTGCTGAGGTGAGAAACTATAAAGAACTAACTGTCATGAAAGGGCATGGCCAGTGTTCTTAAGGAACAGCAACATATACAATTTGTACCACAGATGGTAAATCCAAGTCAGGAAGGAGAATGGAAACACTGTGTCTTGAGCTCCTGAGATACATCTATTCTTCTGAAATGCAGAAGAACACAAGGAGGCCAATAAAGTAATCACATAAGATAGTATCTGGGGAGCAGATACCTCCTGATGTGAAGCATCCTATGAAGTATAGTTGCCCCTCTATCTGAATCTAATTTATCAATATTGTAATTTTTGGAAAAGGCATCTTTAACATTGGGAATAAGAATCAGTGTTTCTGATTTGCACATCACTAGGAAATCTTTGGAGTCCATATTTTATCCCACATGCTGCTCCCATTATTGAAAAACTATAGCCAGTAGTCCCAACATATTTGTGTATCGGTCCTCAATAATAAGGGTAATAAGCTAAGCCATGTGATAACCTCATATCAGTTACTAGGGGCAGATGGAAGTCATTATTCAAAGTTACTGGGTTTCCTATGTCTTGTAGATAAGGTAGATTCTCTCTGGTCTTTATTAGGAGTGGATTTCTTTAATTTACATTGCCTGAGAAAATGTATTAAAGAGGGTTATATTTATGTATCTGGAAAAGGCCTTTTAAAACATGAAAATTAACTGCAGGGGTTAATGAGGAAACTTCCAGTGGCTCAGAAAGGCCATATCGTATCACAGAGAAAAGTCTTAAAGGGAGGTCAAGGTTTATTCCTAAGGCCTACGTCTGATTTATTGTGTCTCCTTGGACAAGTCACTTAACTTACCATTGTCTCTTTCTCCAGCTGTAATAATATTCCTACCTCATATCTCAGAGGAGTATTTCAAAGATCCTTACTAAACACAGGCTAGAATTTTATTACTGCTTGGGAATAGCTTTTAATACCTCCAAAGATAGGGTTGAAAAAAATTAAATACAGATATGATTGTGGTGATGGCATTCTATATCACATCTCATTTCCCATCTTATGTTATGGAAAAACTTTAATAAAATTAGATCACACTGCTCTTTTAGAGACTGCTTGTGATTAATTCAACTTCAAGCTTTTCTCTGAAAAAAAAAAACAACAAAGAAACAAAAACACAAAAAGGAAACTCCTGTGTGGGTTTTTGCCAATCTCTGTTCACAGAAACATTTTTACAGAAATATTAGAGGTTTTATTAACTTATATTTAGGATATGTAATAATAACAACTCAAAAAAAATAGTAGCGCTATTTATACTATTCCTACAGTCTCCTGGAATTAAAGCACAGCATATAGTTCCTGCAGTAGGTGTTACCTTTGGCATTCAATAGAAAAATGTGTCGAAATTCTGAAGTGTTATGTAAGTGTTGATTATTAGTAGCAGTACACCATGAGAGAAAATTTAAAAGGCAGGATTCAAGGTATTTTTCACTTTCTTTTTTGCTCACATTTAGATTTTCATGAAAACATAAGATTTTTACTTTCCTCCTTCATAATGATTCCTTTTTCTTTAGAAGAGAAAACCCGATGGCTGTCCTCGTATTTTTAACATAGGTTTTATTGGTGACAGAGAAGCATAATATATTTTTCAATGATTGTAAAAATCAAACATTAAAAATCATATGCAACATGCTACATCATTTGTGAACCTTGGAGGTATTAGGCTAGTTGAAAGAAGCCACATATTGTATGATGGCATTTATGTGAAATTTCCAGAACAGGCAAAGCCATAGAGACAGAAAGTAGATGGTGGTTGCTAAGGGTTGGGGGCAGAGGGGGAAAGTAGAATGACTGTTAATGGACACAGGGTTTCTCTTTAGGGTGATAAAAATGACCTGGAATAAGATAGTGCTGATAGTAGCATACTTTGCCAATATACTAAAAACCAATAAATTGTACACTTTAAAAGAGTCAGTTTAACAGTATGTCAATAAAAATTACACACAGAGAGAAATGGATAAAAATATGATTTATTTAATCTTACATCTAAATCTGGCAGTGTCAAGAAAATGTATTTTCGATCTTTTAAACATAACACTTTGTGTTTAATGTTGAAGAAATTGTTTTATCATCCTAAATACCTTTGGTAAGGAACCATTATCTTTTGGAAACAATACTGTTGTACTGGATTTTTTTCTACTGAAAAGTTCACTTGCCACACCCTATATGATTCCGTATCCCTTATGGTGATTTAGAATCAGAAAACCTGGGTTTCAGTTCTCTTCTCCATGAAATATGCCCTGTGTTATGGAACTTGACAGAAACAGTCTGGAGCTCACACGTGTGTCACAGACTAGGACAGAAAGTGCTATACACTCACCAAACCCAGTGTATGTCGCAGCCTGAATCCAAACCGAAGGCAAAGGCCATGCGGTCATTTGAATAGGGGAAGTTTATTGTAAATAATTATTAAATTATTAAATTATGATAGAGAAGTAACTATAAAGAGGTAAAGAGAACTCTATCTAATGGACATCCTAGGGCTGAGGGAGAGTGTCCGAGGAAGGAAAATCTTGTAACTCCAAGCCTGGGTATCAGAACTCATTAGAACAATGTGGTTGCAGTCAACTGGATAGTGGAGACATTCTCTGGTTTGCCCAGGTCAGAGCTGGTCCACTGTCATAGGTAAACAGGAAAAAATACCCCAGGGTGCAGAAGACCTGAGGCTGGTGGGCCTCAGGTCCTCTGCATCTGTTGAACAGATGTTCAAAGAGAGTTGGGTGCTGCTGCCAGTGTGAAGCCTTGAGTGTATGGTGCCCACATGAAGAGGGATGCTGGGGGGTCACCAGTCCTATGCTGTAGCTACAAGGTTGTTGAAGGACTAGGTGTGCAGTTGAGACACAGCACTGCTAGATGTCACCACACACAGCACCAGGGACTGTGCAGCAGGGGCAAGAGAAAGCAAAATTTATTATACCAGACCAGGAAGAGGTGCCCCCTTCCCCCTTCCAGCAACACCTATTGGCAAAGCTTCACATAGAGCTCCCTGCACAGAAGAAATGTTTAAGGAGTGTGGTCCAACACTGCAGAACAGGCACTGAAGTGTCAATATGGAGATGAAAGTCAGTAAACTAACTGATGCACTCAGTTTCTCTTTCGTCTTTTGCATACAGCTTGGCCATATTTATCAGCTCACACTGCAGTTAAGTGGGGTGATTGACATAAATTCTAGCCAATAGGATGTAGGTAGAAGTGATATGACCTAATTCCAGATCTTGTCCCTACAAACTAAGTTTGTTCCTAAAACACCCACCCACAAAACTAGAAACAAAGAATTCTAAATCCTCAGGGGATGGCAGATCCACAAGGTGGAAATATCCTGGATTCCTAAGTTATCTCTTTGAGGAGAGACACTGCACGCCCCCGCCAAAAGAATCACCTGATCAAGATCCTTGATGATGAAGCTGTTGCATGAATTAAAAACAAGTTCTCATGTTGTTCAGCCATCAGAATTTTGCAGTTGTTGGTAACAATAGTTAGTATTTTTTGACTAATTGGAAAATGGGTATTTTGAAGTTGGGTGCTGCCATTAACAATAACCTAAAATATATGGCAATAGCTCAGTGGTCAGACAGTGGGCAATGAGGAATGACGTATCAGAAGCTGGAAAGCTGGCACTCCATGTGATACAATGGTAAAATATTTGGAGAAATGTGCCTGCAACAATTTGGAAGGTAGACCTTCCTAATAAGCTTATGTTTCTAGTAGAATTGATTGAAAAGAAACAGCTTTTGAATGTGTTGGCTTATTGATTGCCTTTAGCAAAATATCAGAAGAAAGAGTTGAACTCAGAAAGGAATTGACAAGTTTGCAAGCAACAGTGAAAAGGAGAAGAAAGAGATCAGAAATGTGGGGCTTTTCAGGGTTGGAAAATCTGAGTTTCTAGACCTCAAATAATAACGCATAAGACAGTGGTTTTGAGAGACAAAGGCCTATTAATGCTCATCCTTGTGGCAAATAACAATTAATTTCTACATATGTCTTTTTTTTTTCAGATTGCCTCAAGGTAGCCACCATTAAGTCCAGACAGAAAGAGAGGAGAAGGAGGAGGAGAGAAAAAGAAACAGGGATTAGAAAGCAGAAATTTGAGACATGCTTGAAAATTATATATAGGAAAGAACTTTGGGTATGACTGGACACAATACACCGACTAGTAGTAAATAGATCAGAAAACTACCAAGGAAACAGGCTGAGAAATGTGCTCACCCCTTAAAGAGAACATATATTCCAATATTCTCTTCAGAGGTAGCCATAGAAAACGATGGCCTCAAGGCTGAGGCTCTTTGAGGATAGAGTCAGAAGTCACAAAGAACAATGGACAAGGGAGTTTCTTACAGAAAACAAAATGGGAGTCTATAGAAGGATCAACCCTTCTACAAGGGTAGAAGGTCTTCATACTATCTATGCAACAGTATTTCAGAATTGCTATGGACCAGTGACTGCTGCATTTCCCATTCTTCTTTTATCCTAATGGTTTATTGTGGCAATCCTATCCATCTTTGCATATTGGGTATTGTGGTGAGAGTGTAGATAATTTATCTTCTTAGTCCATGTACCACTGGATCACAGGGATCCACATCTGAACCTGACAGAGAGGACTGCTCATCCCTCAGAAACCCTAGACTTTGAGCTGAATGAAGGACCTGGGTGTGATTTCAAGTTATCTCCCACCAGGAGGGGATGTTTTAGCAAACATGTGTGAGAGAAAGAATGAAATGGGTATTTGATTACCAGATGGGACAACTTTAGTAGACTTTGGAACCAAATTCTGTTTCCTTCCTTCTTGTGTATAAACCTAGACTGGTGACATATTACCTTTCTAAATTTTGGCCACATAATGTGGGTGGAAGTCTACATACTACTTCCAGGCCTCTTCTCCATTCTCTCTTTTGTCCTTTCCTAGCAGCTGAAAGCATAGGACGCTCCAGCCCTAGGAAGCAGTGGAATCATAAGAGGAAAGGAGTCTCGGAGTCACTATTTCAAAAAAAAATTGCCCAGAAGAACCACTGGACCAAGGACTCTCATGTAGAATCATTGCATTAGTGAGAAACACATTTTTATTTCAGTGTAACCTACTAAAACTCCGTGGTTGATACAGTAGTTAGCCTTGCCAGACAGATGCTCAGAACCTCTTGAATTAAGCCACAGAGTCAGGACATGGGTCTGTTTTAGAAAAAGTAGTGATGACTTGGGTATAGTGAGGCAGGGGGGATGTGGAACAGAATACCAAAATCTGGTGATCAATGTACTTGAGAAACAGAAGGTGAATTAGGTGTCATAGAAAGAAGGAACAAAAATAACCAGGCAAGGGATGGTGATGGTGAATTTCTAGGCCAAACTTCTACCCGAGCAGACTTTGGAGCATTAAAGCATAGCTTAGCTTTGATGGAATGACGTCGGGCACGTGGCTTAATCCCTGTCACCTCAGAGTGGCCAGTCTACTTATTGTCCAAACTAGAATTCTCTTCAAGGGTGTCAGAGATGCTTTTAATAATTACCCCAGAACAACAGACAGAAACCATGGTAGTCCTGAGGAAACTAGATGCACGGTCATATTTCCCCTGTCTACAGCCTGTGCAGTTTTAAGATCAAATAAGTAAAATAAGGAAAATCAAACAAGTAAAAACACCTAAATGGGAAAGTGAGCAGATTCTTGTTTTTGTTTTGGTCCCAGTGAATAGTTTTAAATCAGCTAATGAATTAAACACTCCAACATATTACCCTTAACAGATTTCTAAGTATCCATTTTCCAGGAGGAACTCTGCTGTACCTGAAACAACTTCTAAAACCTGGGCATTTCTTACAAATCCTGTCCACAGTGTGTTATTAGGACGAACCCAGGTTTCCTCTGCCACCCCTAAGGGAGGCCTTTAACTCTGCTCCTCCCCAACATACATCTCTGCACACATCAAACAGCAACTGCATCGTGGTAGGGAGCAACTCATTTTCATGTTGACCTCATGAAGGGATGCCTGCAGTGTGTCTGCAGCTGAGTGCAAAGTGCAGATTAGGAAGTAAAGCCCCTGCTCCCTTGATGCATTAACACAGCCTCCATTAAGTTGCTCAACCAGGGGGCCAATCCTGGGGGGCGGGGGAGCTTGCCTGCTCCAGGGGTTCTTGTCTCCTGGGGCCATTTTCAGAGCGGTGCAAGCCCAGCACAAGTCCATTTTTAATTTATTCCCACATGTGTCTCTCTGACATTTGCTGCTCGTGTTCCCTTTCCCAGCCCCCCAAGCCATGTCCAATTTAGAAAACTAAATATTAAAATAATCAAATGGACATTTTTAGCATAACCAATTTCTTAGCTATGAATTGGATAAACTGTTATAAAAAGGACTACACAGAAAGTAAAGTTTCCATGAATGTTAATGTTGAAAAGAGTACTAGGAGATTGTGTGGCCCAGTTCCTCTCTGTTAGGAAGCAGGAAAGTTATAACCACCAGGCTTCTGAAGAGCCTGAGGACAGAAGCTCCACAGATGTGACAGTCCTTCCTGTCAAATCACAGTACAGCTTCCCACCAAATCACCGAAAGCTCTTATAATATGTACCAGGAATTTTTTCATGAAAATGGGTTTAATACACATAAAGTCTTTAGAATAATGGGTATATAGGATAAACACTAGGTAAGTGTCCGCTTTTGTTATTACTATTCTTTTAGTGGTAGACTCTTACCTAGATAACCAATATTAGTTGGTTTTATAATAATTAATATACATTAGAATATATACACTGTATGTAAAATTAATGTATTAAGAAAATACTAAATTATTATTTAAAGGTTGAAGGATTAGTAAATTTTATGCTAAAAAAGAGAGAAAGTAAAGATGAGGGAGAGACAGAGACAAAGACAGAGACAGAGAAAGAAAGAAACCTAAATGTGTGTGTTTGTTTGGGGTGAGGAGAGTCATTTAGGGGAAAAGCAAAGAGGAGAAAAAGGTGGCAATGATAAGTGGATAAGGGACTCAAGCTAGGAAGTTTTCTCACCTTTTGGTAGACGTGATAAATTCTGTTCCATATGGACATTACATCAAGATGAAATGCGTTCCCTGCTTTCGGAAGTGGGAGGGAATAATGGTTAAGAGGAGGGCTCTGACATCACCCTGCCTCTCGTGTGTGTGTGTGTGTGTGTGTGTGTGTGTGTGTGTGTCTTTGTATACTTTAACTTTTATAAACAGTAAAGGGGGTATTTAAGGAAGTAAAAGTTTTTTCTAAAACAAGAATCGGTATCTAAGGGGTTGGTGAGTTCACTACCCACCGGGGGGCGGGGTTCACACATACACATATTCTTGACAACCTTGGGGATATAAGATGTGTAGCCTGGATAATGTCATTAAAATATTCAACCCAATTTCTTTCTTCCCAGTATTTCACTCTCACGTCCCCCTCCCACCCTGACTTTTCTATTGGGACAACTTTACTGTTAGATAATCTTTAGTTCAGCGGATGCCAAAAGCAGAATGTAGAGAGAGAAGGCAATCCCTTCCTGGCTTTTATAGTTGATAGCTTAGATCTTGAGGGAAAATATTAAAGACTGGGGCATAGAAAAAACTTGAATAAGATACAAATCTGCAGGACAGGCAAGAATGCCAGAGAGTGGGGCGAGGTGGAGAGAAAGGGAACGCACAGCTGTCGTGTGATCCTGTGTTCCCCCCGCCAAGCCGGGTCCTGAGTAGGGGTGATACCCTTAGAGAGGTTCGAGGATTTGGGAGCAGGGATGTGTTTAAGTTTAAGGCAGATTGAAATCTCTTCCCTTGCACACTGGAGCAGCAGTGGCAGAAGGTAGAAGGGCCTCATGGATGAGAGTGAGGCAACCTGCTGGGACTTTGGATTTGCTTTATGTATAGTCTTGTAAATAACAGTTTATCCAATGCATAGCTAGGAAGTTATGTTAAAAATGTCTATTCGGGCTTCCCTGGTGGCGCAGTGGTTGAGAATCTGCCTGCCAATGCAGGGGACACGGGTTCAAGCCCTGGTCTGGGAAGATCCCACATGCCGCGGAGCGACTAGGCCCGTGAGCCACAATTACTGAGCCTGCGTGTCTGGAGCCTGTGCTCCGCAACAAGAGAGGCCGCCGTAGTGAGAGGCCCGCGCACCGCGATGAAGAGTGGCTCCCGCTTGCCGCAACTAGAGAAAGCCCTCGCACAGAAACGAAGACCCAACACAGCCATAAATAAATAAAATAAATAAATAAATAAATAAATAAATAATTTTAAAAAAAAGTTAATGAGAAAAATGTCTATTGAATTTTTTTTAGCATTCAGTTTGAGGATGAGGCAATTTGCTTGGACCAATGATGAATGTCAGAAAGACGAGTTTTCAGAGCAGACAGCGGCACGGACAGCGGACCCCAAGGATTAGATACCTCCCGCTCCCAATGTGAACTATGGAAGTCCCCCACCAAATTTAGAAATAACCACAGAGATGAAAGGAATCCAACATTGACTGTAGCTCCAGCTTCATGGGTGTGTGACCTATGTGTGTCACACAGAGCTCTGGACTCAGCAGGGACCATCACTTAGTTTAATGCTCTGTTGTCGTCATCTTGAAATCCTTATTTTCTGAACAAGGGGCTTGCATTTTCATTTTGCATGGGGCCCTGCAAAGTATGCAGTGCTTCTTGCTTGACTTCTGTCCACTTTCCTCAATTCCAGTAGAAAGAGGAATCCAAATAGAAATGGATTTGAGAAAAATTTCCATTTTCTGCATATCTGAGCTGCAGGTTGGACTCTGTACCAACGTCTCCAGGCCAAGGCCAGGTGGAGGAAAGTGAAGCATGTTCAGATCGCAGAAATGGGCAGTCAGTTTTTATTGGAATGCAGAGTATGTAAGGGGCAGGGAAGAGAGAAAACTGGAGAAGGTGTCTGGAGGTATGACCCTGAACAACCTTGAGTGGCTCTCCAGTGGAGAGTGGCAGAGTCAAGACAGCCTGGCACACTTGGAAATATGCATAATTCATG